>NC_089821.1:130846784-131148131 GCF_035046505.1 Tiliqua scincoides | reverse complement strand
AAACAAAGAGGCAAAACAATTTTTTTCTGACCAAATTCTGAAGTGTGTACCCCACCATTCTAATAATTTTATTTGTATGTGCAACAAAGCTTGGCAATCTCTATACTAATGAGCCTCCCTTATTTCCCAAGTTTATCTGGTGCCAGTGATACACAGACCCCAGAGCAGCCCTGAGGTAGCCTTCCAGAGACCTCTCATCATCACCAGGCTTGTGAAGGTTCAGCTGGAGTCCTCTAAATGGTGCCCAAGATGGTGGGGCATGTCTGGAAGCAGACAGAAATTTTCAGACTACTTTCCTTGGCCAATGTCAATGCCTGTTTGATGTGGAAAATTGACCCAATCTAGACAACTTTCTAAAATACAAGGAGTAAAATTGGCTGGATGCAATTACTGCAACCCCTCCCACGCTGGCCATACATGAGTGTAGGCCTTTCTTCCTCTTCCCCCTGCACAGTGCAGGTGCTGCTTTATGCTTGTGTCCCTCCACTGTCCCTCCTTCTCCTTCCACAACCTCTCTTGGCCCCTGCCTCCCTGCTCATAGCTGTGTGGAGACCTTCCGGCCCCAAGAACATAGATAGCAAGAGGTAGGTGGCAATTCTGCCCCTTTGCATAAAGTAAATGTGCGTATAAAGAGAAATGACTGTATGAGGCCTTACAGCAGGGCTTTTGTTTTGGTGCTGCTATAGCAGCATTGCAGTTAATTGTAAGAGATGTAATTCCCATTTCTCTTGTGCTTAGTGAGAGTGCTTTGCAGAGTCATGCATATGGGAATAAACTTGTCTCACTCGTTCATGTACAGAAATCTTTGTTGGCTTATGGTGGGCACACTATTGGCACTTAAAGGCTTGTAACCAGGTGTCCAATGTGTCTTCATTGAATGAATGCAGTATAGGACAATGGCAAGGAGAGGGAAAAAGCAATAGGTTCACTATGTTTTAGAACTAAGTAGATGCTTTAGAAATACAGTATCTTTGTTCTGTAACTGACCAGAGCTGAGAGACTATGTCCTGTGATCCACACATGAGATGCTGTGATATTGCTGGGGGTGTAGTCATGGGTTTTAATGGAAGGAGGGAGACTGACTAGCTCTCATGTGCTGAGGGCTATCATTCACAACTTGTGAAATCCACCTCTTTGCTGGAGAGGAGAGGTTGAAGACCTGAATCCTCTTTAACAGAGGAGGTAGATTGATAGAATAGGGGGAGATAGTTTAGTTAAGAGGACTAACTTTCCTTGCACCTGCTGATTTGCATGCCATTGAAGATACTAAGCAAGTTGCCATTGAGTGAGCTGGGGGACTTGGAGCCAAGGAGTGGCTTATCAAGTCACAATGTGTTAATGGATGGGAAGAAGGTTGTGCAGGGGCACCAACCCTTCAAGAGAAACTAACATGGTCCAAGCTTAATTCAGCTGCCTGAATTATGGAGATTTGCTAGTATGCCTTAATAATGCACAGCAGGAACCTCACATGTGCAGAGATGGGAAAAAATGACATAAATTCCATGGCAAGAATTCAGAATGGGGCTCCTTAAACCAGGGCAATTTTAGTATTTTTGAAGTATGGGGGAGGGGGAGTCCTGACTGGCTTGAGGGCATGTCTACCCTGCCAAGAAAAAAAGTTCACAAAGCAATTTACAAAGAAAATCAAATGACTGAAAGGCTCCCTTTCCCAAAAGGGCTCACTGTCTTAAAAAATGCATTAAGAAAACCAGCAACAGGTACTAGAAAAGGCACTGTGATATGGTGAAGAGGGACAGTTGCTCTCCCCCTGTAAGAGCAGCACCACTTGAAAAAGTGCCTCTTTGCTCAGTTAATGGGGATAAGGGATAGAATTTTAAGCTCATTATTCTACCTGCTTTGAGAATCTTCCAAGCTCCACTTGTTTACCAAATTCTTGGGTGAGGAGGGACATAGGAATGTAGAATTGGGATAAGGTGGATGCCTAGAGCATAAGAATGTTAATTGCAGCAGCCACTAGAACAAAAACAAGCATGTGGGGCTCAGATTGGTGGAGGTGCCCCTAGGGTCAAGGTCTTTTGGTTCAAATAGACTTATTTAAATTTGATGGCGAGAAGTTTCAGTGTTCATGCCATGCCTGTTGGGACATCAGCATACCCTGCAGTAGCTATCAGAAAATCACATCTCCCAATGTGGCTTTTCATGGTAGGAGCAGGGAGGAAGAAAGAAGAACAAGGAAGAATGGCTTTTTAAACATGCTCAGTGTTCTTTTGCCATTGACCATGGCTCAAATCACTTGTCTAGTGCCTCAGTGAGAACAGGCAAGTTCTGCAGTAATTGCCAGCTAGGCTGCTGTCATAAGCATGCTGCTTCCCAGTAGGAATGCCAGAAACCACAAATATTGCAACTGACCAGGAAACCTCATAAACTAGGATGCTCTCATGTAACTGGATGGCCCTTCCACAAGGCTTCCCTGTAATCACTGCAGCCCATTATGCCTTGCCATGTTACAGAACACCTGACACCATCCTCTGGAATGGTTCACCACCACCTTTGGTAGAAATGAAATAACTGGATTGCTATGCCTCCGATTAATCCTGGATAGTCTGTACAGAAGATTAAAAAAAAAAAATCACAAAGTATGCATAGCCATGCTCATAAGCTACTTTCCTTGATCCGGTATATAGAAACAAATCCCCCCTCTTATTTTGCAATGTCAACCAAATAATTCACATATAGACAGTTAAATTATGTTTTTCCTGAATTCCTTTGAAGCATGATTTGCATGTTGAGTATTCTTTGGGATGCTTCCTGCTGATTTTTGGGTAAAGGAGACACTTCAGTTAATAATTACTGTAGAAGGGCATTCTTCTGAAGTACGGGAAAGAATAACACAGCAGCAGGAAGGCTAACAAAGTGACATACAGCCTGATGACAGGGGAAATATTTTGAACATATTTGAAGAGATCCATCTGTATGTTTTCAGAATGCAAACAGAATCAGCCAGTACATCCTTAATTTCTTAGTATGTGTCAGTGGGAGTGTGTTCATGATACATAATTCCAGTTAAGAAATCATTGGTAGCCATGTTATTCTTTTAGAAAAAAGCACCCTCCCCCAACCCAACCCTGAGCAAGATTAGTGAGTTTTTCAGAATTCTTCTTCACGCTGGATGTTGTGCATAATGGGGCGGGGGGGAAACGGAGAGAAACTGGGCGTGATGGAAAAGCCTCCAAGCCTTGCAACTGAAGTGCAGGTGGTTTTATGAAGATTTAACTAGATCCAAGTTAGACATACTAAGTTCCCTCAGCCTTTCCTTACAGGGCTTGTTCTCCAGTCCTTTAATCATCCTTGTTCCTCTTTTGTTCAACATCCAGCCTGAAGGAGTGTTCTGGAGAGCTCTAGTCAAGGTATAAGTTCCTCCAGGGAATGATAGTTCCGTTTGGGGTAGCAAGAATTCTGTCTTCCCACATACCTTTCTTAGAGAGCCTAAACAATGAAACAAAAGTCCGCTTCCATGGCTATCATTGTATTGTTGAATGTAAACTGAAGAAGAGCATGGGTAATAATATAGTGTTCCTGTGTCTCCTGATCCTATGTCTCCTGACCTTACTTCACTTACCCCACAAATCTGTTGGTACTTCAAGCAAAGATGGCACCCATAACTGACACAGTATTTTGATTTATTTTGTATGCATTCAGGCCTTACTGAAAATGGACTGCCAAGGTTTGGTTGTCAGACTAATTCAGGACTTTGTGCTTCTGACCACTGCTGTAGAAGTGGCCCAGCGCTGGAGGGAACTGGCTGAGAAATTGGCTAAGGTTTCCAAACAACAGATGGATGCCTATGAAGCCCCACATCGGGACAAGAATGGAGCTGTGGATAGTGAAGTAAGAAAGCATTCATGCAATGTGTTCTGGGTTTGTTGGATGGCTGGTTTGGCACAATAGGCTTTAAAAAAAAAAACCATTTGGTATAGAACTCAGCTACCCTCTTTTATCTTGAATGATGATAAAATCATATCTGAGGTACATGGCTATTTTTGTCATGTGGTCAAAAAAATGCAGCTACTCAGAAATAAATGCACTACTTTTTAAGATGAATTCTTCCATGGCCTTGCATATGGTTCATGTATCACGAACAGTGTTTGGTATGATGTAGCCAATCAGCCCTGGTGCTCACAGTCTGAAATGGAGGAATATATGCCAGCCACATAGAGATTAGATCTCTATTTGGCATGCTCACATAGGCCTGAAGTAGTTTCTCAGCACTGGAAAAGTTGTAGAGTTGGTTCCTGCATCCAGCTGATGATTGCCACACTACATAATGCTGAAATAACAGTTGCATGGTTGAAAGGTCAGCAATACTATAAATAGAAGCCACTTTGCAAATGACATTTGAGTTAAAAGTCAATTTGAAGTACTTAAAATCTAATTTGACAGCATTGTTTCTGGATTCAGTATCATAAGAACATAAGAACAGCCCCACTGGATCAGGCCATAGGCCCATCTAGTCCAGCTTCCTGTATCTCACAGCGGCCCACCAAATGCCCCAGGGAGCACACCAGATAACAAGAGACCTCATCCTGGTGCTCTCCCCTACATCTGGCATTCTGATCATGTATCATGTTTCTTATCATGTTTGAAACTTTCTCCGATATAGGGTTTGTGTAGCCTAGGCCATTCAGGTATTTTTATTATAAGCTCAGTATGTTGTGGTATTTCAGAAAGTCCTATGTTTCCCTTTGGGTGTCATTATCTCCTGAGAAAGGGGCTAGGACTGGACGGTGCTTTGACAATGTACAGGATGGGTGGTTGAGGTGGAACATAACAATGATTCTTTTTCCTTTTAGTTTCCTTTCTTCAGCCCTACAAGGGAAGGAGGAAGGGTGCGGGACGTGCGCACACTCACAGAAACTTCTGGAAGATCTTGCTTGTCTTTTCCAACTTCTTTCCTACTTTTTTGTGTGTGTTTCTCTCTTCAGATCCTTTTCTTGCATCCTATTTTTGCTCCTCTTTTTACTCATCAAGATCATTTTATTGCTGTCATCTAGCCTTTCCACCCTATCTCTCATCCACCTTCATATCTGCAGTCCTCACCAGGGTCTCTAAACAATCTCTCTTGTTCTCTTAAAAGCTTTTATTTTTTTAAAAAAAAACCATTTCCCAAATACAGAGACTTCTCTTTGTCTTCCCATGTTCATCCCATTTCTCCTTGGTTGTAGCAGTGGTGGGGCACAAGGTTGTGGGTTGCTCCTGCACATCACAGGAGATGACTAAGTAAAGGAAAGGAAGATCTGATTCCTAAATGTTTGGGCTGGTTCCCTGATCCAAATCAAGTTTGTTAAGCCCTGGGTAAAAGGCTGCTGTAGGGCTGCAACATGTTCGAAGGTGAATAGGAAAAGGACAGTTGAAGTGTAATAGAGCTACAAATAAATGGTCACTTTCCTGCAACACTGAAACTTCATTAGGGAAGTCTGATGGTATTTGCTTTTGCTGTTATTAGTTTGCTCTTTTCTCCTGGCCCATTTATGTTGTATACTTTGAAGAGTCGGGCAGAACCTCAGAATAATACTCCTAATTTATGGTGTCACGGTATCGTCATGGATGGTACAAAGCTCTTCTGAATTAATGCCAGTTTCTTTTACAGGCAATGTGGAAACCAGCCTATGACTTTATGCTAACATGGAGCAATCAGATGGGCGACAGTTACCGTGATGTTACTCAAGAGCTTCATATTGGTCTCGATAAGATGAAGAATCCTATCACAAAACGCTGGAAGCACCTCACAGGAACCCTAATCTTAGTAAATTCCCTGGAAATACTACGGGCATCTGCCTTTAGCCCTCGGGAACATGACGATTATGCCATTTGATGGAAGATTTGCAATTTTTCAAATCCAGTTGCTGGCTGCTTTTATTATTTTTTTAAACCAATGCTGAGACAGAGAATGAACTGTTTGGAACAGCCAAAGTTTTGGGCAGTGGTTTCTGGGGTCAGAAAACAGATTGCTTTCACTTGTCTCCCCTTTGCAGAAGATAGCCAACACTGTATGATTTTTCTATGCTCTGTGGTTGACAGCTTTTCTTAATCTGTAACATTTAAAATGGAACTCTTTTTAGACATTTGCAAATATCGGACTTCAAAGCTGAAATCACTTTAGGGGAGAACTTAACATTTTTATGTAATATGAGAAACATTTTGGTTCCTTTTTAAATGATCACTTTGATAGCCAGTCATTGGTGTGTATTAAAATGAAGCACACACTGACATTTCCTTGCAAGCATTTGAATTTCTAATGTGTGACAGAACTGTTTATAAATCAGTGTGTTAACCCCACTTCTTCTTGTCATATAATAGTTCCCTGTAATTTGCTGGTATGTTCACCTTTTTGTAAGAAAGAAAATGCACACTTTTTTATTAGCTGACTTTTGTAACCCAAAATTTAGCGCTGCGTGTTAGTGTCAAAACAAAGTGTGTTTCACTTCTCTCTGCTTTGGATCTTGATCAGAAAGAACCAGAAACAATTTTAGGTTTTGACACTCTCCTCTCCCCTTTCACAATTTAAGGGAAATAAACCTTAATGGATACCATTTCTGTTCAAAGAGAACATTTCATTTCATGTTTCATCCTGTAACAGGAGCATCTTGGCCATCTCTGCTAGCAAGTGGTTCTTGTTGGAAGTTTACATTTTCTGGATGTATTTAAAAATAGGGAAGATAGTGGTTTTCATATGTTGTTTTTAACTGTGCCATTATTCTGCTGCAGTTTTCAGCTATGAAGGTGAAAAACCTTTGGTTTATCAGTTGTACCACTGAAAGTTGTGCCACTTTCAGTTTGCATGATGGGACAAATGCTCCACAATTCCAAAAATTTGCATATAGAAAACTGGCATGTCATAGAAAAGGCCTAACTTAACACTCTTGTCTTAGCCATCTAGAGATTTTTTTAAAATAGAAGAGCATTCTCTCATGTGAACATACATCTGTAGTCTGAAGTGTTTTTGCCCAGACACAAACTAGACTTTCCTCTGGTGAAAAGCTTGGTTATGCCATCAGAAATGCTCAGTATGACAGCATTTGGTTGAGGTCTTGTTCAAAATGTTAAAAATCTATGTTGCTAGGGTCATTGGTATTCACTATACATGCTTCATGATAAGCAATGCTGTCCTGGACCATATAAATGGCAACCAAGAGTTGAAGTAGCATCACCTCCCTGGCTTCATGTTCTAGATGAAAGTTACTAGAAATGTTTACTTTCCACTGATACCCTTTCGATTTCAAAATATTTCATGGGGGAATTTGGTGATTGTGTGTTTCAGTTTTTTATTTATACAATAATCCATTTTTCATATTAAGACACACTTATTGAATCTCCCAAATAATGAGGTGCTGTTAAAAAGCTGTATATTTATTGTCTCTTTCAGTCAAGACTCATAGGCAGGTATAAAACCTGCCTCTGGCGACATGGTTGCTAGAAGTGTAAATTCTTCAGTCTGTTTTCTCAATTAAAAATAGCATGTTGCATCTTTGTCCTTTGGAACAAGCTGACTTTTCAAGCAACTTGCTTTATGTGACCCAGCTTTCCTGTCAGCAGTTCTAGAATTTTTCTTGAAAGAATCTAAGCTGGTTGGAAAGACATTCCTGTTTGTGTACAAGTTGAATTCATACAGAGAGGAGGAGTATCTATAATTCATTTTCATTTTTCACCAGCTCTTTTTCAGTGATTTCCACTTCCAGTTTCTCTACTCTGTCCAGGAAATAGCACCTTAAACTTTAGGTTTTGTCACAAGAGATTGAACCAGATTTCTATGCAAAGTTTCATAGCGCAGATTTGTTGATTATTAGGTTCGCAGTATTCTTGCATGCTAGTGAAACAATTTCCATAGCATGCCTATGGAAATTCCATAGCATGCCTGATTCTGATATCAGTCAGAATCTAGGCTCAGTGGCATATCTAAGGTATGGCAGGTAGGGCACATGCCCTGGGTGGCACTTGAAGGGGGCGCCATTGAGAAGCAGCTTCCTGGCCAATTCTCAACTTCTGCCAAGCCGCTGCAAACCTCCAAGCACAGCGCTGTACTTGGGAACCTTCAGCAGTTCTGCAGAAGCCAAAATTTGGCCAGGAAGCTGCTGGAAAAGGAATGGGGGGGGGGGCAGCAGCCACATTGCAAAGCCTCTGCTCCCCTCCAAACCCAGAAGTAACATCACAGCATCACATGACATGATGACATTGCATGACACTGTCACTGCCCCAGGCAGTCCCTGGATATGCTTCTGCCTAGGTATTATATTGAATAAGATGTTTGATAGTGGTGGAGGAACACCCTTGAATGTTGTGCCGTAAAAGAGTATAATGCAGACTGAAGAGCCAGGACTGTTAAATTAACTTTTAAAAAACTGACTTTGACTCTGGTGCTCGCCGTTCATTCTGATATTTTTTCAGAATCATGAAGCACCTATTTAGTCAATCCATATGTGTGTTCCACAAAAGCTATAGATAATATACTATGTGAGGTAGTCTGGGTCATCCAAGAATTGACGTGTAGTATAAATGTTCTTACTGTTTTTATATGGGCAGACTTGAAGCTGGAAGTCAAAAAGCAGAGGAATAAGTGCTGTATGATTGCTGCATATTGGCTAACCATGCAAGCTAGGTATTACCTAAACTACTAGTGTACTCTTCTTCTTTTCCACCCTCTGCCAAAATCTACATAAATTACAGTTCTCAAATATGTGTTCGCTAGTAGCATATGAAGAATTGAGAATGCCATAATTTCTTCCATGAAACCGCTATCCTTGGGCCAGAGGTTTCTCTTACTTGAAAAGGATGATGCTGTAGGGTAAGCTTATCAAGACCCAGGTTTCTACCCTGCTGTGCCTTTTTAGTCCCTAAGGCAGTGGTTCTCACTCCTTTAGCACCAGGATCCACTTTTTAGAATGAGAATCTGTCAGGACCCACCAGAAGTGATGTCATGACTGGAAGTAACATCATCAAGCAGGAACATTTTTAACAATCCTAGGCTGCAATCCTACCCACACTTACCCAGGAATAAGTCCCATTTACTATCATAAGAATATACATAGTTGCTTGTTAAGGTACAGGTCTGTAACATTTTCCCTAATGCAGTCACATCCCATGGTAGCATCAAGTCTAATATATTAAAAATTGAAATGAATTGGGACCCACCTGAAATTGGCTTGTGACCCACCTCCTGACCCACAGTTTGAGAAACACTGCCCTAAGGTATATGTAGTTGTTTCTTTCCTTGGCCTGTCAGGATTATGCTGTAAGTGAGCAAGGTTAGAGATCTTCTGTATGAGATTCTGTCTTTTCTCCCAAATATAATAAGCATTCCACTCTCTAATGGCCTACCTGATTGAGTGGAGAAGGGGGGGACGACGGGAAATCTGCAAGATATAGTGAGACTTCTTGCCAATTAAGGTGGGATTTAGATGAGCAATAATGTTCCAACAGGCTCTCTTTGGAAGAGAGTATAGTGAATCTAACCTCACCATTAGATCTGGATATTAAATGACTCTAACATCTTGAATAATATGATAATTACAGTCTCTATTCTTGGACTGGAATCTTAACACTGCCTCAAATTATGTTGTGTTTGTGAAGTCTTGCTGTTAGCAGATTGGTCTTGAGGAAAATGCTTTTTAATCTCTTAATTTGTCCCACTAATTTTTAATGTAAATAATTTTGTCTCTTGATTTAATGACTGTTGAGCATGCAAAGGTTTTTGTTGCTCTTTCCTGTTCTTGTTTTGGTAGTCACCTGATTCTATTGTTTTTCCTGCTAGTCAAGACACTGGCATTACATCTTTGCTGTGCATGTGGCTCTCATTCACTAAGCAACACTCCTAGCAACCTTACAATAGCACTTTGTGCATGGCATCGGCTGCACAGTTAAATGGACTAAAGTTGCATAAACAGTGTTATCACATTGTTCAGTACAGCATGTGAAGTAGCATCCACATGATATTGTATCAAAGGAGAGTAGTTTTACATTGTCTCTTCTGGTGGAATAAATGAATGACAGATGAGCTTTCAGTACCGATTTGCAGGAGAGAAAAATATTTTTTCTTAACCAAAAACTGTCTAATCTGAAATATGGTGTGTGTCCTCCTTCTCTCTCTCTCTCTCTCTCTCTCTCTCTCTCTCTCTCTCTCTCTGTGAGTGTGTGTGTGTGAGAGAGAGAGGTGCAGCTCTTCAAAATACATTGCATTGGAACAAAGTGGCACTTAATCTGCATAATGTGTTTACACTCAAAGGCACATATGTTCTGCTACGTACTAGCCTATGCAATCATAGGCTGTTATGTGGCTTAGGATTTTGTGTTGCTTAGGATACTTTGAAACTGGGGATCTGAAAATATCCAGCTGCCAGAGTCACATCACTCAATTCTGCTCTTATGGTAGTGCTGGAAAGGGTCAATTCTAGAAAATATCCATTTTGTACAGAAAATAGTACAATAGGAGAAACATTTTTGTGTTTAAAAAAAAATGCAACTGCTTGTACTCTGTCTTTCTCACTCATTGGCTGAGCTCTTAGTGGGAACAGTTCAGCGCAGCAGTCACTTCATTCAGCAGCCGAAGAAAGGTATTTGGGGATGGAAGGGATGGAAAAAGGCGGATTGTGGACCTGATGTGGCTTTGGGCTGCAGTTTTGGGGAATGCTGGTTTAAACTGCCCAAGTGGTGTTGTGTATTTATAGATAAGGCAACTACTCTTGAAGTAATTGAAATCTTATGTACAGGATTGTGGGCTCCTGTCCTTGGATAGCTTTGTGATGATTCCATTTGACAGAAGCTCTGCATCCCATCATTGCAACAGATATGGTAGAAGCAGCAACTGCGTAGTGGTGGTGGTGGTGGTGGTGGTGGGGAGCCAGGTTGATAATCACTGATGCCCATTTCCTGTGTTGATGACAGATTAACATGTTGTCACCATGCATTTCATAATTCTGAAAGCCTTGATCAGTTTAAGAGGAATGCTTATGAAATGCCACCTTGCCTTTTACAGCCAGGTATTGCCATTAGCATGATAACATTCTCTCCATTTGGTCTCTGTCTAGTGCAGCCATTTTCAACCACTGTGCTGTGGCACACTGGTGTGCCGCGAATGGTTCCCAGGTGTGCCGAGAGAATTTGGTGGAGGGTCATTTATTAATAGATCCATTGGGGATACGAGCCCCCCACCAACAGCCAGGTGTGCCTTGTCAATTGTCCAAAAACCGATGGTGTACATTGACAATTTTAGTACCTTGTCAGTGTGCTGTGAGACGAAAAAGGTTGAAAATCACTGGTCTAGTGACTGTGGCACTCTTATTAGTGGTCTGATGGTTGCAGTAATTAATTGTCAAATGAGAACTTGATCCTTCAAATCATGCATTTGGGGGATACTTTTTTCTCCTTCCAGAGATGTTTATAACTTTTGTTTAAATTTAAAAATTAGAGGGTGCAGTTTTGTGAAGCTGTCTTGAGTTGGATCATTGGTCCCATTTAGCTGAGTATTGTCTCTTGAGACTGGCAACCGTCTTGGCTCAAGTCTTGGGCAACAGTCTTTCCCAGCCTTGTGACTCAAGATTCTTTTTTTACAGTAGAGGGGACATCAAACCCCTAACATTGTATATGCAAAGCCATAACTCTGTAACTCAATCACTGAGCTATGGTGGCTGTTTGGTTTGAAAATCAAGTGGGCAATCTTCCAATAATTCAGGTTACTGTGCTCTGATTCAAACTTTATGCATTCCTTCTGCAAGGAATGTAGCAGTGCTGTGTCCAGTGCTGTTACACCGAATAAATTACAGCTGTTTATCTAGTTCTGTGGAGACATCGGTATTGGCTATGAAGAAAGCAAGAATACATTTTGAATTGAAAGTTGGTTCAGCAGGCCAGCAAAGTTTGTTGCAGCCTCTTTAAACCTAACCTCTGTTTAGGTTTAAATACACTGTTTTGTACTGAGATGTTTTAATAGTTTTTTTTAGAGGAAAGATAATTATCCTACAAGAACTGGATATCACTTAAGATGTCAATTTTGACTGAGTTTAAAACAGATGCCCTTTCTTCTTATTGGTTCCATTTGCTTAAACATTGCAAATGTTTATATCTGCAAGACATTTCAGATACAAATGTTCAGAGTGACAGTAAAATGTTGAAAGGAAAGTTATAGCTTCATGAACTAAAAAAAGTGGTCTAGGCAGGCTGTGGTGTTTGAGGTGGCATGACCTTTCCCAGATGGGCTGGAAAGATGGGATCCCGTAGTTGGCAACCTTCAGTCTCGAAAGACTATGGTATCGCGCTCTGAAAGGTGGTTCTGGAACAGCATCTAGTGTGGCTGAAAAGGCCGATTCGGGAGTGACAATCCCTTCCACACTGGGGGCAAGTGCAGTCTGTCCCTGGCCTGTCTCCCTGGCTATGGGCCTTCCTTCTTTGCCTCTTAGCCTCAGACTGTTGGCCAAGTGTCTCTTCAAACTGGGAAAGGCCATGTTGCACAGCCTGCCTCCAAGCGGGCCGCTCAGAGGCCAGGGTTTCCCACTTGTTGAGGTCCACTCCTAAGGCCTTCAGATCCCTCTTGCAGATGTCCTTGTATCGCAGCTGTGGTCTACCTGTAGGGCGCTTTCCTTGCACGAGTTCTCCATAGAGGAGATCTTTTGGGATCCGGCCATCATCCATTCTCACGACATGACCGAGCCAACGCAGGCGTCTCTGTTTCAGCAGTGCATACATGCTAGGATTCCAGCACGTTCCAGGACTGTGTTGTTTGGAACTTTGTCCTGCCAGGTGATGCCGAGAATACGTCGGAGGCAGCGCATGTGGAAAGCATTCAGTTTCCTCTCCTGTTGTGAGTGAAGAGTCCATGACTCGCTGCAGTACAGAAGTGTACTCAGGACGCAAGCTCTGTAGACCTGGATCTTGGTATGTTCCGTCAGCTTCTTGTTGGACCAGACTCTCTTTGTGAGTCTGGAAAACATGGTAGCTTCTTTACCGATGCGTTTGTTTAGCTCGGTATCGAGAGAAAGAGTGTCGGAGATTGTTGAGCCAAGGTACACAAAGTCACGGACAACCTCCAGTTCATGCGCAGAGATTGTAATGCAGGGAGGTGAGTCCACATCCTGAACCATGATCTGTGTTTTCTTCAGGCTGATTGTCAGTCCAAAATCTTGGCAGGCCTTGCTAAAACGATCCATGAGCTGCTGGAGATCTTTGGCAGAGTGGGTAGTGATAGCTGCATCGTCGGCAAAGAAGAAGTCACACAGACATTTCAGCTGGACTTTGGACTTTGCTCTCAGTCTGGAGAGGTTGAAGAGCTTTCCGTCTGATCTGGTCCGGAGATAGATGCCTTCTGTTGTAGTTCCAAAGGCCTGCTTCAGCAGGACAGCGAAGAAGATCCCAAACAAGGTTGGTGCAAGAACACAGCCCTGCTTCACGCCGCTTCGGATGGGATAGTAGATACTGATGGGATAGTAGATACTGATTCCAAGACTTCTAGAATGGCTGGCGCTAAAAGCCATTTTTAAAAAACACAGTTACTCATCATGAATTTGTCGGAAACTTTAATGTATGGTTTTCTGTTGAACATTGCCTGGAAAAATTGAATATGAACAGATCTGTATTGGCTGTTATTGGTGTGAATTTGGTCCTTTTGGATGAAGAATGGAATGAATGTGGATGTGCATGCATTATACGTATATGATTCACTCTGTATGGCTCCTCATCCCATAATGTCACTGAGCAGACTGTATTCTTGTTCCCATGGAGGATGTTCAAGCTACATCCTCCTGGGTTGTGCTACTTCAAAGTGCAAGTGAATGTTTACATCCCTGAATACTTCTCCATAGTGTAAAAAGAAAAGATTAACATATTAGGAGAAAGGATAAGGTATAACCTTGCTCCCTGATATGTTAGTTTTTTGTGTTCAGGGTATGTTTTATTTACAGGTGTACTCGTTCTTGTGAACTTCCACTTGCAGTCTGAAAGTGGTCCAGCTATGTGCAGATTTACCACCTCACTGAGACTACCCTCCCATGACTCATACAAATGTTGTGATGATTAGTATTTTCTGGGGGCAGCCAGAATGCCAGTTCTCGGTGTGTAGCCTAACCTAAGGTGAAAGTTTTTTTCATTTAAAATGTTTTTATTTACAATTTTTATTCCACTTTTCACATAGCCAAAGCAACTTTGAACAGTTTAAAAAACAGTATGAAATCCTCACTCGCACACAATCTGACCTAAAGCCTATGAAACAAAATCAGTTTAAAATCAGTCATTCCAGCAAACAGCAGAAAAACACCAGCATTCAACCCACAAGAGCACAGTGGAACAGTTGGGTTTTGTAAAGCTGGAAAGGAGGGAACATTCTTGCAGGAGGGAGTTCCAAAGCTAACTTCTTCAGTGGGGAAAGGCTTAGCAGTAGCCATGATTCGTCTGATCAGATAAGCCTCCAAGAGTAGCTAGAGCTGCTTAGATTATCAAAAGGAAGGTTGTCTGGCATTCAAAGCCATAGCATTATATTCATATGTCTATCACTATTAATATGTAAATTACAATTCATAGCACAATGAATCTCAGGGAAAAGGGACCTTTTACTGGAGATAGTTTGATAGTTTCAAAATGCTATTAAAGTCTGTTCTGTGGCCAAAGTCTTAATACAGGCATCCGCTGCTTAATAACCTTTCACTTAACAACAACTTGCATATATGATGGTGGTCAAAGCACAACAAAGAGGTTCTTAATGAGGCAGTCAGGACTCCCATGGGCTGCAGCAGAGTGTCTGTTTACACAACAAAGAGGCCCTTAATGTGAAGAGTAGCCTGTACAGCCAACTAGTTTCTGGCAGGGAGTGTCTGTTTACACAACAAAGGCACTAGATTGGGCTGAATGTTGGCTTAACAAGGGGGATTGGAGAACTCATTTAAGTGGTGTATTGAGTTCACCACTCACAGTGTCACCACAAATAGTATCATTCAATGTGTTTTAAAAACTGGGGGAAACTGAAAACAGACTTAATCTAGATCAGGGGTGTCAGACATAGGGTCTGGGGACCTGATGCGGTTTTTAACCCTCAGACTCTCAGTGGCTAAGCAGTGCTGTGATGTTACTGCTGTAAGGGCAGACACATGAAAATGGGCTCTCCTGTATCCTGAATAATGACATCACTTCCAGCCCCCAGCAGGCCTCATGAATGCCCTCTGTATGCAGTGAGTTTGACAGCTCTGATCTAGATATTTCATTAGCACCAGGAGATATTTTCAGAGAGACAGATTAATGAGAAATTTGGATAGATGAGCAAGAACTTTGCCCATGTTGAAGTTGGAACTATCAAGAAGTGCATGAGTTACTATGGTTGCTTTATGTAGGTGTTTTTAACCATATTCTGTAAAGAATAAGGAAAAAATGTATCCTAATTTCAGAAGAGAATCATGTTCATGTACTAACCATGATCATCTTCCTATGACCCCCTTATGTCCTCAGTTTTGTTGAGAAGATATATTTGGCTAACTGCATCTATAAGCACTTATACTTTGGGTAGAACCCTGTCTAGTGCTTCCTCTGCAAATGAAAAGAACAGGAATCCTAGTGGAACATTTCTTTGTTCATAGCAGAAACTTCCATGGAAAGAGCTCCTGACAGTAGAAGCAGTGGTCAGAATGCCACCTCTTTGTTTTTAATTTACCTGATTACTGCACTTTCATTTCTTGTGACTTCACTAATTTCTGTCTCAATGATGGATGTGATCTTTGTTAATTGAGGCATTTTATTTTTGCATCTTGTTGCAAATTGCAGTAAGAAATGTTTAAATGAGATCAGTTTCAAAAACATTTGCAGAGTTAGATCATTTTAAAATTGGGTTGTATCACCACATAAGAGCCACGGGTCATCAAATAGAATAGTGGTTAGGAGGAGAATTAGAAAGGACATAAAGGAAGTACTTCACATAGGACATAATTAATCTCTGGGATTTGCTACATCGAGGTGTGGTGGTGACCATCAGCTTAGATGGCTTTAAAAAGAGATTAGACAAATTCATGGAAGACAAGTCTATCATCAGCTACTAATCGTGATGGTTTTACGCTCTCTCCAGGATCAGTGCAATATACAGTACCTCTGAAAACCTAATGCAGGGGAGCAATGGTGAGAGACGGCTATGCGTTCATTCCTGCTTGTGGGCTGTTCAGAGGAACTATTGGACTACTGATGAAAACAAGATGCTTACCTAGATGGACCTCTGGTTGGATCCAGCAGGGCTCTTCTTCAAAGAGAATAGTTCCTTTTTAAATGTTCTTTTTAAAAGAGAGACTTGCCAAAGCTGGAACTTTATTTTTTTTTAATTAGTTTAGATACAATCTAGTTTTTAAAATCTTTGAGTTTTAGCCATCGTGTTACACCAATTTATTTCCATGTATTGGGTTCACCTTGTGCAATTCTTCCTGTTCAAATCATCTACTACTTGGAACAAGTATTGAACACATTTTGCTAGCCAAAACCACCAAACCAATTAGGCAGAATGCTGTTGCTTATTCCAGGAGAGTTCCTGCCTCTTTCATTCTGTTGTGACTCATTTTCAGAGGAAGGGTTAGTACAGCTCATACTTTTGAGTACTTTCTTGACTTGTGCTGCTGAAACCCTAGAATAAATGAGTCACCTCTTTGGCTTGTGATGACACACTTGTCTTTTTATGTCAACAGTGCTGGAGTAAATATTTTTCTACTGCTGTCTTTATCTCTGACACTTGTTAAAAAGGTTGAGTCCTTCAAACTTCCATGCTTTAAAATGTTTTTTTCCTAAAGAAATTGGTTCTTTAAAAACTGATAAAAAGAGACAATTTGATAGCTGAAACAGGCTTTTATGATATTAATCCTTTTGGGCTTTTTCTGATTCCTTAATCTCTAGCACCAGAAGGAATACTGATGGTCTTATTCTGAAATTTTAAAATCGGTAGTATTGGCAACCTTCAGTCTCAAAAGACTATGGTATCGTGCTCTGAAAGGTAGTTCTGGCACAGCGTCTAGTGTGGCTGAAAAGGCCAATCCGGGAGTGACAATCCCTTCCACACCGGGAGCAAGTGCAGTCTGTCCCTGGTCTGTCTCCCTGGCTATGGGCCTTCCTTCTTTGCCTCTTTGCCTATTGGATTTGTTCACTCTGAATGCCATACTCTGTTTTGCTTAAAGCATTGAAGGTGCCAAACTGTAATATTCCATGTGTAGAAGGTAAATGTTTTAGAATAGTTAAATTTTTAATCTTTGATTACAGCTAATTAGGAGACAGAGTTGTTTTTTTTAAAGCAATTAGAGGTTTTTTCTGGAGACCCTCCAATCTTTAAGTGTAGCCTTCACTTGTGTGAAGTTTTGAAAGTGTTGGCATGTTGTCGGGACATCTGCTGTCTTACAAGAACAGGTGGGCTGGGGAGTTTGGGGGAGAGTCATTTATTAGCAGGGTCTTTCGGGGATGTGAGCCCCTCACTGGCAGTGCTGTATGCCTTCTCAGTTGTCAAAAACCTGATGGTGTGCCTTGATAGCTTTAGCACCTTGTCGTAAGATGAGAGAAGTTGAAAATCCCTGAACTGGTTTCTGCTTCCTGCTAATTTCTTTCTCTTGCAGATATTTTCTTCCCTCTGCATGCCACAAGTGGCCAAGACTTGATTAAAGAGTTGTGTGGGGAAGAACCAGTCTTTGGGGTATAGGAGCTAGTCACCACTACCTAAGAAAATTACTAGGTTATGGAGTGGACCAGGCTGAACAAATTTAGAAGAGTTACATGGTTTTACAAAACTGAAATGTATGGGTCCTGGGGCCCAGCCCTACTGTGGGACTAGCATGAGAACGAGCATGAGTGAGGCCCTCCACCCGTGGCCTTTTCCAATGTCCAGACCCATCTCTGGCTGGTGCAGCCTCTTTCTTCCTATGGCCTCAGAGCCTGCAGTGGGAAGGGAGTTACTTCACTCACAGGCCTCTTCCACTGCTTTGGGCACATCATCCTGAGGGTGCAGGTTTCTCCATGGTTGTTGGCTTGGAGGCCTGACCAGCCTCTGGCCTCTGTGTGCCTTCCCTAGCCCTTTTTAAGCTGCTTATCACTTCCCACCTTAACTGCACCATTTGCCTTTACCTTTTCTGTTGCCTTGGGCCAGTAGGCAGCCCTAGAGACTGTTGTTGGCTGACTATAGCTTCTTCACCCCATGCCTAGGGCAATGCTTCACATGTATCTCGGGCTGCCTACTCTACCAGCCACCTATAGGAGTGGTTGCTTGTGGTGTCACACAACAGGCACATTGGCTTGAGCATTGGAACCTCAAAGCATGTTGTCCTTGGGCCCAACTTTGCCTGTCAGGAGTGGCAGCACAGGCAGCTCTCCACCGCCTCCAGTATAGGAATCCTCAAGAGTCTTGGGATGAACATGACCCAATATGGAGAAACACCAATACATAGCCCAATTCAATGGAAATAATGTTCATAGCATTGTGCAAGGCTGCTGCATTGTGGAGGGTATCTCCTTCAACTGATAATTGGTTAAAACCGGTTTGGGATATAGCACCAATGACTGTTGGCTTATTATAAGTTTTATGGAAGAGCAAAATTCTTCAGATATGTTTGTTGAAAACTGGATTCTTAGTTTAGAACAAGAAGTATTAAGATGCTATTCATCCTCTCATTTATTGTAGGTTTAATTTTAGAATTGGTGAAAGTGAGTTAAGTATCTAGGGTGTGTGTTGTGTTGTACATGTTACATTTATAATAATGTTCACTAAGTTTAATGGGTCTTGCTTCCTAGATGTGCTTACCATTGCAACCTCAAGTCTTTCAAACATTGCTCCAGGCTGAAATCTTTTCCTGCTGCTCTGGTTATCAGTGTCTTCCAAGCAGGTGACAGGACTAACCTTTATTCTTACAATCCTGGTTTGCATTGCCACGTTTCCAGACAAATGTAAATGATGTGGTTTCTTTTTCTAGTTTCCTTTCCAACTAGGCAGTGCAGAGGAAAGCATATGAACTTATAGTACAGCCATTTTCAACCACTGTGCCATGGCAGACTGGTGTGCAGTGAATGGTTTGCAGGTGTGTCACAGGGGTTTGGGGGAGGGTTACTTTTTAGTAGGGCCTTTGGAGCATGTGAGCCCCCACCAACAGCGTGGAGTGCCTTGTCAATTGCCAAAACCCTGATGGTGTGCCTTGTCAATTGCCAAAACCCTGATGGTGTGCCTTGACAATTTTAGTATCTTGTCGGTGTGCCGTGAGCTGAAAAAGGTTGAACATCACTGTTATAGTAGGACAGCATCAAGGATCATAATCTTCTGGCATGTTGTTTTGTATTGTGTCATTGATGAAATCAAGTAACTTCTTAACCTGATCCCACTTGTAGTGTGCTTCTTTGAAAATTGCCTCCCCAAATAATTTTCCCTGACAGGGGAAAGATTATGGGTATGTATAGTAGCAACAAAATGCATTGGGAGAAGGACACATTTCAACAGAAAATTGTATGAAGGGAAAAAGCTAATTAGTTCTTCTCTGCAGATCTTTCACTTCAAGTTGCAGCTTCATCAGCTGTATTGTATTAAACAATATTTTAAACTGCATATGACATGTATTTTACTCCATCCATAGCCTGGAGGCAATTTACCACAATACAGTTAGATTAGTAAATACATTCTGTTCAAAGGCTAATCCAATTCTTATTTCAAAGCCAGCTGTGTCATTAATTGGGATAATCCTTATTTCATTTGGCAGAATTCTGAATTGGATTGCTTTGTAGATTCTGACAGCGCCGGGAGGCAAAACTGTTTTAACTTCATTCAGAGCTGTATAACTTCATACATCAAACAGCAGTTGAGAAAAAGGAAATCAGATGTCGTCTTCCACCATCACCCCATTTATCTGCTGTCACAATCGTGGACATTTCAGTACACTTGTGAACTGGTAAAACAGGCAGGCAGTACTTTCTCCATGTAATCATGCATTTGGATGCTGGGATAGATGGAGCAAACAGCCCAAAGTGACTACATGAAGATGGAGTATTAGTAATTGTGGTTAGCTCCAAACAATTAGAGTAAGTGCATTCATGGTGTTTAGGGGTACAGTGTTGTGTTTCAGTTGTGTCCCAAATGTAAATTAAATCATGAGAGGGCATTTTAGTTTGTGATGCTTTTTGGCTACTCAGTCCCTGGTTTGCTTTGGTGACAAGCTGCTGGAAAATGTTCCTGCTCTGTACTTTGTATTTTCACTCACAGAATTGAATTTCTCAGTTCTACTTTATCTAAAATAAGTCTAAGCTGCAGTTCAAAACTAATAGGAGGAAAGCATGATTCACTAGTGATGAAAAATATCAAGGGAGTGATCAACCCACCCCTAAAATAAATCTGTCTCTTTGGGGAGGCATGCTTTGTGTTGTACAAAGTAGATGACAGGTATAGGAAGCACTTCCACTGAGAACTTTAGATTCTTGTTTCTTAATCTCTGATTTGGTTAAGAACAAATAGAGATCATCCTGGTACGGTAGCTTGAATGCAGTTTTAACAATGGAAATATCACTTAATCCATGTTAAATCCATGTTAAATTTTCATGGACTGCGATGAACTGCTCACTCTCCAAGTGTACAAAGCTGTAGTTGGCAACCTTCAGTCTCGAAAGACTATGGTATCATGCTCTGAATGGTGGTTCTGGAATGGCATCTAGTGTGGCTGAAAAGGCCAATTCGGGAGTGACAATCCCTTCCACACTGGGAGCAAGTGCAGTCTGTCCCTGGTCTGTCTCCCTGGCTATGGGCCTTCCTTCTTTGCCTTAGCCTGTTGGCCAAACGTCTCTTCAAACTGGGAAAGGCCATGCTGCACAGCCTGCCTCCAAGCGGGCTGCTCAGAGGCCAGGGTTTCCTACCTGTTCAGGTCCACTCCTAAGGCCTTCAGATCCCTCTTGCAGATGTCCTTGTATCGCAGCTGTGGTCTACCTGTAGGGCGCTTTCCTTGCACGAGTTCTCCATAGAGGAGATCCTTTGGGATCCGGCCATCATACTTTCTCACGACATGACCGAGCCAACGCAGGCGTCTCTGTTTCAGCAGTGCATACATGCTAGGGATTCCAGCTCATTCCAGGACTGTGTTGTTTGGAACTTTGTCCTGCCAGGTGATGCTGAGGATGTGTCGGAGGCAGCGCATATGGAAAGCATTTAGTTTCCAAAGCGTTCAGTGTACAAAGCACTGCATGTGTATTAATATGATGTTGTGAGGACAACAGCCCTGCAGGGTGAGCAAGTAGTATCATCCCCATATTGCATCTAGGCAGGTGAGGCTGAGAGGGAGTGACTTGTCGAAGGCTATCTAGCGAGAATTCATGGCAAAGGCAACATTTGAACCAGGGAAATCCTGACATGCACCTCACTCTTCTAGCCCCTATGCTACATCAGCTAAAGAGCCCTAAAGAAGTCCTGTTGCTCAAAGTTACCAAGGTTGTTGTCAATAAAATGTGCCTAGATTGTTCAGAATAAAATGCTTTTAATTTGAAAAATACACATTTCTGTAATCTTAATTGCGCAGTAAAGTAGAAAATGCCTCAAGAGTAACCATACTTTTAACTTTCCTTTTTTAAAGATTTTTTCCTTTGCTGACTGGTTTCCTAAGCACCTTGGTAGCTAGAACTTCTGAAGGTCAATTACAGAGTGTTTGCCACAACGTTTAAGAGAAGATGGCCTGTTAAGAATCTCAGGGAAGGGCACAGATCTCAAGATGGCAGCCCAGAGAATCCGTGCGGTGAATGCCAGTGGCCTCCCACGGTGCAAATCAGAGGGGACGCTCATTGATCTGAGTGAAGAATTCTCAGAAACCAGCTTCAGTTCTGTCAAAGGTGAGATTTGTATCTGTATTATGAGAGCAAATGCAAATCCCATAAGAGAAGATATCTGCTTGCACATCACATGGCTGATGTGAGTTCAAAGACCATGCCAATCACAATCTCTGCTGTCCATGATCAGGAATGGCTTCCCAAGCCCATAGCAGACAAGCTGTAGTTTACAATAGTTTTCATTTTCTGTCTACCCTCAAAACTCTCAGTACAGAGGCCTCCACAAGTAGAGCTGTAACTTATAACTGTAACTATGATTTATCCATGCCAAATCATATTTAGCACAAGCCATAGTTTATAAAACCTATTGCTGATTCTGGTTTGCCAGCCAGTCACAAACATGATTAAGAAATTTTGATGAAGGTTTTAACTAAGGTTTGCCGTGATGTCTGAATAGAAACGTAGAAAAATATGAACACATTTCTTCAGGGCTGTCCCATCCAGACATTAAATGCTCCATTTAAGACTAATTCCTTATTTTAAATCTATAGCACGTACTGCCAGCTACCTTTCAGCACAGCAGAATGAGAGAGAATCCAAAAGGATGGGAGGAAGACACAGGCCAGCAGACCCACTTTTTCTATTGTTGGGTCTTTTATATTTGGCTCTATGTTAGATTTGGATTCCCAAGTTATGTGAGAAGTATAAGAGTAATGTTGTGCTTGTACATGCAAGATACTTTTCAGCATTTGTTGTACTTGTAGCTCCTTTATAGGCTGGATAAGTTCATGGTCAAGGTCATTCCCAGTAACACTGATTTTCCTATTGTGCTCTTGGCGCAAAGCTGCATCATAGCATTTTCTTGAGGGTTTAGCCATGCATTAGTCATCACAAATGAGGATAAAAATTGTTATGAAAACATCCAAGAAGACAGTGAGCTGTATGGCTCTAACCAAAACCAAATGGTGAGGAACCTCTGGGGACTGGCAGATTAGAGTGGCTGTTGAAAGAAGAATGTGTTTGTGATTTTAAGAAGGAAGCAACTGTGTTTCAGTGGAGATATGTGCAATACTGCCAAATCATGGTTTCATTTGCCATTGCTCATGATATTCTGCTTTTTGCTTTGCAGTGCCTTCTCCTAGTGCCTTGATGGTAGACAATCCTACATCGTTTGGAAATGCAAAGGAAGTTGTAGCAATCAAAGATTACTGCCCAAATAACTTTACCACCTTGAAGTTCTCCAAGGGTGACCACCTTTATGTCTTAGATACCTCAGGAGGTGAGTGGTGGTATGCTCACAATACCACTGAGATGGGCTACATCCCATCCTCTTACGTCCAGCCTGTAAACTACCGCAACTCTTCATTAACGGACAGTGGAATGATAGACAATCTGCTTGAAAGCTCTGATGAAGGAGCCAAAGAGCTTGATCTACTTGGGGACTGGACAGACTTAAAATGGAAGGTAGCCAAAAACAACCCTTTTTTGAATAACATCCAGGCTAATCCTTTTGTGAATGGAAATGTACAGATAATGCCTGACAGGGACAAGGAGAGTTCCCGCCAAACTACTTTGGATTTGTTACTCTTTGACACAGGAGTGCCTGCATTTACAGGGTCTAGTTCTGCAACAAATAGCAGTGTAGGCAACCACCTCGATGACGTTCCATCCATGAATGGATTTGAGTTTGAGCAGCCAAGCAGACGGGACAATCCTTTTTTCAGAAGCAAGCGCTCATACAGCTTGTCAGAACTCTCGGTACTCCAGGCAAAGTCAGAAACTCCAGCATCATTGGGCTTTTTTACTGGGTTGAAATCTCCTACCCCTGAGGAATTCCAAAGCCGGGAAGACTTCAGAACTGCATGGTTGAACCATCGAAAACTGGCAAGATCTTGCCATGACTTGGATCTCCTGGGCCAGAACCCTGGCTGGGGACAGACGCAACCTGTGGAAACCAACATTGTTTGCAAGCTGGATAGTTCTGGAGGAGCTGTTCAACTTCCAGATACAAATATTAATATTCGTATTCCAGAAGGACATGTAGCTCCTGGGGATACTCAACAGATCTCCATGAAGGCTCTGTTGGACCCACCTTTGGAGCTCAATAGCGACAAATGCAGTACCATCAGCCCTGTGCTGGAGATTAAGCTGAGCAACATGGAAGTTCGAACTTCCATCATACTAGAGATGAAAGTTTCAGCAGAAGTTAAGAATGACATTGTGAGTAAAAGTATAGTAGCGGTGCAGTGCCTGCGAAGTGACACAAAGGAAGGTCCGTATGCACCAATTCAATTAAGCTGTTGCTATGGTGACACAATACAGGTTCAGTTGGAGAACCTGGAGCCTTGTATGTACATAGCAGTTGTAGCCCAAGGGCAGAACATTCTATATCCTTACACTGTTTGGGATTACATTGGTAAAAAAATCACAGTGGGTGTCTATGGTCCAAAACACATACATCCTTCTTTTAAAACAGTGGTTGCCATCTTTGGACATGATTGTGCCCCAAAGACATTGTTGGTAAATGAAGTGACACGTCAAGTACACTGTGTAGCACCTGTGGCACTGCAGTTGTGGGGTAAACATCAATTCATCCTGGCAAGGTCACAAGACCTGAAGATTTGTATGTTTTCAAACATGACTAATTATGAAGTGAGAGCCAATGAGCAGGCCAAAATTGTGAGAGGCTTCCAAATGAAGCTGGGGAAAGTAAGCCGCCTCATCTTCCCCATCATGTCTCATGATCCGAATGAGCTGTCTGATTTCACATTGAGGATACAAGTGAAGAATGATCAGGACACCATCTTGACTCAGTTCTGTGTCCAAACACCACAGCCACCTTCAAAAAGTGCCATCCGGTCCACTGGTCCGCGAAGGTTTCTGAAGAAAAATGAGGTTGGGAAAATCATCTTGTCACCCCTTGCCACTGCTGCCAAATATCCCGTCTTCCAAGACCGGCCAGTGGCAAGCTTGAAATACGGTAAATTGCTGAAGACAGTGGTGCGGCAAAACAAGAACCATTATCTCTTGGAATATAAGAAAGGGGATGCCATTGCTTTACTAAGTGAGGAGAAAATCAAGTTGAAAGGTCAGCTCTGGACCAAGGAATGGTATATTGGTTATTATCAGGGTAAAGTTGGCCTGGTTCATACCAAAAATGTGTTAATTGTTGGGAAAATCAAGCCCAGTTATTTCTCTGGACCTGAACTTACCACTAATATGTTGCTTGAGCAAATCTTGAGGCCTTGTAAATTTCTCACCTATATCTATGCTTCAGTGAGGACTTTGCTCATGGAAAACATCAGCAGCTGGCGCACATTTGCTGAGGCACTGGGATATGGCAATCTGCCTCTTGCTTTTTTCTGTCGAGCAGAACTGGACAATGAACCAGAATGTGTGGCTTCTGTGTTGGAGAAATTGAAAGAAGACTGTAATAATTCAGAGAGCAAGGATAGGAAATCTTTCCAGAAGGAATTGATGTCAGTAAGTATTCTCGCTACATGAGGAATGATTGCCTGCTTCTCTTTCACTTTATTGAGTTAAGAGCCTGTGGAAAAAGTAACTAGGGTTGCAGTTCTGTGCAAACTTACTTAGGGGTGGGCCCTTTGAACACAATGGGATTCACTTCAAACAAATGTAGGGTAAATCACTTCAAACAAATGTTCTGTGTTACAATTACTGAATATTACTGCCTTTTTAATAGTCTGGAGTACAAGAAATAGGTACATGAAACAAGAAATTCTTGTTTGTTTTTATAAGGGTTTATAAAACCCTTTATTAATAAATTAATAAATAAACCCTTTATTTATTATGCCTTTATTATTATAAGGGAAAACCCTCTTCGGAGGCCAAATGCTGCCTAGAAAACCTTAAAAAAAAAAAAAAGACAAAATGCATCAAAATCTTGAAGGTATGTACTCCTGCATTCTTCTGCAGAATTGATAGTTAAAGTTAATGGGGTGAGAATACACAGGTGAATCAGAAAATGACTGAGCCTCCAATATAGAGCTACAGGTCACTGAATTACACAAGCTGTAGCTTGTCATGCGTGTTTTCTTTGTTCCCAGCTGCAGCAGCAAGACAAGGATGATGGGGAAAGACCAAATCAATCTGGCCGCCAAAAGAGACAAATTGTAGCACTAAGAGTGCTGCAATTAGAGCAGCAGGAGGGCTTGGTTTGCTATTGTCTTGTAGTTTGGTGTCCTTTTAGGAGACAGATTTTTCTCCTAAAGTTTGGAATTATTTTATTACCAAAAACAAAGAGGCAAAACAATTTTTTTCTGACCAAATTCTGAAGTGTGTACCCCACCATTCTAATAATTTTATTTGTATGTGCAACAAAGCTTGGCAATCTCTATACTAATGAGCCTCCCTTATTTCCCAAGTTTATCTGGTGCCAGTGATACACAGACCCCAGAGCAGCCCTGAGGTAGCCTTCCAGAGACCTCTCATCATCACCAGGCTTGTGAAGGTTCAGCTGGAGTCCTCTAAATGGTGCCCAAGATGGTGGGGCATGTCTGGAAGCAGACAGAAATTTTCAGACTACTTTCCTTGGCCAATGTCAATGCCTGTTTGATGTGGAAAATTGACCCAATCTAGACAACTTTCTAAAATACAAGGAGTAAAATTGGCTGGATGCAATTACTGCAACCCCTCCCACGCTGGCCATACATGAGTGTAGGCCTTTCTTCCTCTTCCCCCTGCACAGTGCAGGTGCTGCTTTATGCTTGTGTCCCTCCACTGTCCCTCCTTCTCCTTCCACAACCTCTCTTGGCCCCTGCCTCCCTGCTCATAGCTGTGTGGAGACCTTCCGGCCCCAAGAACATAGATAGCAAGAGGTAGGTGGCAATTCTGCCCCTTTGCATAAAGTAAATGTGCGTATAAAGAGAAATGACTGTATGAGGCCTTACAGCAGGGCTTTTGTTTTGGTGCTGCTATAGCAGCATTGCAGTTAATTGTAAGAGATGTAATTCCCATTTCTCTTGTGCTTAGTGAGAGTGCTTTGCAGAGTCATGCATATGGGAATAAACTTGTCTCACTCGTTCATGTACAGAAATCTTTGTTGGCTTATGGTGGGCACACTATTGGCACTTAAAGGCTTGTAACCAGGTGTCCAATGTGTCTTCATTGAATGAATGCAGTATAGGACAATGGCAAGGAGAGGGAAAAAGCAATAGGTTCACTATGTTTTAGAACTAAGTAGATGCTTTAGAAATACAGTATCTTTGTTCTGTAACTGACCAGAGCTGAGAGACTATGTCCTGTGATCCACACATGAGATGCTGTGATATTGCTGGGGGTGTAGTCATGGGTTTTAATGGAAGGAGGGAGACTGACTAGCTCTCATGTGCTGAGGGCTATCATTCACAACTTGTGAAATCCACCTCTTTGCTGGAGAGGAGAGGTTGAAGACCTGAATCCTCTTTAACAGAGGAGGTAGATTGATAGAATAGGGGGAGATAGTTTAGTTAAGAGGACTAACTTTCCTTGCACCTGCTGATTTGCATGCCATTGAAGATACTAAGCAAGTTGCCATTGAGTGAGCTGGGGGACTTGGAGCCAAGGAGTGGCTTATCAAGTCACAATGTGTTAATGGATGGGAAGAAGGTTGTGCAGGGGCACCAACCCTTCAAGAGAAACTAACATGGTCCAAGCTTAATTCAGCTGCCTGAATTATGGAGATTTGCTAGTATGCCTTAATAATGCACAGCAGGAACCTCACATGTGCAGAGATGGGAAAAAATGACATAAATTCCATGGCAAGAATTCAGAATGGGGCTCCTTAAACCAGGGCAATTTTAGTATTTTTGAAGTATGGGGGAGGGGGAGTCCTGACTGGCTTGAGGGCATGTCTACCCTGCCAAGAAAAAAAGTTCACAAAGCAATTTACAAAGAAAATCAAATGACTGAAAGGCTCCCTTTCCCAAAAGGGCTCACTGTCTTAAAAAATGCATTAAGAAAACCAGCAACAGGTACTAGAAAAGGCACTGTGATATGGTGAAGAGGGACAGTTGCTCTCCCCCTGTAAGAGCAGCACCACTTGAAAAAGTGCCTCTTTGCTCAGTTAATGGGGATAAGGGATAGAATTTTAAGCTCATTATTCTACCTGCTTTGAGAATCTTCCAAGCTCCACTTGTTTACCAAATTCTTGGGTGAGGAGGGACATAGGAATGTAGAATTGGGATAAGGTGGATGCCTAGAGCATAAGAATGTTAATTGCAGCAGCCACTAGAACAAAAACAAGCATGTGGGGCTCAGATTGGTGGAGGTGCCCCTAGGGTCAAGGTCTTTTGGTTCAAATAGACTTATTTAAATTTGATGGCGAGAAGTTTCAGTGTTCATGCCATGCCTGTTGGGACATCAGCATACCCTGCAGTAGCTATCAGAAAATCACATCTCCCAATGTGGCTTTTCATGGTAGGAGCAGGGAGGAAGAAAGAAGAACAAGGAAGAATGGCTTTTTAAACATGCTCAGTGTTCTTTTGCCATTGACCATGGCTCAAATCACTTGTCTAGTGCCTCAGTGAGAACAGGCAAGTTCTGCAGTAATTGCCAGCTAGGCTGCTGTCATAAGCATGCTGCTTCCCAGTAGGAATGCCAGAAACCACAAATATTGCAACTGACCAGGAAACCTCATAAACTAGGATGCTCTCATGTAACTGGATGGCCCTTCCACAAGGCTTCCCTGTAATCACTGCAGCCCATTATGCCTTGCCATGTTACAGAACACCTGACACCATCCTCTGGAATGGTTCACCACCACCTTTGGTAGAAATGAAATAACTGGATTGCTATGCCTCCGATTAATCCTGGATAGTCTGTACAGAAGATTAAAAAAAAAAAATCACAAAGTATGCATAGCCATGCTCATAAGCTACTTTCCTTGATCCGGTATATAGAAACAAATCCCCCCTCTTATTTTGCAATGTCAACCAAATAATTCACATATAGACAGTTAAATTATGTTTTTCCTGAATTCCTTTGAAGCATGATTTGCATGTTGAGTATTCTTTGGGATGCTTCCTGCTGATTTTTGGGTAAAGGAGACACTTCAGTTAATAATTACTGTAGAAGGGCATTCTTCTGAAGTACGGGAAAGAATAACACAGCAGCAGGAAGGCTAACAAAGTGACATACAGCCTGATGACAGGGGAAATATTTTGAACATATTTGAAGAGATCCATCTGTATGTTTTCAGAATGCAAACAGAATCAGCCAGTACATCCTTAATTTCTTAGTATGTGTCAGTGGGAGTGTGTTCATGATACATAATTCCAGTTAAGAAATCATTGGTAGCCATGTTATTCTTTTAGAAAAAAGCACCCCCCCCCAACCCAACCCTGAGCAAGATTAGTGAGTTTTTCAGAATTCTTCTTCACGCTGGATGTTGTGCATAATGGGGCGGGGGGGAAACGGAGAGAAACTGGGCGTGATGGAAAAGCCTCCAAGCCTTGCAACTGAAGTGCAGGTGGTTTTATGAAGATTTAACTAGATCCAAGTTAGACATACTAAGTTCCCTCAGCCTTTCCTTACAGGGCTTGTTCTCCAGTCCTTTAATCATCCTTGTTCCTCTTTTGTTCAACATCCAGCCTGAAGGAGTGTTCTGGAGAGCTCTAGTCAAGGTATAAGTTCCTCCAGGGAATGATAGTTCCGTTTGGGGTAGCAAGAATTCTGTCTTCCCACATACCTTTCTTAGAGAGCCTAAACAATGAAACAAAAGTCCGCTTCCATGGCTATCATTGTATTGTTGAATGTAAACTGAAGAAGAGCATGGGTAATAATATAGTGTTCCTGTGTCTCCTGATCCTATGTCTCCTGACCTTACTTCACTTACCCCACAAATCTGTTGGTACTTCAAGCAAAGATGGCACCCATAACTGACACAGTATTTTGATTTATTTTGTATGCATTCAGGCCTTACTGAAAATGGACTGCCAAGGTTTGGTTGTCAGACTAATTCAGGACTTTGTGCTTCTGACCACTGCTGTAGAAGTGGCCCAGCGCTGGAGGGAACTGGCTGAGAAATTGGCTAAGGTTTCCAAACAACAGATGGATGCCTATGAAGCCCCACATCGGGACAAGAATGGAGCTGTGGATAGTGAAGTAAGAAAGCATTCATGCAATGTGTTCTGGGTTTGTTGGATGGCTGGTTTGGCACAATAGGCTTTAAAAAAAAAAACCATTTGGTATAGAACTCAGCTACCCTCTTTTATCTTGAATGATGATAAAATCATATCTGAGGTACATGGCTATTTTTGTCATGTGGTCAAAAAAATGCAGCTACTCAGAAATAAATGCACTACTTTTTAAGATGAATTCTTCCATGGCCTTGCATATGGTTCATGTATCACGAACAGTGTTTGGTATGATGTAGCCAATCAGCCCTGGTGCTCACAGTCTGAAATGGAGGAATATATGCCAGCCACATAGAGATTAGATCTCTATTTGGCATGCTCACATAGGCCTGAAGTAGTTTCTCAGCACTGGAAAAGTTGTAGAGTTGGTTCCTGCATCCAGCTGATGATTGCCACACTACATAATGCTGAAATAACAGTTGCATGGTTGAAAGGTCAGCAATACTATAAATAGAAGCCACTTTGCAAATGACATTTGAGTTAAAAGTCAATTTGAAGTACTTAAAATCTAATTTGACAGCATTGTTTCTGGATTCAGTATCATAAGAACATAAGAACAGCCCCACTGGATCAGGCCATAGGCCCATCTAGTCCAGCTTCCTGTATCTCACAGCGGCCCACCAAATGCCCCAGGGAGCACACCAGATAACAAGAGACCTCATCCTGGTGCTCTCCCCTACATCTGGCATTCTGATCATGTATCATGTTTCTTATCATGTTTGAAACTTTCTCCGATATAGGGTTTGTGTAGCCTAGGCCATTCAGGTATTTTTATTATAAGCTCAGTATGTTGTGGTATTTCAGAAAGTCCTATGTTTCCCTTTGGGTGTCATTATCTCCTGAGAAAGGGGCTAGGACTGGACGGTGCTTTGACAATGTACAGGATGGGTGGTTGAGGTGGAACATAACAATGATTCTTTTTCCTTTTAGTTTCCTTTCTTCAGCCCTACAAGGGAAGGAGGAAGGGTGCGGGACGTGCGCACACTCACAGAAACTTCTGGAAGATCTTGCTTGTCTTTTCCAACTTCTTTCCTACTTTTTTGTGTGTGTTTCTCTCTTCAGATCCTTTTCTTGCATCCTATTTTTGCTCCTCTTTTTACTCATCAAGATCATTTTATTGCTGTCATCTAGCCTTTCCACCCTATCTCTCATCCACCTTCATATCTGCAGTCCTCACCAGGGTCTCTAAACAATCTCTCTTGTTCTCTTAAAAGCTTTTATTTTTTTAAAAAAAAACCATTTCCCAAATACAGAGACTTCTCTTTGTCTTCCCATGTTCATCCCATTTCTCCTTGGTTGTAGCAGTGGTGGGGCACAAGGTTGTGGGTTGCTCCTGCACATCACAGGAGATGACTAAGTAAAGGAAAGGAAGATCTGATTCCTAAATGTTTGGGCTGGTTCCCTGATCCAAATCAAGTTTGTTAAGCCCTGGGTAAAAGGCTGCTGTAGGGCTGCAACATGTTCGAAGGTGAATAGGAAAAGGACAGTTGAAGTGTAATAGAGCTACAAATAAATGGTCACTTTCCTGCAACACTGAAACTTCATTAGGGAAGTCTGATGGTATTTGCTTTTGCTGTTATTAGTTTGCTCTTTTCTCCTGGCCCATTTATGTTGTATACTTTGAAGAGTTGGGCAGAACCTCAGAATAATACTCCTAATTTATGGTGTCACGGTATCGTCATGGATGGTACAAAGCTCTTCTGAATTAATGCCAGTTTCTTTTACAGGCAATGTGGAAACCAGCCTATGACTTTATGCTAACATGGAGCAATCAGATGGGCGACAGTTACCGTGATGTTACTCAAGAGCTTCATATTGGTCTCGATAAGATGAAGAATCCTATCACAAAACGCTGGAAGCACCTCACAGGAACCCTAATCTTAGTAAATTCCCTGGAAATACTACGGGCATCTGCCTTTAGCCCTCGGGAACATGACGATTATGCCATTTGATGGAAGATTTGCAATTTTTCAAATCCAGTTGCTGGCTGCTTTTATTATTTTTTTAAACCAATGCTGAGACAGAGAATGAACTGTTTGGAACAGCCAAAGTTTTGGGCAGTGGTTTCTGGGGTCAGAAAACAGATTGCTTTCACTTGTCTCCCCTTTGCAGAAGATAGCCAACACTGTATGATTTTTCTATGCTCTGTGGTTGACAGCTTTTCTTAATCTGTAACATTTAAAATGGAACTCTTTTTAGACATTTGCAAATATCGGACTTCAAAGCTGAAATCACTTTAGGGGAGAACTTAACATTTTTATGTAATATGAGAAACATTTTGGTTCCTTTTTAAATGATCACTTTGATAGCCAGTCATTGGTGTGTATTAAAATGAAGCACACACTGACATTTCCTTGCAAGCATTTGAATTTCTAATGTGTGACAGAACTGTTTATAAATCAGTGTGTTAACCCCACTTCTTCTTGTCATATAATAGTTCCCTGTAATTTGCTGGTATGTTCACCTTTTTGTAAGAAAGAAAATGCACACTTTTTTATTAGCTGACTTTTGTAACCCAAAATTTAGCACTGCGTGTTAGTGTCAAAACAAAGTGTGTTTCACTTCTCTCTGCTTTGGATCTTGATCAGAAAGAACCAGAAACAATTTTAGGTTTTGACACTCTCCTCTCCCCTTTCACAATTTAAGGGAAATAAACCTTAATGGATACCATTTCTGTTCAAAGAGAACATTTCATTTCATGTTTCATCCTGTAACAGGAGCATCTTGGCCATCTCTGCTAGCAAGTGGTTCTTGTTGGAAGTTTACATTTTCTGGATGTATTTAAAAATAGGGAAGATAGTGGTTTTCATATGTTGTTTTTAACTGTGCCATTATTCTGCTGCAGTTTTCAGCTATGAAGGTGAAAAACCTTTGGTTTATCAGTTGTACCACTGAAAGTTGTGCCACTTTCAGTTTGCATGATGGGACAAATGCTCCACAATTCCAAAAATTTGCATATAGAAAACTGGCATGTCATAGAAAAGGCCTAACTTAACACTCTTGTCTTAGCCATCTAGAGATTTTTTTTAAAATAGAAGAGCATTCTCTCATGTGAACATACATCTGTAGTCTGAAGTGTTTTTGCCCAGACACAAACTAGACTTTCCTCTGGTGAAAAGCTTGGTTATGCCATCAGAAATGCTCAGTATGACAGCATTTGGTTGAGGTCTTGTTCAAAATGTTAAAAATCTATGTTGCTAGGGTCATTGGTATTCACTATACATGCTTCATGATAAGCAATGCTGTCCTGGACCATATAAATGGCAACCAAGAGTTGAAGTAGCATCACCTCCCTGGCTTCATGTTCTAGATGAAAGTTACTAGAAATGTTTACTTTCCACTGATACCCTTTCGATTTCAAAATATTTCATGGGGGAATTTGGTGATTGTGTGTTTCAGTTTTTTATTTATACAATAATCCATTTTTCATATTAAGACACACTTATTGAATCTCCCAAATAATGAGGTGCTGTTAAAAAGCTGTATATTTATTGTCTCTTTCAGTCAAGACTCATAGGCAGGTATAAAACCTGCCTCTGGCGACATGGTTGCTAGAAGTGTAAATTCTTCAGTCTGTTTTCTCAATTAAAAATAGCATGTTGCATCTTTGTCCTTTGGAACAAGCTGACTTTTCAAGCAACTTGCTTTATGTGACCCAGCTTTCCTGTCAGCAGTTCTAGAATTTTTCTTGAAAGAATCTAAGCTGGTTGGAAAGACATTCCTGTTTGTGTACAAGTTGAATTCATACAGAGAGGAGGAGTATCTATAATTCATTTTCATTTTTCACCAGCTCTTTTTCAGTGATTTCCACTTCCAGTTTCTCTACTCTGTCCAGGAAATAGCACCTTAAACTTTAGGTTTTGTCACAAGAGATTGAACCAGATTTCTATGCAAAGTTTCATAGCGCAGATTTGTTGATTATTAGGTTCGCAGTATTCTTGCATGCTAGTGAAACAATTTCCATAGCATGCCTATGGAAATTCCATAGCATGCCTGATTCTGATATCAGTCAGAATCTAGGCTCAGTGGCATATCTAAGGTATGGCAGGTAGGGCACATGCCCTGGGTGGCACTTGAAGGGGGCGCCATTGAGAAGCAGCTTCCTGGCCAATTCTCAACTTCTGCCAAGCCGCTGCAAACCTCCAAGCACAGCGCTGTACTTGGGAACCTTCAGCAGTTCTGCAGAAGCCAAAATTTGGCCAGGAAGCTGCTGGAAAAGGAATGGGGGGGGGGGCAGCAGCCACATTGCAAAGCCTCTGCTCCCCTCCAAACCCAGAAGTAACATCACAGCATCACATGACATGATGACATTGCATGACACTGTCACTGCCCCAGGCAGTCCCTGGATATGCTTCTGCCTAGGTATTATATTGAATAAGATGTTTGATAGTGGTGGAGGAACACCCTTGAATGTTGTGCCGTAAAAGAGTATAATGCAGACTGAAGAGCCAGGACTGTTAAATTAACTTTTAAAAAACTGACTTTGACTCTGGTGCTCGCCGTTCATTCTGATATTTTTTCAGAATCATGAAGCACCTATTTAGTCAATCCATATGTGTGTTCCACAAAAGCTATAGATAATATACTATGTGAGGTAGTCTGGGTCATCCAAGAATTGACGTGTAGTATAAATGTTCTTACTGTTTTTATATGGGCAGACTTGAAGCTGGAAGTCATAATTGCAGAGGACCTACACAAGAAAGCCCAATTCTGCTTGATCTATACCAGTAGTGTTCCACATACACATGTACAGTGGTTCTCGCCTTGATGAAGTCAGTGAAAGAATTGGTCTGTAGCTCTCATGTGTAAGGAGAGGAATTGATCCAAAGCACTGAGATGGGGGGGACGGGACTGATCTGATCTTTCTTCTGCTGTCTTTTGTCAAAACTACCTCAGGTCTTGCACAACTTTTTTCATTTTTTAACTTACAGCCTAAAGGTTCCCTTTGAAGATCCTTTTCTCCCCAGCCACAGAGGACTGTTGAGTCATATCAGCAGCTTTTCTAGATTAGTTGATGCAATTGCTGCATGATCAATTTTTTGTTTGTTTGTTCATTCTGGCTAAAGAGCCAGCTCCTAGCACACAGGTGAAGTGGTTTGTATATTCAGCCAAATGCCTTTTCACTCAAAAGTGTATGCTCTTACAAGGTAAGCTTGCTTCGGATTTTACATTGATACACTATATGAGTAGTTGGTTTATTGTACAAAAATAATTGAAACAATAAATTAAAGCAGACATCTGAACACTGTTGCAGCCTGATTCATGTTGAGAAATGTTGATTGAGACTATTTTTGGCACTTTGAACCAAGGTTCTTATTGAACTGCCCTTAGAAGAGGCAGGGTGGGACTGGAGGTCAGATGCCCCTCAGGAAGAGGAGGAGACATCAAGCCAGCTAACCTTGCCTCCTAGTAGTGGGAGGGGTATTCCCCAAAGTTTTAGGGATGTCCCCGTCCTCTCCCTAGCATAGGATATCACCATATGAAATGTCTGTGATTTATATGATTTGAAGGCTTAAAGTTACCTAGTTACTATTTGAAGGCTTTAAGTTACCCAGTCACTATTTCTCAGCCTAACTTGCCTTGGGCTTATTGTAAGGATCAAATACAGGGTGGAAAAGGACTATTGACTCAGTGAGCCCTCAAAGAGAATAATTTAAATCAGAAGCAGCAATTAACAGTAGAAATCCTCTAAGAATAGAGCAATGTACTTACTATTTAAAGCCATTGTGTGTTTCTATAATAGTTTTGAATGATGATAATCTCCAGTCATAGAATGCACCTTTAATGTGCCCACACTGGGACAAAATTCCAGTGGAATGGGTATTATTGTAATGATTCAATGACCTATCAGGGCTGTTTCCTTTATAATCAAGCAGCTCTTTGTTCCATTCCTGAGAGATTCTGTGCAAGCCCCAAAGCCTTTGGCCATTTCTTCCCTTGCCCACACACCCAACAAAACCTAGTTTTCACTAAGGGAGTAGACCTGTGTCTGAACAGTTTCAATTTTTGAAGCTGACATAGGTAATGGACCTCTCAAAAATGCAGAGCAGAGATGTGCATTAAATGTAATGTGGATAATGTTCATATAGAATTGCATACAGTATGTGATTACATATGCTGAACACAGGTTGAATGCATATTGAACTTAAGCGCTGAATAGGACTTGAATGGTTGGTCATTGCAGCAATATAAAAAAGTGCCAATAGAGGGAGCTGATTTACACCAGTTACCCTACTAGAGCAGGGCGGCAAACTTTTTTTGGAAGTGTGTGCCCAAATTGGCAATAATCTTCTAAAAAATTATCTTTAAGCACCCATGGTAATTTTGAGCAGCTGATGATGATGGTGATAATATACTGCCTGAGGGAAGTAGTTCTGAATGGTCAACAGACTGTGGGTATCCCTGAACCTAAATATCCTCAGAGAGTTAAGAGACCTACTTTTCTTAAATATTACACACGGTACCCTTGCTTCTCTTTTTCTTTCTTTTTTCCCCGTTCTTTTTCTTAAAAGAGAGAGGATGTAACAATGTGAAAAAATGTTAATAGAAGGAGCTGGTTTACACCAGATTACTTGGAAACCAGTTTAGGCCAGATCTTAACCATTTTCAATTCCTGCAGAGCTAGAGACCTAGATGAAAGGGCTCTCTAGCTGTTGATCTTTAATAAAGTATGAAGTTTTGTTTTAAACTTTTGAGATGCCTGCTGAGCAAATGTATGCATTGCTACATAACACAGACATCGGCATAAATCTCCCCAGGGACTGCTTTATAGTGGGTCAGACCAGGGGTCCCTCTAGCCCAGTTCCAGCCACCCTTATCTCTTGATTCTGGCCTCGTAACAAGAAGTGCCTGGTGATGATGCCAGAACTGTCAGCTCCATCAGGGAGTCTGTTAGGCAGCTGAAGGAGGAGGAAACTGCCAGATACAGAGTTTCTACTTCTTATCCTCCAGGTACAAAAACTGGACATATGGGGAAAGAGTATGTGGGGTGCCTGACAACAAAGGAGCAGTTCTTTCAAATCAGCTGCCTCTAGGAATCCTAGAAGCCTTTAAAATTGCTGTATATTCCTACCCTGGTTTCACCTGCTCCTTCTCTCCCCTCTGGCGTCTCCTGTGTATCAGTTTTAGATTGGGGAGACCACTAGGTTAGAGACCTGTCTTCCCATTTCACACACCATCATGTGCCATGTGCAGAGAGATAGTGTTATAATAGTGTTTAGGTGAATGCCCACGTAATAACGTATACCCATGTATAACGAATGCCCACGTATAACGTGCCCATGTTATAACCTGATATTTCAAGAATATTTATATTCACTTGTAGTCCTTTTAGTCATACCTGGCTACTGACTGTGAGGGTATCTGGTGTGCAAAATTAATAGCTGAATTCCATGGTGGTGCTGCATCACCAGAACTCGTATTCCAACAGTGCAGCCACTGCTAGAAGTGTTGGTTTTTGGTGAGTAAGATCGGATTACAGCCTAAGTCAGTGGTACTCACACATTTAGCACTGGGACCCACTTTTTAGAATGAGAATCTGTCAGGACCCACCAGAAGTGATGTCATGACCAGAAGTGACACCATCAAGCAGGAAAATTTTTAACAAGCCTGGGTTGCAATCCTACCCACACTTACCCAGGAGTAAGTCCCATTGACTATCATTGTTAAAAGAATATACATAGTAGTCTGTTAAAAGTACAGGTCTGTAATATTTCCCCAAATGCAGTCACATACCATGGTAGCATCAAGTCTAATAGATTAAAAATAAAATATTGAAAAGAATGGAGACCCACCTGAAATTGGCCTGAGACCCATCTAGTGGGTCCCCACAGTTTGAGAAACACTGGCCTAAGTCTTAGTAAACACAATGAGTGCTTACTTCTGAGTAAAGTAAATAACACCATTTTTAAACACCTCTACCCATTGCTTTTAAAGTGTTACAGCACAGACACTCTGAGGATTGCATGAAACTAGCATGCTATATGTAGGTGGATAAGAGCCTTCAGCAATATATCACAGTGGGCTGATGCGGGCTTCGTCTTCAGTCCTTGGTTTGAAAATAGGTTATGCCATGAGGACACAGTTCTATCTGTATTTTAATCTGTAAAATGTTGGACAATTTGGTATAAGGTTATTTTGCATCTCATTGAGATTCTGCTCCACCCTTCCAAGCCTGTAATTATGATGAAGATGTACAGAAGAATCCAACAAGATGCAAATAGGTCCATGACTATTCCTCTCTCTGCAGCAAAATGCATCTAACAACTGGAAAATACTGTGAACTAGAATTGCCTGGATTTCTCAGAGTTTTTTTCCCCCCAGCATAAATAGCCCAATCTAATCCTCACCCTCCCTCCACAATGCAGTGATGCCAACATGACTTGCCCTGCATCGGGGGGGGGGGGGTCACGTTGGGGTAAGGGAACATTTGTTGTGAACCCAGGCATACATCTCCACAGGGCAGAGAGGTCTGCTTGGACCTGCTCTAGCAAAATAGCTGGTGCAGGTCTGTGTGGACCTGGGCGGCTGGATCAGGTCTGAAAAGAGAGCCAGTGTGGTGTAGTGGTTTGGGAGGTGGATTTATCCCCCCTCAGCCACAAAGCTTCCTGTGTGATCTTGGGCCAATTTCTCTCGGCCTCACCTACCTCACAGGGTTGTTGTGAGGACACAAGGAGGGGAGCAGTTGTGTGCACTGCCCTGAGCTCTTTGGAGGAAGGGAGGAAGGGCGGTATAAAAATGTGAAATTTTTGTAGTGGCTAAGATTTGGCAACCACTACTGCTACCGCTGAACCCACGCCCTTCCTGGACCCAATCTGCCCCTGAAACCTTTGCCTCCCTGTTCTGCCCAACCCTGCCCCCATTCTGGCCTCTCCTGTCTCACCTCCCCTGCAAACCTACCTGAGATGGAGGGTTCTTGACAACCCTCCCTGCTAACACTCTGGCAACACAGCCAGAGGCATGTTTTCAACTGCCATATAAAGTAGTCAAAGCAGTCAACATAAGAACATAAGAACATAAGAACAGCCCCACTGGATCAGGCCATAGGCCCATCTAGTCCAGCTTCCTGTATCTCACAGCGGCCCACCAAATGCCCCAGGGAGCACACCAGATAACAAGAGACCTCGTCCTGGTGCTCTCCCCTACATCTGGCATTCTGACTTAACCCATTCCTAAAATCAGGAGGTTGCGCATACACATCATGGCTTGTACCCCATAATGGATTTTTCCTCCAGAAACTTGTCCAATCCCCTTTTAAAGGCGTCTAGGCTAGACGCCAGCACCACATCCTGTGGCAAGGAGTTCCACAGACCGACCACGCGCTGAGTAAAGAAATATTTTCTTTTGTCTGTCCTAACCCGCCCAACACTCAATTTTAGTGGATGTCCCCTGGTTCTGGTATTATGTGAGAGTGTAAAGAGCATCTCCCTATCTACTCTGTCCATCCCCTGCATAATTTTGTATGTCTCAATCATGTCCCCCCTCAAGCGTCTCTTTTCTAGGCTGAAGAGGCCCAAACGCCGCAGCCTTTCCTCATAAGGAAGGTGCCCCAGCCCCGTAATCAGCTTAGTCGCTCTCTTTTGCACCTTTTCCATTTCCACTATGTCTTTTTTGAGATGCGGCGACCAGAACTGGACACAATACTCCAGGTGTGGCCTTACCATCGATTTGTACAACGGCATTATAATATTAGCCGTTTTGTTCTCAATACCTTTCCTAATGATCCCAAGCATAGAATTGGCCTTCTTCACTGCCGCCGCACATTGGGTCGACACTTTCATCGACCTGTCCACCACCACCCCAAGATCTCTCTCCTGATCTGTCACAGACAGCTCAGAACCCATCAGCCTATATCTAAAGTTTTGATTTTTTGCCCCAATGTGCATGACTTTACACTTACTGACATTGAAGCGCATCTGCCATTTTGCTGCCCATTCTGCCAGTCTGGAGAGATCCTTCTGGAGCTCCTCACAATCACTTCTGGTCTTCACCACTCGGAAAAGTTTGGTGTCGTCTGCAAACTTAGCCACTTCACTGCTCAACCCTGTCTCCAGGTCATTTATGAAGAGGTTGAAAAGCACCGGTCCCAGGACAGATCCTTGGGGCACACCGCTTTTCACCTCTCTCCATTGTGAAAATTGCCCATTGACACCCACTCTCTGCTTCCTGGCCTCCAACCAGTTCTCAATCCACGAGAGGACCTGTCCTCTAATTCCCTGACTGTGGAGTTTTTTCAGTAGCCTTTGGTGAGGGACCGTGTCAAACGCCTTCTGAAAGTCCAGATATATAATGTCCACGGGTTCTCCCGCATCCACATGCCTGTTGACCTTTTCAAAGAATTCTATAAGGTTTGTGAGGCAAGACTTACCCTTACAGAAGCCATGCTGACTCTCCCTCAGCAAGGCCTGTTCATCTATGTGTTTTGAGATCCTATCTTTGATGAGGCATTCCACCATCTTACCCGGTATGGATGTTAGGCTGACCGGCCTATAGTTTCCCGGGTCCCCCCTCTTTCCCTTTTTAAAAATAGGCGTGACATTTGCTATCCTCCAATCTTCTGGTACCGTGGCCGTACCAGTGGCAGACAACTCATTTTGCCAGAGTTCGTATACAATAGGATTGGCTGAAAGAGATGCAACTGGCAAGAGAAACCAAAAGACCTGTGTGCACATGAAATTTAGCATGTTCTCACTTTACAAAGCCAGTGGAACTGGAAGTCTTTTCTTGGCATTTTCCCATCCAGCTAATGATTTATTTCAGCTCTTTGGCAGCATAGTCTCTATTTCCTGTGGTCCTTTAAAATGTTACCCATTCAGACTGAATTATCTAAGCTTTTCATCTAGTTTGAATGCTAAGCTTCAAGGGGCCATTCAATTTTACATTAATTCTCTGCCCACAGCAATAACTAAAGGAAAAATGCTGCACCTTGGAAGTGTATTCTCACTTTCTTCCTGTTCTTGGAACAGAAAAATAAATGTTCTTGTACTGTAATAGTTCTAGAGATGCTGAACTAAAAGAGCTCACAGAGGACCCAATCCTATCCACCCTTCCAGCGCTGATGCACCCCTGCCAATGGGGCATGTGCTGCATCTTGAGGTGGGGGAGCACTCACAGAGGCCTTCTTTCCGTGGGGCTACATTGTGGCTGCATCTGTGTTGGAAAGCTGAATAGGATTGGGCCCAGAGCCTCTTGCTTTTTTCCTAGGAAAAGCAGGCAAACCGTGTTCCCCCCTCAGGATAAGGATTCACATTATGTGCATCATGGGAGCAAGCTCCATTGAAATCACTAAGATTTGCATTTGAGCAGAAACATGTCTAGAATCAGGCCATACAGCTCTTCAGTCCTTGCTCCCAAAGTAAGTGCTCTAGCTCTGGTGAGATAACATCAGTAATAAGTACTTCGCTTTTGTTTCATGGCCCACTGTAATTCCTCCTAACATGCCACAGATCTCTCATAATTTTGGCTTTTGAATTTCTATCTCCCGTACCTGTGCAAGTAATAATGAAGTACATATCATGCTGTTTCTAAGCAGTTTTTGTTCTTTGTAGAAAATGTGGGAAGTTTTGCTGTCCAGAATAATTCATGCGGGGGGGACGGGACGGGACGGGACAGGATGGGACTCTGGTTCTCTCTCTCTTTGGTGCAGCTGCTGATTCTTCTGGCCATATTTGACTTATGCAGTTTGACTTCAATCTGTTGCAGAAGAAAGAAGCCCTGTATACATTAGAAAAGTATTTGATTGGAGGGGAAAGGATACACTTGCAATACTAACAGAAGAAGTCTGCCAGTACAAATGCCTAGTTCAAATGCATTTTAGAGCTCAACCTGGAAAGGGGTGCCTCATTTCACACATTCTTGATAATGAGTAGAGATGAGCTTTTTTAGGAAAGCTGAATTGCTCATTTACACCCCCTCTCAGTTTTCTGTTTTGTAAGCAGTTCCTAATTCATGAAAGGATCTGTCCTCTTATTTCCTGACTGGAGTTTTCTCAGGAGCTTTTAGTGAGGGGGCTGTGGCAGATGCCTTCTGAAAATCCAGATATATCATATCAATAGGTTCAACCACATGACTGTTCACCTTTTCAAGGTACTCTAAAAGATTCAAGCAGCAAGACTTGCCCTTATGGAAGCCAAGCTGATTCTCCCTCAGCAAAGGATGTTCTTCTATGTTTCAAGATTTTATCCTTGGTTGGGCTTTCTACCACCCTACTTGGAACAGATGGTAAGCTGATCAGCCAGCAGTTTTGTGGGTCCCCTCTCCCTGTTTTAAAGATTGGTGTGACATCTATTAAATAAAATACTATATTTCCTGGTGAAAGCTGATTTAAAACAGTGGCTAAGAAACTGAACTGCAATTTAAAAGCGCCCCAGTTTATATTCTGCTTTTCCCATGACCTCATTGGGTGACTTTAGGCAAGCCTTTAGAGCCCAATCCTATGCATGTCTACTCAGATTTAAGTCCCACTATAGGCATTTCAGTGCCCAATCCTATCCAATTTTCCAGAACCGGTGCAGTTGCAATGCAGCCCCAAGGTAAAGGAACAAATGTTCCCATACCTTAAGGAGGCCTCTGTGACTGCTGCCCCACCACAAGATGCAGTGCATGCCCCATTGGCATAGCTACACTGGCACTGGAAAATTGGATAGGGGCCTAAGGGCCCAATCCTATCCAATTTTCCAGTGCTGGTGCAGTTGTGCCAGTGGGGTGTACACTGCATTCTGTGATACAGGGGCTGTAACTGGGGCCTTCTTAAGGTATGGGAACATGTGTTCCCTTACCATGGGGCTGCATTGTGGCTACACCGGAGCTCAAAAGTTGGATAGGATTGGGCCCTTAGTTGACTCCCAGGTAAATGCGGATAGGATTGCAGCTTAAGGGCACAATCCTAACCTGAACCAGAACAGCCAGGCTGGAGAGGCTGCGCTGTATCCAGCGCAGGTGGTGCTGAATCCAGCGCTGGAGGTGACCTCAGGGTAGGGCATATTTTTTCCCTTAACCCATGTCAAGCTCCAGTCTGTCCTACAGGGCTACTTGGATCTGTGCCAGTTATTTACTGAGAAGCCCATGTAAGGTTGCTAGCTCTGCCATCATCTGTTCCTCCCCCCCCCCCGGCTTGGTCCTCTCCTTGTTCTGCCATCCCCCTGCCCAAAAATGCCCCTCCCCACCCTCAGAATACCCTCCTGCCACCCTCTTCCACCCCCTGTGCTGCTCAGCACAAACTCACCTTCTCCAGTTGGCACAGTGTCTGGATGTGGTTGTGCAAGCTGGCATGCTGTGCCAGACCAGCAGACCCCTGAACTGGGAGTTTGCACATTGGAGCTGGTGGAAGAGGCTGAGCTGATTTTAGGATTGGGCTACCCGTCCTCTAGCAACTACATAGTGGGGATGATATTTAACTTAGATGGTTGTGAAGATTATAACAAGGTTATTCTAAGTTATTTTGGAGTACTTAGAAAAATAAGTGATGCACAAATGCCAAGTCTTCTTATTACAACTTTAGATTTTGTAGCAATACTCTTGTAATATGATCTGCCTGAGGCATTATACAAAGGCATTTTTTTTAAAAAAAAGTTTGTACTTTGAAATTCTTGCAATGCACCTCTGTGATGCGAAGGAATCAGTTGACACTAAACTGGAAGAAATATTTGGAGTCTGCCTTGAAATTTAGTGTTTCAAAGAAGAGGACACCAGTAGCTGGGTGGAGCTGTAAGTCCCTAATGATTCCAAAGCTGTAAGCTGCTCCCCCCCTCGCTCTTGGGGCCTTTTGGAGCAACGTGGAGGCATCTCCTCCATATTACTCTTGCCCCCAGACAGGCTCTGGGAGCAAGGGGGAAGGGCAGCTTACATGGTGAATTTCAGAACTGTGTGGGACTTACAGCTTCACCCCCCAGCTCTGCTACTGGAGGATACAACTAATTTAGTTGAGCTGTTGATACAGAAAACCAATATTGACCTGAATTTTTGAAGCTGAGGAATGCAACAAAAGAGAGCAAACCAAAGCAATTCTTTAGCATACCAGCTGTCTAAACATGAGCAAGGTTGCTTGTAAGCCTGATAAGGAAGAATTGGAGGGGGATTTGGAAGGGAGATAAACAGACACAAGGATTGAACTTTATCCTTTCTGTATCCGAATTCTCTGGCAATGTCCTAATTTTCTGTGTTATTGACTTGATCCTGACTCTTGTCTTCTGCTCCGTCACTGCACAGTCTAAGACTTTGATATTGGAAACCAGAGTGCAGTCATCTGCTTGCTGAGATGGCTTTAGGCGTATGAACCTTAGAGGGCTACAAAGTCAAAATGCTAGGTTCATTTATTGCTATTTCTGTTTATGGGCCATGCTCTCCGTTCTGTGTGTGTGCCTGCCTGAAACGTGTAGTTAAAAGCGGTTGTGGAATTTTAAACAGGGTATGGCTGTGTGGCTACTGGAGAACTTTGATTCTATTGAACTGCTGGTTGCACAGGTTACCAGTTTGTTTCTAGACCCAGTTCAAGGTGTTGATTACTGTCAGAGGTGTAGCTAGGTCATTTGACACCCAGGGCCCATAAATTTTTGTCACCCCATATGACTTAATTAATTAATTTTAATAATTATTAATTTATTATTAATTATATTGTTTAATTAATTAATTCACTTTTTATATCACCCTTCCTCTAAGCAGCTCAGGGTGGTGTACATGGTTCCTCCCCTTATTTTGTCCTCATAACAAAATATGAGGTTTTATCTCACCTGTGAGATAGATGAGACAGTAATAGTCATGACATGGAATGAATAATAAAAATGGTCAGAAAAATAAATGCAGTGAATATTTCCCCATAAGCAATGGGTGAAATTCTGCATCAAATGGTATATAACATGATTCCTAAAAGCCACGATTTCCAGAATTTTGGTCACTAGGGTGTCACCCCCCCCCCCGATGTCTCATTGGCCTGTTTTGAGTTAAGGCAGTGGTTCTCAAACTTTAAACACTGGGACCCACTTTTTAGAATGACAATATGTCCAGGACCCACCAGAAGTGATGTCATGGCTGGAAATGACATCATCAAGCAAAATAAAATAATTTTAAATAATTAAATTAAAGAAAAACAGATAAACAAGGGGAAGCCAGCCGTTTCGCCAAGTGAATTTTCTCTGTAGCCTGCCTGCAATAACACCCACTCACCCCCCCCCCCCCCACACACACACAGATAAAGCAGTGAGATTTTTGGTCCTCCCCAGTGCCCACCTTACCAGCTCAAGCCTCTGTTTTATTCTTGGGGGGGGGGGGGTTGCTGCCTGCAATAACACCCCCCTACAAATAAATCAGTGAGATTTTCAGCCCTCCCCAGTGCCCACCTTACCAGCTCAAGCCTCTGTTTTATTCTTTGGGGGGGGTTGCTGCCTGCAATAACACCCCCCTACAAATAAATCAGTGAGATTTTCAGCCCTCCCCAGTGCCCACCTTACCAGCTCAAGCCTCTGTTTTATTCTTTGGGGCAGGGGCTGCCTTCTGGAGCATTTGTTGAGCTCCACTTTCATCAGATGGGGACCATGGAGCTAGCCTTGCATTCCTCTTTGCCTGACTTGACCAGGAGCCAAGGCACATTTGCTTACTCGCGAGTAAACACAACCGTGTGGCTTACTTTCGCTTTCCAAAGGGCTCAAAACATTCCTCTGCTTGGAGGGAGTGACTTCCTTCTTGGGTGTTTTTGGGGGGCTACTTTCATTGTATAGGAACCATTCTGGTGTCATTGGATTCCTCTCAGCCTGCCCTTTCGGAGGAACTATGGCAAGTTCACCTACTCATGAGTAAACACGCGATATTGCTCTGTTTCACTTTCCATAGGGCTCCATGCATTTTTTGGTTTCCGGTTTTTTGGCCGTAACTTTTGGTGGAAAGGAGATATTTCAATCCTGTTTTTTGCATTGCATTCCACTGTAAATTCTGCATCCAACGGTCTATAGCATGATGGGGTTACTCCTAACCTTCGTGATGTTAGTGACGTTGGGGCATTTGTGGTTTTACACACCCCCAAGGGTGGTACCCAGGGCGGACCACCCTGCGCCCCCTGCTAGCTATGCCACTTATTACTGTATAACCGTTAAAGCCCTTTGCAGCTCACAATCAGTATACTTGAGGAGCCACCTGCTCCCATATATGCCAGCCTGCCTCCTGTGATCTCAAGTCAGGCCCTTCTGTGTGCACTACCCCTGTTGGAAGTCAAGGGACAGCAGTGAAAAGTAGGGTAGTACCACTATTATCCATTTCCCTCCCTTGTGGTGGTCTGGTCAGGGGTGATTTACAACATTTGGGTTGTAATTGGGTCGATTTATTATGATTGGGTGTTTTTACCACTGCTTGATGTCATCTTTTATGTGCACCTTTTACTGCTGCTTTTATTGCCTCTTATTGTTTTACTGCTTATTGCTATCTTTTGCTATTTTATTGCTGCTCTGTTATTTTTGGAAGCTACTTTTGGAAGTAGCTAATAGTGCAACTTTTGTTGGTATTATTGTTTACTATTTTAATGTTTTTTTATTATGATTGTCTATTTTTATATTTTGTTACCCACAATCTGGATACAAATGCATTGTAAAAATGGATGAGTGGCAAAAGGCAATGTTATTGTTACAACACTGCCTTTTAACCCAATTAAAGCTACGTGAGTATGAGGCCTTGGCAAAATTAAAATCCATTTTTTGCCTTTTCTCTTTCTCACTCCTCTCCATGAAAGGCCACACAAAGGGTAGAATTTCCAAAAATGATGGCAGCTATGCTGAAATTCCATTTGAACCCAAAAGACATGGCCATCAAAGTTAAAAGTTGTCTTGGACAATCAAAGAACAAAGGTTAATGATCACAGGATGTTCCTGCCAATATAACATCTAATTAGCACCCTTATCAGGCTTCCATCTCTTTCATCTACATCTCCTTGAAATTAGTTAATAGGTAAAGCTGATCAGGAAACTCGGGGATGGGAACATTCGCAGAAACTTTGGCTTGGGGTTGTTTTCTTCTTCAATCAGGACTCACACACCCCATGTGCAAAAATACTAGAACTGAACTTGTTTGGAGACCCCAAGTGTACTCCTTGCTACACTTTGTGCCGATGGGTAAGGTTCTCATTTTGCAGCATTGACGCACCTCCACCCACCCGTGTATTCTGCAACTTTCTGAATACACTGAATACAACTATCTTCTGAACACTCCCAATCCTGAGGAATGATAGGGAAGGAAAGGGGGAGCATTATGGTCAGGCCACAGAGAATAGTAAGTTATTATCAACACCCATAGCTGATAATAACTTTCTGGCCAGATCCTAATCCACTATTATGATAGGATTTGCTGTACTGGAACAATGTATAAGATTGAGGGTGCAATCCCGAAGGCTGAAGAGAGTTTCAAAAGTACCATAAGGCACTTCTGAGAAGGCCCAGGAGGAGGGAAGCCAGCACACATCTATGCGCCAGCCTCCACGGACTGGCCCAAATGCTGTGGGCTGGTGCAAAAGGTAAGCCCGCCCAGCGCCAGGTTGGCACAGGAGTCGGAGGGGAGGGTGGGAAGGAGGCGTTTCAGGGTGGGGAAGGGTGTGTGGCGGGTGGGCTCATGGGCAGGCCATGGGTGAGCAGGATCCTAATCATGGTCCTGGGCAGCTTGGACCATTTGCTTTAATCTTTAGGTGGCACAGCTCTGAGTAGACCCATTGGGGCTTCTGTGACATTACCTGGGGCAAGGGGAAGGAATTCCCCTTGCCTCAGGCTGAGCCGCAACCAGCCTCCCAGTTCCAGCACGAGTTAGAATTGGCCTGTGAGCTATTTTACACCTGTTGCTTATGAGTATCATATGTGGCACTTCTAACGCATGTGGAATTCACATGTTATTTCTCTAATTACTGTTAATCCCAGATTACTGAAAGCTACGGATGGCAAGTGATTAAAAGCCCATTCATGCTTCTACTTAGGAAATGGCCCCAGAACACTTAATTTGATGGCTGCTATTTGGGGAGTGGGCTTACTATTGACCCAAATAATTTTAATTTAATCACTGTAAATGTGAGTGCCTCAACTTTATTGGAATTTTGGATGCAGCACTGTCTGGAGAATTCTGGAGTGCAGTGTAGTGTCCAGACACCTGAGATCTTTTCCCTGCCTTCTACAGTCCTTGCAGGAAGTGTGATCCTTAATACTGATTCTTTCTGCCACTCCCTCTCCACACACTCTCCCTTCCAGGCCATTGCAGGAGAAGGATGTGTGCGGTTTGTGCTCTGTTTCCACAACTGCAGACCACATCCTCCTCTCCCACACTTCCACACAAGGAAAACAGCTATTAGAATTCTGTTTCAAAGTAATCGGAACCTCTAATACTTTAGAAGGTGTGTATAAAAGAAAACGGGTCCTTTTGCTGACTGCTCTGTTTCCCCCTTTTTCCAACATTTGGCCCAATCCTAGTGTTCTGGCAGTGTTCTGACACAGTGAGTTTCTTTTCAATTGTCCAAAAGGCAATATGCCATACAGCATGGCCTGGCTGTCACCATAAGTAACAAGCAGCTGGGTCTACACACCAGCAGCCTCTTAATGAGTCCTGGCACAGATAGAACTGGGAGTTGACAGGAGGCAGGGATGGGTAAAAGAGAGTGGGAAGGGGGAGGAATGGGGTGGAGGTGGGGCAGGGAGGAAGACTGATTGAGGCTGGGAAAGCAGCGGCAGCTGCATTACTGATATCTTATCCCCTTTCTTTGCCTTGATCTGCCTTCCTGGGCCCACTTAGCCTTATGTCAGCAATATAGCTGGCACAGGACCGAGTAGACCCAGCAAGGCAGCAAGTGTTCCCTTTCCTCAGTACACCTTCATGGCTTAAAACTCCCCCATGGGATGCAGTGCACACCCTGTTGGTATGGCTACATCAGTGCATGGAGAGTTAGGTAGGATTGGGCTGCCTGATTCTAGAAAGCAAGCTGATTATCTTTGTTATTATCTTTAACAATTTATTTTCTGTTTGTAAAGTAATTTATGTGTTAGCCTGGTAATAGCCAGGAAAATCTGGCATTGAATTCAGGGAGCTGCAAAATTTAAATAACCCAGATGTGATCTGAAATATGCAAAAATGGCTTTTATTGTTACTGTGTGTGTAGATTTAAGAAACTACTAAGATTCAGCTAATGCTACACACGTTGAAATTCCACTGGTTTCAATAGAATAGTTAAGTAGGAGATACAGTACTTAATTCTGTCCTGTTGAATCAGGCATGAGAAGTGTTTTAACTTCAGCTAAATGTTGCTAATTGTAATTCTTATTTACATCTCTCTCTCTCTCTCTCTCTCTCTCTCTCTCTCTCTCTCGTGTGTGTGTGTGTGTGTGTGTGTGTGTGTGTGTGTGTGTGACTACCGTATTTACCTCTGCCTACACACAGTTTTAGAATTTTGAAACTTACCCTAATTTTGTTCAAAACTGGATAGGTGAGCTTTCATAAAAATCTGAAAGGATAAGAACAGTGATTAAGCGACTAGCTGTGAAAGTCTTGGGTTTACATGGAATACATGGAACACATAATTCCCCCCCAACTCAGAGGATTTCACACCCACCCAATTCAATCCAGTCTCTTTTCCCCCACACCAGACCACATTACGCACAGCCCTTGCCTCTTTTAAGTGTGGGAAAACACCTCAAAAAGGGAGAGGGTAAGCACAAGGGGATTATAGACAAGTCATGCAAGGTAGTTAAATGAGCCAACAAAAAGCACACACATCCCTCCGCAGTTCCTTTTGTTACACAGCCCTGGCCCTGCTCCCCCCCCCCCACTTGTGAGTCCAGAATCCTTAGGAAAGTGTTCAACACAATTTAGGCAGGTGGGTCCTGAAGAAGAAGCACCAGCTCAGAGAGACATCTCAGAATGGCTGCTGCATGTCTCAGGAAGAAAAGTCCTTTTGGTGTGCACTGCAAGGTCTTTAGGGGGGAAAAAAGCCTCTCTTCACTTCCTATTCTAATTGCTGTCATGCTCTAGCTGTGGACTACTTTGGTTGGAGCTAAGAGAGTGTGAGCAAGCCTATAGGTAGGCCGCAGCCACAAAACAACAGCTGCCTACTCTGCCATTAGTCTGTGGAACTCCTTGCCCCAGGATGTGATGATGGTGTCTAGATGCCTTTAAAAGGGGATTGGAGAAATTTCTGGAGAAGTCCATCACAGCCATGGTGTGACTAACAGCCCCATTCTAGACATGGCTACAGTGAAGCCTGTTCTGCAACTTCTGGAATTGCTTCTCACCTTACAAGGCACCTGCGCTTCACTTTTTCGCTTGTCTGGGCACTCACAGACAAGGAGGGAAGGAAGGTGGAGGCGGGAGGCAGGAGAGGCTATGCTCTGATTGGCGCTAAGCGGCTGCTGGCGCTGCAGAGGCTTTTTTTCTTCCTGGAAGGGCATTTTTTTTCTTGTTTCACCAGGGACATCATGGACCACCGGGGAGGGGGCGCTGCGGACCACCAGTGGTCTGCGGCCCACGGGTTGGGAACCCTAGGGATAAAGGAAGTACAGTAGGGTTGTATATTAAGCATAGCTGGAAGAGCAAGAAGCACAGATGGCACAACAATATTGCAAGTTGTTCTGTTACCACCACCGCTGAAAGAAACCTCTTTTTGAAACAAGATTCTCACCTATTGCGGCACTAACTTTGAAAATAAGCAGACAGCAGTGGCCAGTGTGTTGTTTCATTGATAGGAACAATGGGTTGCAATGGGCAGCGCAATCCTAACATGCGCTGGAACAGGCCCATGCTGGCGGGCCCACACTGTATCCAGCCCAAGTTTTGGGTTGGTTGTGGCTCAGCCCAAGGCAAGGGGAAATAATTCCCCTTACCCTGTGTTGCACTGCAGTGGCCTGAATGGGTTTGCTTGGATTTGCGCCACCTGAAGAGAAATCTGAGCTGCCCCAGGCTGCCTGGGAATGGGGCTAGGATCTAGCATAAGTGCCACCCCCTGCCCCCAAACACCTCCTCCCTGCCCTCCCCACACCCCCCAGACCCCTACGCTGATCTTATCACACCTGGGGCCTACGTCAGCATGGCAAGGCCAGCGCGCATCCTTGCGTCAGCCTCTTCTACTCACAAGCTGGCACAAACATGCCTTAAGGCACATTTGCAACAGTCCCAGGCCAGTACAAGGGACTTGCGCCAGCCCAAGGGCGCGTTTGGATTGTGCTCTAAGGTTGCCAACCCCTCAGGATTGGCCTGGAGTGTCCAGAAATCAGCACTGATCTCCAGATGACTACTGAAAGCAAATCCTGGAGAATTTTAACAGGACTTTCTGGAGTTATAACAAGAAGGGCACAATCCTAACCAGGTCTACTCAGAAGTAAGTCCTATTTTGTTCAGTGGGGCTTACTCTCAGGAAAGTGTGTTTAGGATTGATACCGAATAACAATAACAATTATAACAATAATATGTTGGGGGGGGGGGGAATCCAGGAACAGCTTCAATGAACGTGGAATTATTGAGGGAACTGGAGAAAGCTCTTTTCATCAGAAACCACAAAAGCATACGGAAATGAAAGGGGACCCGCAATGTGGCTTCTGACTGGGACAAGTAATCCCTTCTGATAACAGAAGAAGCCCATAGTTCAGAGTGATGTGTTTTGCATATCCTGCCAGTTTTTGATCAAGGCATGCTTCCATCTCCACCCACAGTGGCAGTCCCTCAGTTCCTGCCTCTCACCAGGGATCAGCTAGAACAGGGGTCTCCAAACCCTGTCCCAGGGGCCAGATGCGGCCTGCAGCAAGCTTCTATCCAGCCCGCAGCCATCCTCTTGTCCCCTGAAAGCCCCAGGCCCACCTTGCCAAACATGACTGGAATTATGCTCTGGTTGCATCTGGAGGGTGTTCTAAGGGCCAGAGCCCATTCATTCACGTATTCACACATCTAAATTCCATCTCTAATTTATTAATATAAAAATTTTTTGGCCCTCAAAACTGCCAGACATTTGATGTGGCCCTCTGGCCAAAAAGTTTGGAGACCCCTGAGCTAGAAGACCTGATTTTTGGTGGGTCACCAAAGGGTGATGGAGAGGTCAGATAATGAATTGCCTCAAGCCCTGAAGCTATTCAAAAATCAGACACTGTAACTGCTGATTACCCTGCAAAGAGGTCAGCTCCTGCAGTTTGCAAGATAGCTTCTAATTGCCCGGCAAGGAATTGTGCTCCTGAAGTTTGCAAGCATGTGTAAATTTATGGAGATAAATGTTTGAGAGTCTTTTTTTTCTGGTTATGTTTACTTATAAAATATTTTTTTAAAAAAAGAAGACAAGCTGGCTTCCAGGATTGCCACAGCAGACTCTCCCACATCTTTTGCTGCCTTTAGTCTAGAGATTGCACCCCATATTCAGTTACTCTTTGCTGATAGTTAATTATACATTTCCTGCTCTTAAAAAAAAATAAATTCTGAAGTCCTGCATGCTAGTAGAGTCTCAGAGTGAAATGAATGAGCCACTGACAGTTGCTAGGCAACAGAACCTCAGGTTTAACTAGTATGTGCCCAAAGGTTTCTGTTCGCTTACTGTATTTGTCTCTAGTGTATCCAATGGCAGTGAGATGGCTGCGAAAGGGAGCCACCGTGGCACGCCTCCTCTATTACTTCACTGGGCTTACCTTCCATCTGCCCACCCTCCAGGAAGAACACTGTCATTTGTGGGCCTATTCACTGATTTTGAATCATTGAATGCAGTTTAATTCACTGTGGAGATTCCTGGGGAAAAGCAGGATACAATCCTCATAAAAGAACTGCATAGCTAGAAGGCAGCACCAGACCACCCAGATAACAGTTAACAGATAGCTGGACCCAGATAACAAATGGGCAGGCAGCCCATTTGTTTCCAGGCCCAGTTGAAGCTGCTGATATTGACCTTTAAAACCCTTCATGGTTAGGGTCCAGGTTATCTGAGGGACTGCCGTCTCCCATACATTCCAGCTTGACCTTTTAGGTCATCTTAGGGGGCTCTCCTACAAGTGCTGCATTTGTCCCAAGCTGGAGCGATGCCAACATGAGGGTGATCCTTCTCTGTAGTGGTACCACAGGGGAATTAAGAACTACCTTCTCCCTCAAGGCATTTTGATGAGGGCTCAAAATGTTTCTGTTTCATCTGATGTTTAGGTGATGACTGTGCGTCTGTAATAGGGTTTTCGTTCTGCTTCTTCATTCTGGACTAAACAGTCAATCCCCAATGGCTTTGTCATATTTATGAATTGCATGCTGAGTCTACATTTTTCCATATGTACATTTAGCTCTGTCTTTTCTTAATTCAAAGTTCTAGGCTGCTAAGCACATGGAGTAACCAACCTGGAGTAAGGCCAATTTGCAGATGAGGAAACACACTTCTTCCTTGCCCTCCACTATCCTTAGCTGTTTGGAATAGGAATGGCCCAAGGTGACTAGCTGTCCAAGATGAACCCCCCACTACCAACGTGTGTTCCTCAAAGAAACGGTATGTAACACACAGATCCAGTCTCTTACTTGGGGCTTTCCTTACCAGTGTCTTTTCAACAAAACAGAAAGTTTGGGACACTCTAGGAGCTCTGCAGTTCCTGGTCTGTTGAAAAGGCCCACAAGAGGAAAAGTGAGAAGTTAAGGGCCTAGATAACTGCTTTCCATGTGGTTTTTTTTTAAAGCTATATGTGCAGGAGCTGCAATCCACTTCTCTACCTCCTTCCTTGCATGGTCCTTTTAAACAAATCAGGAAATGCATTATTAAAGGAACCTCATGAGAAGGGAGCAAGGTAACGAGGTAAAGAAGTAGACTGCAACTCTCCAATCCATTTCTTGCCTGCTTTTAGCAAGTGGAAACAGTTCAGGGGCAGCTCAGTATGCAAAAGGCAGGACGGGCACTTTACCAGTGTTTGCTGCTGGATGAAGGACACCCCAAGTCTGTTTGCCAGGAGTACCCTGTGCTTGTCCCAAATCACATTGCCCACTATGAATGGGTTGGTTGAGATCTGATTGAAACTTTTACTGATTTTCTACTTTAACTTCCAATGTAAAATATATCTGTTTTGCAGCACCGAGATGCCAAAATCTAGAGAGACATCATACTCTGTGGCCATAGAGAAATATGGTCAATGTTTTAGTCTGAAACAGAAGTTTAGCTTGTGTGTAACTCTACCCTGTTCTGTGTCTTCCTAGTAGAGCAAAGCCTGCCTTGATAAGAAGTATGCCATCCTTTATGCCCCTCTATTTCTGAAGAATGTGAGAAATCTTCCTGTCCTGTCTCCTGAGGCATGTGGGGAGTGGATGGAATGCAGGAGGTGTATACAATCTCTTCATTGATGTAAGTACAAAAATGCCTCCAAGGCGCCTGAAGTTATTTTGTCAATCCTCAAATCCATAGTTATAACTAGCAATTTTGCTTCATGCCCTCCCCGTGTTTCTCATCTTTTCCATCCATAGGTGCAGTGTTCTAGGGATGGAAACAACATGTCTAGCAATCGCTCAACAAAGTACAAAGGCCTCAACTAACCTCCTAGAACTAGGGAGCCCACTGCCTGTACAAAGATAAAAGCTACTGCTAGAGGACAGACACTGACATCTGTAAGAGTCTGGCTCAGATCTCAGAAGGCACACAGTGACCTAGAAAAAGAGCAAAGTGATCCTTAAATACCTCGGCTGACTCATTGACCAACACTGCACCACGCAGATGTCACTGAGTGAGGGGGCAGGCCGTGCATGAAAAATGAAAGTTGCAGTTTAAGCAAAGAGTATGTTTCCTGTTTGGCAAATCAAATGCTGGTGTTAATTTACTTGGACAAACTCACCCTCCTGGCCTTTAATGTATATCATGTGAAGCCTTGAAATGGACTGGCTATAGTTGTCATGCATCTTTTGGAGCAAATGTGTGTTTTACTTGCAAATTTTGACATTTTCAAAAACGTATAATATTTGCCGATTGCTCACCAAGCTTTTGACAAACACATAATGATGTAGTTGGTATAAGTCCAAGGAGAGAAAGGGGTTGGGGTGAGCTAAAAAAATGGGAAATAGGATCTGGTGTGTGCATTTGCCACTAAAATCTACCCTCTTCATCTTGCTTCCTGTACCCTGCCCTCCCACCTCCCTGTCCTGGAATGCTCCCAAACTTCCCACCCCACCCCCGCCAACAACTTAGCAAGACTGGTAGAGCCTCTGGGAGATGCTGGCTCATGCGCTATATCTCTGACCAGTTGTAGCGGTGACCCAGAAGCATGTGATGGTGGCCCAGCTATTATACCATCACAAGGGGTATTGCGCTGCCAGAACTTGCATTCCGGCAGCGCAGGGCCCAGATAGGATTGTACTGACAATGTCTGAATCACCTTTATTTTGTTTTTCTTCATAGTCCTGTTAAGACCTGATATTATATCAGAACACTTTGTTGCCTTGGCAATAGCAGCTGCTACTGCATTGCCAGCAGTGTATCAGATGCTTGTCTGATGTCTCAGCTGTTACTAGGAAACAATGTTGGTGGGAGAATTTGGGGAGAATGCCTGTAAAAAGGAATCAAGTGAAAAGCATTTATTTTAAGGCAAGGGGCCAACCACATGAATCTCCCTGGACAAAGAAGGGTCTCAAAGATGGAAAATAGGCTATGAAGCAAGTCTATAACATGCAAGGGAAACAGTGACCTTGAAGGGAGATGGGCAAAGGAGCTGAGCTGCCTTTTTCCCCAGTGGAAAGAGAGAGGAGGTAGGAGCACCCAGAGAGAGCAGCAGCCTGAGAAGTTTGGCTGACCAACCCAAGCTGACGTCAGGGAGGGAAAAGCCAAAAGAGAAAGGGTGTTGCAGGGTGCTACTGTACTGGGTGCCGGCTGGCACAGGGGTTCTCAAATGGAGGCTGGAATGGGGGTGACTTTTTGCAGCACCAGTGGGTTAACAATCCACACTCAGCAAGGCAGCGTACAGTTGTGGATTGATGAAGAACATGAGGCTCTAAAACCAAGGGTTTGTATAAGTTTTGACCCCCATGGAATCTATGGGATCTTTTGGTGGGGTGTCTCAAGCAGGAGGTCCCCTATTTTTAGCTAGGGACCTATGATGGGTTCTCTCTTTTTCTTACCACTCAACTGGAAGTTGTGGTGCCTGGTTGGATGTTTGTTGGGTCATTTCTTCATCATTAGCTTGGATTGGCCTAAAAGCTTTCCTTCCTGAGCTTGCCCCCTCTCCTCAGCCTGAAACAACCCCTTGTTCCCCATAAAGGTCCCTGCCATTCATGGGCTGCCCCTCCCTTTCTGCCAATAGGATGGGGCTGCCCATCACTTTTCCACCCCCAAAAGTAACCATCTGAAATAACATGCAAACAGAATTATGGAAGGGGAGTGGGGAATGTGACCATGTGCAATACATGCCACAAGGCTCTTGTGCCTTAAATATTTGAGTAAAGTAAGGGAATTGTTGTGTTCATTTCTGAGTGAGAAAACACTAAAATGTATACAAATGAGGGTGGTTATTAAGGGCCCACCTGACTATTAATTGTGACTTTTATGTTTGAAACAAATGTAAGTGGGGTCCAGACCTTCCCCAGTCATTGCGAATAACAGTTTAGGTGAGGGAGGCGCCACCCTGCAAATGCTTAATGTCTGTGTCCTTCATAATTCATGCAACTGAAAGCAGAGGAAGAGCAGAGAGTGGCCTGGTGACAGTGTGAGCTCAATTTTTAAAGACGGGAGATGAGCCAGAAAAAGCATGATGAGGCGAAGACAGCAGAGGGAATGCCACAACAGGGGAGAGCAGGCAGAAGGATGGATTACTGTGGGAGTCTGCTGAAGTCTTAGCAAAACCAAGTTCTCCAAAACCAAAGTCTCTAATAGGATTTAGTTCATCTAGAACTCCCCACCCCCAGCCCTGGCTACTGTTCAAAGTATCAGACCTGAGCAGGGACAGCTCATATTACCCTCCAGAAGTCAGGTTTGACCCATCTGTTGAAAACCTTTCCCCTATTGAATAGATGTAGAGCAATTACACAGGCCTACAAAACCGAGGGTCAGAAAATTTTTTCCCCAAACTTTCTGGTGGTTAGATATGAATTTGCAGTGCTGATTTTATTTATTCAATTTATATTCTGTTTTTCTCCCCAAGGGCACCCAAGACGGCTAAAATGATTCTAAAAATGGCATCCGTTTTCCCTTTCACATCTAGTTTTGGAGATATAGTATAGCCTCATTAGCGAATGGTTCAAGAAGCTTCCTCAGGAAGAAGCCATGGTGTAGGTTTCCTCTTGAGGAAGCTGCTTGAACCATTCACTAAAGAGGCTATGCCGTATCTCCAAAACTAGACATGATAGGGCAAAATGGATGCCACTTTTGGCATCAGCACCCCAAATATAACCAGGAATTGTTGTAACGTTTAAGGAAGCGGATTCCGAGCCAGCAGGTCCACCACTGATATGGTATTCTCCCTTAGACAACTGCAGGAGAAATGCAGGGAATGACAGCCACTCTTTATAGCCTTCATAGATCTCACGAAGGCTTTCGACCTGGTCAGCAGGGACGGCCTCTTCAAGATTCTCCCCAAGATCGGATGTCCACCCAGGCTCCTCAGCATCATCAGATCCTTCCACAAGGACATGAAGGGCACTGTTGTCTTCGATGGCTCCACATCAGACCCCTTTGACATCCGAAGCGGCGTGAAGCAGGGCTGTGTTCTTGCCCCAACCTTGTTTGGGATTTTCTTCACTGTCCTGTTGAAGCAGGCCTTTGGAACTGCAACAGAAGGCATCTATCTCCGGACCAGATCAGACAGAAAGCTCTTCAACCTCTCCAGATTGGGAGCAAAATCCAAAGTCCAGCTGAAATGTCTTCGTGACTTCCTCTTTGCCGACGATGCAGCTGTCACTACCCACTCTGCCAAAGATCTCCAGCAGCTCATGGATCGTTTTAGCAAGGCCTGCCAAGATTTTGGACTGACGATCAGCCTAAAGAAAACACAGGTCATGGTTCAGGATGTGGACTCACCTCCCTGCATTACAATCTCTGCGCATGAACTGGAGGTTGTCCATGACTTTGTGTACCTTGGCTCAACGATTTCCGACACTCTTTCTCTCAATACTGAGCTAAACAAACGCATCAGTAAAGCAGCTACCACGTTTTCCAGACTCACAAAGAGAGTCTGGTCCAACAAGAAGCTGACAGAACATACCAAGATCCAGGTCTACAGAGCTTGCGTCCTGAGTACACTTCTGTACTGCAGCGAGTCATGGACTCTCCGCTCACAACAGGAGAGGAAACTGAACGCTTTCCACATGCGCTGCCTCCGGCGCATTCTCGGCATCACCTGGCAGGACAAAGTTAATAATAATAATAATAGTATTTATATACCGCTTTTCAACTAAATGTTCACAAAGCGGTTTACAGAGAAAAATCAAATAACTAAATGGCTCCCTGTCCCAAAAGGGCTCACAATCTAAAAAGATGCAAAAAGAAAAGTTCCTAACAACACAGTCCTGGAACGTGCTGGAATCCCTAGCAAGTATGCACTGCTGAAACAGAGACGCCTGCATTGGCTCGGTCATGTCGTGAGAATGGATGATGGCCGGATCCCAAAGGATCTCCTCTATGGAAAACTCGTGCAAGGAAAGCGCCCTACAGGTAGACCACAGCTGCGATACAAGGACATCTGCAAGAGGGATCTGAAGGCCTTAAGGATGGACCTCAACAAGTGGGAAACCCTGGCCGCTGAGCGGTCTGCTTGGAGGCAGGCTGTGCAGCATGGCCTTTCCCAGTTTGAAGAGACACTTTGCCAGCAGTCTGAGGCAAAGAGGCAAAGAAGGAAGGCCCATAGCCAGGGAGACAGACCAGGGACAGACTGCACTTGCTGCCGGTGTGGAAGGGATTGTCACTCCCGGATTGGCCTTTTCAGCCACACTAGACGCTGTGCCAGAACCACCTTTCAGAGCGCGATACCATAGTCTTTCGAGACTGAAGGTTGCCAATAATAATAAGGAAGCAAAATGTGTGTTGGCCTGTGTTATTTGACTGTAGGACTAACCATTTGGGTTAGATAGCCTGAAAGCCCCTTTATATGAATATTGACTCATTCTGTGAATATTGACTCAATATTGCTGTGACACTGTTCTAAAGTTGCCAGCTCTTGAACCACCTATCTGATCCTTCTGCAGGATCAGCAGTTCTGATCTGCAGTCTGATCTGCAGCAATCAGCCAGTGTTAATGTGTAACTCTAAGTTATTAAAGTGTCACCTGCTGACCTATGCATTTAAATCAGGGTTGAAGGGCAGGCGCAAGTGTTGACTGAGCCTGGCTTAGCCTGGATTGGTTTTGTTTTCTGGCCAGTCGATAACCTAAGCAGAACACCACATTCCAGAGGTATGAGAAATGGGAATAATCAGAGGGTGAAAGGTTTCTTGATGAAAGGCCCAATCCTACTTTTGTGCAGGCTGCCGCAAAAGATCTGCCTCCTCCCTGCCCCAGTCCTCCCTCTTCCACCCAAAAATGCCGTTCCTCCCATTCCTCCCACTGCCTGCCTCCACCCCAACTCACCTGTCCTAGTGGACAGTGGCCTTGATGTGCACACAGAAGGCACTGGCAAGCAGGAGATCATCACATGACATAAGCCAGAATCTATCACACACTTCCTCCTGGATCCTGGCGCCATGTGCCAGCAGAACATGCATTCCACAGGTTGAGGCCAACAGATAGCACTTGGCTGTAAGCCTCATAGCTTCAGAAGACTAACTTCACAGTAAGTGTGTATAGAATTGCAACTTTAGTCATGGACAATCTGTTAAAATCTCCAGGTTTGTTTTCTGAAGTCATTTGGAGATTGATGCTGAGGGTTCCTGGAGGGTTGTAGTCCATGTGAGAACTGTTTCTGCCTTGCTCTGGAATACAAAGAGCAAGACTTTTTGCAAGAAGCAAAACTCTTTGAATCAGATTCCTTTAATGTTAGCATGGCTATTTTTCCAAAATTCAATTTAATCAAATCCAAAATGAAGGGCTTCATCAAGCATCAGAAAAATTTTCAAGCTTGGAAGGCACTTCTTTGGATTAAGGGCCCAATCCTATCCAACTTTCCAGCACTGGTGCAGCCGCAATGCAGCCCTGAGGTATGGGAACAAATGTTCCTACACCTTGAGCAGGCCTCTGTGACTGCCTCTCCACCACAGGATACAGTGCATGCCCCATTGGCATGGCTATACCAGTCCTGGAAAATTGGATAGAACTGGGCCCTAATGCATGTGATTGGCAGTCATGCATCCATTTTGCTATATGGGTGTGTATATATAACACATATGTCCCAGGAAGCCATTGCTAGTTGTTGCTTCCCATCCTCTGTAACTGTAGATAAGTAGATGTACACCATCATCATGCGTTTTCCTACAGCTAAATACATTCCATGTAGGAAATTGGACATATTTGAAGCAGTCCTAATTGTTTTACTACACACAAGTTCACAACATTAGGAAGAGTTTGCAAGTGTAGAGCAAGAAATATCTGCGTAAGGATATGGCACCACCTATTGGAAATATCGAGTACTGTGATTTTTTTTAGAGCCAATCCTTAATATACACAGTAGTAGTAGTAACTTTATTGTCATTGTGCTACAGCACAATGAAATTTATGCACCTTTGAGATACAAGCATAAATATATACTACAGTTCCAACAATCACACTCTACACACTCACCCACACATTCTATACGACATGCATCATAATATAAAAACCGTATAACAACCATAATGCCCAGGAGCATGGTAACAACTATATTGCTTTATTCAACGTAATTATGGCTGTGGGATAAAAACTGTTCAGGAATCGAATAGGAACTGTTAAGGAAGGGATAGAATCCAGCACAGAATGAAGGTGGGTCCGACGCCACCATAGAATCCCTGTGGGTTAAATTACCAGGCCTGAGGAGCGATGTAATACTGGGGTTGTACAATCGTCCTCCAGACCAGAAATCGGAAGGGGACCTTGAAATGAGGAAATGAATCAGGGAGGTGACAAGGAGGGACAGCGTTGTAATCATGGGGGACTTCAATTATCCTCATATTGACTGGGTCAATTTGTGTTCTGGTCACAAAAAGGAGACCGGATTCCTTGACATGCTAAATGACTGTGCCTTAGAGCAGCTAGTCATGGAGCCCACCAGAGGACAGGTGACTCTGGATTTAATATTGTGCAGTACTCAGGACCTGGTTAGAGATATCAGTGTTATGGAATCATTGGGGAACAGTGATCATGCTGCGATGCATTTCGACATGCATGTCTGGGGAAGAATACCAGGCAAATCTCTCACAAAAACCCTTGACTTCCGACGGGCGGACTTCCCTAAATGAGGAGGCTAGTTAGAAGGAGGTTGAAAGGGAAGGTAAAAAAGTCCAATCTCTCCAGAGTGCATGGAGGCTGCTTAAAACAACAGTAAAAGAGGCCCAGCAGAGGTGTATACCACAAAGAAAGAAGAGCTCCACTAAATCCAGGAGGGTGCCCACATGGCTAACCAGCCAAGTTAGAGAGGCTGTAAAGGGCAAGGAAGCTTCCTTCCGTAAATGGAAGTCTTGCCCTAATTAGGAGAATAAAAAGGAACATAAACTGTGGCAAAAGAAATTCAGTCATTTGTTCCACCTTTATTGGCATAAACAATCCAACAAGAAAACAAAATTAAAACATTCAGGGTAGCCACCAATCATTCATCAGGCAAGGAAATACAAAGGAATTTATGCCTCAACAGTGCCTTAAATATATATTTTGCTACATTTGATGAGTGGCACTCATTTCTCCCGTCTAACAAGTACTGGACCAAGTCTGTATCTGAACCATGAAAGCTTTCCAGGAATGGATATAGAAATCGATGGCGTAAATCAATATAGTGGGTACAATACAAAAGTACATTGGTCAAGGACTCTTTTGAGGTTAGGTCGCAAGAACATGACTGGGGACTTTCCAATGGTCTATTAAATCTTGCTTTTAGTACATTTGTAGGTAAGATATTAAACCTACCCAGTGTAAAGGCTCTACGGATCTGAGGTGAACACATGAACGATAGATAGCTTGAAACCAAATCAGAGGGCCATGAAAGACCAATATATAGAGGCGAACAAGACTACGGGCTGAAGCTTGCAAATCCTGTTTCTCTATATTGAATAGTCGGGGCCGAATAAGATTGTAACCCGCAGACATGGGTAATCCTCCTATCAGATCAGTTGATAAACCTAGGAGCTGGAGTCTTTTGTAAAATAAGGTTAGACCAGGGAAAAAAGAAACATCAGCAAGAATATTGGAGAGCATGATGTTCTGATTTGAGCAAAAGAAATGTAAGAAGGTGATACGGGAGGCCAAGCGAGACTATGAGGAACGCATGGCCAGCAACATTAAGGGGAATAATAAAAGCTTCTTCAAATATGCTAGAAGCAGGAAACGCGCCAGAGAAGCAGTTGGCCCTCTGGATGGTGAGGGAGGGAAAGGGGAGATAAAAGGAGACTTAGAGATGGCAGAGAAATTAAATGAGTTCTTTGCATCTGTCTTCACGGCAGAAGACCTCGGGCAGATACCGCTGCCTGAACGGCCCCTCCTAACTGAGGAGTTAAGTCAGATAGAGGTTAAAAGAGAAGATGTTTCAGACCTCACTGATAAATTAAAGATCAATAAGTCACCGGGACCTAATGACATCCACCCAAGAGTTATTAAGGAATTGGAGAATGAAGTTGCAGATCTCTTGACGAAAATATGCAACTTGTCTCTCAAAACAGCCATGGTGCCAGAAGATAGGAGGATAGCAAATGTCACACCAATCTTTAAAAAGGGAAAGAGGAGGGACCCGGGAAACTATAGGCCGGTCAGCCTAACGTCTATACCGGGTAAGATGGTGGAATACCTCATCAAAGATAGAATCTCAAAACACATAGACAAACAGGCCTTGCTGAGGGAGAATCAGCATGGCTTCTGTAAGGGTAAGTCTTGCCTCATGAACCTTCTAGAATTCTTTGAAAAGGTCAACAGGCATGTGGGTGCGGGGGAACCCATAGACATTGTATATCTGGACTTTCAGAAGGCGTTTGACACAGTCCCTCACCAAAGGCTACTAAAAAAACTCCACAGTCAGGGAATTAGAGGACAGGTCCTCTCCTGGATTGAGAACTGGTTGAAGACCAGGAAACAGAAAGTGGGTGTCAATGGGCAATTTTCACAATGGAGAGAGGTGAAAAGCGCTGTGCCCCAAGGATCTGTCCTGGGACCGGTGCTTTTCAACCTCTTCATAAATGACCTGGAGACAGGGTTGAGCAGTGAGGTGTCTAAGTTTGCAGACAACACCAAACTTTTCAGAGTGGTGAAGACCAGAAGTGATTGTGAGGAGCTCCAGAAGGATCTCTCCAGACAGGCAGAATGGGCAGCAAAATGGCAGATGCGCTTCAATGTCAGTAAGTGTAAAGTCATGCACATTGGGGCAAAAAATCAAAACTTTAGATATAGGCTGATGGGTTCTGAGCTGTCTGTGACAGATCAGGAGAGAGATCTTGGGGTGGTGGTGGACAGGTCGATGAAAGTGTCGACCCAATGTGTGGTGGCAGTGAAGAAGGCCAATTCTATGCTTGGGATCATTAGGAAGGGTATTGAGAACAAAACGGCTAGTATTATAATGCCATTGTACAAATCTATGGTAAGGCCACACCTGGAGTATTGTGTCCAGTTCTGGTCGCCGCATCTCAAAAAAGACATAGTGGAAATGGAAAAGGTGCAAAAGAGAGCCACTAAGATGATTACGGGGCTGGGGCACCTTCCTTATGAGGAAAGGCTGCGGTGTTTGGGCCTCTTCAGCCTAGAAAAGAGACGCCTGAGGCGGGACATGATTGAGACATACAAAATTATGCAGGGGATGGACAGAGTGGATAGGGAGATGCTCTTTACACTCTCACATAATACCAGAACCAGGGGACATCCACTAAAATTGAGTGTTGGGCGGGTTAGGACAGACAAAAGAAAATATTTCTTTACTCAGCGTGTGGTCGGTCTGTGGAACTCCTTGCCACAGGATGTGGTGATGGCATCTAGCCTAGAAGCCTTTAAAAGGGGATTGGACAAGTTTCTGGAGGAAAAATCCATTATGGGGTACAAGCCATGATGTGTATGCGCAACCTCCTGATTTTAGAAATGGGTTATGTCAGAATGCCAGATGCAAGGGAGGGCACCAGGATGAGGTCTCTTGTTATCTGGTGTGCTCCCTGGGGCATTTGGTGGGCCGTTGTGAGATACAGGAAGCTGGACTAGATGGGCCTATGGCCTGATCCAGTGGGGCTGTATGCTGGTGTTCTTATGTTCTTATGCTGGTGTTAATAGCCCATGAGAGGTCCTCTGTGATGTAAATACCCAGGAATTTGAAACTAGCAACCCTCTCCACCTCCTCACTATTTATGTGTAATGGGGTGTTTGTACATCCCTCTTTTTCCGGAAGTCAATTATAAGTTCTTTAGTTTGTAAGCCAGGTATGTAAGCCAGTGCAACAACATCCATGCCGGTGTAGTGTAGAAGAATGCCCACTGACAGATGCACCACAGACACTGGTGCAAGGCTGGAAAAAACATCATACTGATGTAGCTTAGACACCGCTCATACATCAGCACAACTGCAGGTGAAAGGGTCAAAACAAAGAGGAAATTGGAGCATGATGGGAGGGACAAGGAGGAGTTGTCATATACCACATCCTAACCCCTCCTCATACAAAAGAAGTATTCTTACAAGACAATAGTGAGAAATTAGATGTGCTTTAATTATATGCATAATTTCATTAGCCAAATGCGACATATATGCATATACGAGGGTCTTCAGAAAGTAACCACTGGTGGGCTGTTGAAAAAAAAAACAAACCAGGAATGAAGGAAAGCCATTGTAATTGTAACACAAAAGTTACTTACTGTACAACACTACTTCTCGACATAATCACCTCCCGAAATGAGGCACTACATTTTGAGTAGAGTGGCACAAGCTTTTGTATGCCCTCGTCAAAACATGTCAATGCAGATTCAATTCGCTGCTTTTTGTGAATGTCCATGAGGTTTTGGGGCACCTACCTTCCCTAGTTTCTTAGTGACTAAGAAACTTGTGTATGCTCCCTACAACATACTTGGTACGCCCCTGCAATTGTGGTGACAGACAATCGTGTTGAAGAAGTCAACAAAAGTGATTTGCAAGCACCTTCAGTTCACCATTCCAGAACCGTCCATGAAATTTGAAGGAATTCGATGGAAAGTTCAGAAACAGTGTAGGGAGCACACAATGGTTCTGTATGGAACTGTGACTAAGAAACTAGGCTCTCACAAGTTTTGTGAATATCCTCATGGACATTCACAAAAAACAGTGAATGGGGACCGCATTGATGACCTCTGAAGAAGGCATACAAAGGTTTGTGACAGGCTACGACAAGTGCCTCAATTTGGGTGGTGATTACGTTGAGAAGTAGTGTTGTGTAGTATGTAACTTTTGTGCATAATAGAAATATTTTCCTTCATGCTTGTTTTTTTAACAGTCTACCAAAGGTTACTATCTGAAAAGCCCTTGTATATGTGGCCACAGGACTGACTGATGCAAGTTAGCTTGTAGGGTTGACAAAACAGTAACTGAAAATTGTCCTAGATGTGCTGGGATGGTGCAGGAAGCCTTATAACTTCCAAAGGCAAGGCCATATCTACTCCTCTTCCCCTTCCATACCCCAAACTCATTTTAATGAGATTTTGGCTTGCTTTTCTTGCTCAGCCTCCCTCTTTTGCAGAGACACCTCCTACAGCAGAACAGGCAACACTTAAGCCAGATGAACAGACTAAGGAGCACTACAGCCAGGAGGAAGGCAATCACGTCCAGAGAGTGGTACTGGATCCAGTTGAGATCGTGGGCTGCTGGCCGCAGATGGGGAGCTCCCTTGTGCTTCATCACAAATTCCACCCAATGCACTGCAAGATCAAGAGGGTGGATGGGTCTGTCCAGGTGAAGGGCGGAGAGACGCAGAATGTTCTCTTTATACCTAAAAGCATTTTTAAAGAGCATTAGTATATTTAGTCACTCTTTTAAGGAGCTATATACTTTTGCCATTTAACCTGTCACCTTGCATTACTTTATTCCCTCTGGATTACTGATGGAGATAGCAATAATAAAGTACAGAAAAGCAACCAAGCAAATTTCCATTGTGTCTCACAAGTGTGCTTTAAGGGTCAATCTGCATGTCACTGGGAGTTCACCACAATTCTGATCCTGATCTTACTCACCATCCCTTGCTATTTAACCCATTTTTGCCCGGTCCACAGGTGTACACATTCAGTCCCTGTTGCGTATATGCAACGTTGGGCAGAAATGACTTAAAAGAGAAGAAAAGCTTCCAATGGAAGCTTGTTTTCTCTTATAAATGTGTGTGTGTGTGTGTGTGTGTGTGTGTGTGTGTGTGTGTGTGTGTGTGTGTGTGTGTGTGTGTGTGTGGGACACAACCACAGTGGGCAAAGCTCTTAAGCTGCTCAGCCTCCCACACTGACTTTTCCTGATTTGTGCCTCAGTAGTTAAATAAAAAAAGAAAAATCCCAGGTCAAATTAAATATTTCCAGTCACATGTTTTTTCTACCGTGATTTTAAGGGCAGTTGTAAGTCATAAACTGGGTATGGTACCATCACACAATTCGTTACTCACTTTTTATCATAAATAACGGCCTTCAGTGCATCAGAGAGGTCCTGGGAAGTCATTTCAACTACATTCAGAATTACTCCTGCTCCTCGAGATTCCATTCGCTTTGCATTATCCATTTGATCACCAAAAAGTGGCATCAAAACCATTGGTACTCCATTGCAGATCCCCTCGTAAACCCCATGGGAGCCTGCATGAGTGATAAAGGCTCTTGCTTTTGGATGGGCTATTGGTGGGGGGTGGGGGGGGGTGGAGAAATAAAAAGAGAATAAACTGCTTATTATGATGCACACAACCCGTATTCTTCACTTACAATATATATATATATCCCATTCTACGCCTCCGGTTACAGAGACGCTCCAAGTGGTTAACAAAATAATTAACAATACAATAAAAAATAATAAAGTATGTTCAGTATAACATATCAAAAAAACAATACAATAAACGACAACAGTACCAACCAAATTAACCACAAAACAAGATAATGAAAAGACAGTAGAGCATAACAAATATAAGCCCCAAAGTCTAGACAAAACTGATGGTCCAATCGTAAGTATTTTTGACAGCAGAACACAGTTACAGTTCTTTATCTTCCCATAGATCACCCCAGATTAGATTGGGCTGAAATTCATTGAGATTTACTCTCAAGTAAATGTGCATCGGACTGCATTCTTATACTCGTATGTGCTTAAATTTTTCTAATTTGTGCCTAAAAACGTAAGAACAGCCCCACTGGATCAGGCCATAGGCCCATCTAGTCCAGCTTCCTGTATCTCACAATGGCTGACCAAATGCCCCAGGGAGCACACAAGACAACAAGAGACCTGCATCCTGGTGCCCTCCCTTGCATCTGACATAGCCCATTTTGAAAATCAGGATGTTGCACATATACAACATGGCTTGTAATCTGTGATGGATTTTTCCTCCAGAAATTTGTCCAATCCCCTTTTAAATGCAACTAGGCCAATGCCATCACCACATCCTGTGGCAAAGATTTCCACAGATTAACTATATGCTGAGTAAAGAAATAGAAACTTTCTTCCAATAATTTCCATAACTCTTGATGGACAGTCCTGGCACAATCTTCCACATTCCCTTTTGTAACACAGCTTTTATATCTGAATTTAACCGCCTTGGGTGCCCTTCGGGGAGAAAAGCGGAATATAAATCGAATAAATAAATAATAAATAAAATTATGTTCATGATCAGTAGACATAGGATGATGTTAGAGAATGGTTTTTGTAGTTTATGGATTAGTCTGTTACCATTTTCATCTAAATTCAGGTTACTTCGCATTTGTCTATGCAATATTTTGATCACAGACACTTGTTTGTGTTTAATGCTGTTGCAATGTATTCATTGTTTCCTTTTGAAAGGATATCATGAAGTTGCTAAAGAGGTGGGGACAACATCAAACAAACAAATGACACCGTGTTTATTTCTGGTCCATACATACCAAGTAGATCATTCTGTGGAAGCCACTTCAGGAGCTTAGTGTTGTTGGAAAGGTTGGGTGGCACTTCCCCTGTATACCTCCACAGCACCTTCATGGGATTAGAAATGACAGAATGAACATGAATGTGTTGCTGTTCAATACATTCCATTTGTCTTGCATTTGCTGCAAAGTACGGCTCACCCTAAGTCAACCAAAAGCTTTCCATCTGTACATAATTTCTGTGAGCTGGATCAGTTTTATTCCCAAAGTCCTGAGGAAGACCCAAGGCTCAGAGATGGATGACCAATCAACCAATTCAGTTTAATTAGTGTTTAATGAGAGTCTTCCACTTCTGTTCACTGCTGTCTGACTGTGGAAGCATGAGCTCTTCCCTTGATATGTGTTCTATTTTTGTGTGACTGTAGAACCAAATTATCTGTGTGGTTTTGTCCCCACTTACCGTCTGGGGTATTGTTCCCAAAGCTTCAGCAATGTCCATGGCCTTTTTCATTGGAATTTCTGAGACCATTGAGCCCAAAGAAAACACCACAATGCCATGTTCCCCTGAGCCATTTACAATAGCTTCAAATTCCTACAAAAAGTAAAGAAATCTCCAGTCAGCATTCTTTGTGCTATTTGTATCATATATCACCTGGGCAAATTTCAATCTTAAGCAGCTAGGAAGAAGAGACTGTTGGGTAGAAAGCTTAGCAAAGGTCTTCTTGTGCAGAAAATTACTTACAATAATATACACAGTAAAATTTACATGGGTGGATTGAACTGGGAGTAAAACTTGCTGCCCAATCTGATCCCCCATCATTGGCACCAAGGCAGCCGCACTAGTGGAGTGCACTCTGCAAACAATGCATCCAAAATATCTTACTTACCTTTATGAAGGCCTCCTAGTGACCTATGGGTCTTCTTGGATACACATCAGCTATATAGCCTACATACATCTAGCAGTTTGCTAAATTGCAGTTTGCTATTAAATATTCTGATCTGGTCAGATATTTCAGTGCTTTTCCTTCCTAGTCGTCAATTTTATCTGCAGAAACCTTGAACTCCATATAAATTATAAATTAAATATAAAAAGAATTCCAACCTGAGTTAACAGATTCTTGTTTTCACAGTTTAGACCTCCGATGAAGACCATGTTGGGCATGATAGGCCTGGGATACTCAAATATAAAGTCATAGCGTAGAAGCCAAATGGATGCATGACTATAAAGCTCTGGCACCGTCAATTCCCTATGCAGGAATTCTTTGCTCAGATCTTTGTATGGCGAATAAAGTATGTAACAAATAATGAATTCCAAGGCACCGACTAAAAAATTCCTCACTCGTTGATTAAATGCCATGTGATCTGTATTGCCTGTGAAAAATCTTGGGGTGTACGATGGTGGGTTCGGACACTGCGTTGCCTGAAAGTCTAAACCACATGGAATTCCCCGTAAGTAGTAAACAGAAGGGATGGATAGATAGTCAGCCACGATCTGTCCACATGGAGTCACTGGATTCACAAAAACAACATCAAATGTGTTTTTTTCAAGATACGTAATCAACTCTTTGTTGTACAAAAGCTGCTTGCAGTTAGTGAATAAAAGTGCTCTGATATTTCTTATTCTTCCTATCATCTCAGTCATTTTTGCCAAGAAAGGCTGGTGTGCAAAAATCTTCTTGCCAAGGTTTTTGATTTGTCCTCTAACATAGTCCTCCGTGTAGGGCACAGTAAATGTTTTCACTGTGTAACGTGCAGATGGCGTCATCAACAGGTTTACACTGGGGGCAACAACCACTATTTCGTGCCCTTTCTGCTGTAGATGCTCCACAATCAGACGCATACTCAACCAGTGACTGCCATCTCCAGGTATTACGAGCACTTTCCCCCCATCTGAATGTCTCCAGAAAAGGAAAGGAAGGAAAAGCCATACAGGGAACCAGGACATGCCTGAACTCAGAGAAGTCCTCTCCCCAGTTGTGCTGTGCTTTAATCCAATGCTAAGTGGTGCAAAACCCCATTGTGAACAACACAGGAAACATGAGTAGCTTGTGAAAGCTTTTTAGCTCTTTTGTCTGCAGCAAATATTTAATTTTCTATTACACATTTGCAAAGGCAAAACGGAGTTTTTAAATCATGGTCAAAGGTTGGCTCTGTAAACCAACTGTTTGCAGAAAAGGATCAGCAGGTTCCTTTGGCTTGCAGTCAAGTCAATCACAAAGTGCTGATATGTTGGAGGAAAAGAGGATAGGTTCACTTGCAGGGCACTTGACATAAGGAATTAGCATATTCGTATAATTAGATAGCTGCAAATATTGTATTCTTTATCATAACCAGACATTATTAGCCATCTATCAAACCACCATCAAGTGCTTCCCTGGTTGCCTTGCTCTGCTTCTCATCCTCAAGCCAATTAAACATTCAATCCTTACGGATCTGCAACGGTGAAACTGGGGTTTCACCGGCTACATGGCCACCTGGTGGCCTGCTGTGTGTTCTGCCAGCAGCCGTTCCAAAACTGTCAACGCAAATTGTAGCAGTGTCAAAGGCTTGCTGTTGCTGCTGACTACTGATGGGGGCACAGATAAGCTGGCACAGCAGGCAGGTGGAGGGTGGGGAGAAGGAAGAATTGGGGAGTGTCTGGGCAGGGAGCGGGTGGCAGGAAGCAGTATGTAGGAAAGATGGGTAGATCCCAGTGGCACCAGCATGTGCCAGGATCCTATCCCCATCCCGCTCTCTACATTCTCTACTGATTTTAGAAACCTATATCAACTTTCAAAGAATAACAAGAGTCACAAACCGGAGACAACAGCTTCTTCCCAGCACAGTTTATCCCTCCAATCAGAACCATATTAGGCATCAGTGGTTTGGGGGTAATCACCAACAAAGTCCATCTTCATCAGCCACACAGATGCTTTACTTAAAAGTTCTGTGAGAGTCACATCTCTTTGAAGGAATTCTGAAGCAAGACTTGAATAAGGAGAGTAGACAGCACTGCAAAGGAAGAACTCTGACAAGTATAATAGCATATTCTTCACACGCTGGACAAATGTCATATGGTCTGGATTTTTGGAAAAAATTCTTGGGACATAAGAAGGAGGGCTTGGACACTGTGTAGCCGCAGAGTCTAAACCACATGGGATTCCTCGCAAGAAAAATACTGAAGGAATGTCAAGGTACTCAGCAACTATTTGGCCACAAGGTGTCATTGGATCTGTAAAAAGAGCATCGAATTTGCTCTGCTCCATATAGGTCATCAGTTCTTTGTTGTGTAATAAGTGCACACAAGAGGACATGAATATAGCAGATGTCCTTATCAGTCTCTGGTAAGTTCTGACAAACATAACTGTAAAAGAAAGATCTTCAAATAATCCATTTGTGAAGTCTTGAAAATGTTCATCCAATTCTTGCTTTGTGAAAGGCACTGGATACGTTTTCAGTGTATAAATATCGTTGGATGCTTTTATGTGCACATTTATTTCAGGTGCAACAATAACTAACTCGTGCCCATTCTGCTTGAGCTGGTTCAAGACTGGTTGCATGCTGAGCCAATGGCTTCCATCCATGGGCACCACCAGGAGTTTCCCGCAGAAAACAACATTCAGAAACAGCAGAAGAAGAAGCAGGGCTGCAACACACTCCTGGGAACAGTACACAGGAGCCATCTCTCTCTCTCTCTCTCTCTGTTGCTCTGTCTCTCTCCCTCTTCAAGCGGTAGATTTACAAGCAACTGTATGTTCCTGGAGTATTAAAGTACGGCCTTATGTACTGTCCCAGTTAAGCTTCTAGTTAAACATTTACTTTGGGGAGGGGCTATCGTTCAGTCCCCAGTTCAATGGTACAGAACCATTGATTTTGCATACACAATGCCTCTGATCCAGTCCCTAAAATCTCCACTTGAAAACATACCAGATAACAGAGAATCTGACAAAAGAATCTGATGTTTTAGAGAGCCACTGCCAATCAAAATAGACAGTTCTAGGCTAGATGGACCAATGATATGACGATGAATGACAGGGTCGCCCAGAAAGTAATGCACCACATTTTTTTTCTTCAACAATTATTTATTGAACACAATGAAACTTACACACAAGAAAGAATGATGTTTCTTCTACACTCCCTATTTTTCCACGTAATCTCCGTCCAGTTCTGTGTCCTTCCTCCAGCGAGACACAAGGGCATGTATGCCCTGTCAGTACCACTCCTTGTTCTGGTCACGAAGCCATTTCTGCACTGTGCGAATCACCTCTTCGTCATCCTCAAAATGTCTTCCGCGAATGGCATCCTTTAATGGCCCAAACAAGTGGAAGTCTGAGGGAGCTAGGTCAGGGCTGTAGGGTGGATGGGGTAACACAGTTCAACCCTGTTTAGTGATGTGTTCCGAAGTCCTCAAACTTGTGTGAGGCCGAGCATTACCATGTTGAATCAAACATTCACCCGGGTTGTTATGGTGCCGAAGTCGCTGGAAGCGCTTCTTGAGTTTGGTTAATGTCTTCACATAAGCTTCAGAATTAATGGTGCTGCCTCTTGGCATCACATCAATGAGTATGACGCCCTCACAGTCCCAAAACACAGTGATCATGACCTTACCGGCGGAAGCAATTGCTTTGAATTTTTTCTTCTGTGGAGATTGAGGATGACGCCATTCCATCGACTGTCATTTTGTTTCGGGCTCAAAATGGTGAACCCAGGTTTCATCACCTGTCACAATCCTGGACAAGAACGCTTCCCCCTCATCCTCAAAACGTTTCAGCAACTCAGAAGAAATGTTTTTTCTGAGAGATTTGTGCTCCACCGTAAGACAGCGCGGAACCCATCATGCACACACTTTTGAGTAATCAAGAGCACGGATGATTGCACCCACACTTCCTTTGCTGATTGACAGCTTCAGTGCCAACTGCCTAGTCGTTATGCGTCGGTCCTCGTGAATGAGCACATCAGCAAGCTGCGTCTTGTCAGGTGTGACAGCCGTGGATGGCCGCCCCGAACGCTGCAAATCTTGGAGCTCTGCCGAACCGCCTTCTAATGGCCTCACCCTCTGTGCCCAGCGACTAACCGTACTTCTGTCGACTGTAGATTCTCCATAAACTGTACACAAACGTTTGTGAATGTTCCCAACAGTTTCTTTCTCTGCAGTGAGAAATTCAATGACGACACGCTGCTTGTAACATACATCACTTACAGATGCCATTTCGAAACACTTCTGCAGCTATGCTATCTGTCTGAAGAAACCAAAAATTTGTGTGCGCACTCCTGAAAATTCAAATAATGTATATCTAAAGTTTCGCATTCGTACCATTACTGTAGGCTGAGAAAAAAAATGTGGTGCATTACTTTCTGGGCGACCCTCCTACTTAGTTCATATCTATACATGAAATGCAGCTCCCCACACACACACTTTTTGTTCTGATTGCCTCCTTAAAATTGCCAAATCACAATGCTACAGTGACAGCAGAGGCCACAACCAGCATAATTCCTCTGTCAGGCTCTAGATCTTACAACCCTAAATGAAAGCAGAGTTGGTCTGGTCAGGTGAATGGAGTTATACCTGCTTCCCTGAATAGGGCAAAAAACTGATGAGACCATTACTGAATAAATCCTTCTTCGAACCCACTATTTCAGAAAACTTGCAGTTCAGGTCAAATCTACCATTTTTGGCAAAGTGCTCAACTACCAGCTGTTCAGCTCCAGGTATTCTTGGTTGATACTGATTATGTTGATCCTTCCCAGTCTGGTGTCTGGTATGGTTATGGGTCTGCCTCAGTTGCTCTGATGAATGATCTGCTGTAGGAACTGCCGGGGGGGGGGGGGGAGAGCTGTTCCTTGCTGGTTCTGCTGAATCTCTGATGGCTTTTGGTACCATCAACCATAGTATCCTTCTGGGCTGTATCTAATATCCAATAGTATCCAATAGGCTGGGATAGATGGTGCTGTCCTGCCTGGAGTTCAGGTTCCAGAGGTGGTGTTAAAACACTGTTCATACTGTTACAGCTGTTCATCTCCATGGCAAAATGTTAACTGGCTGACTGGCAGTGGCGCACCTAGAGGGGTGCAAGGGGGGCAAATGCCCTGGATGCTGCACTTGGCGGGGGCAGTGCAGCGACGCTCTCGCCCCTCCAGTATACCAGGAACCACTCCAAGAGTGGCTGCAGGAGCACAGTCACTGTCGGCATTATTCCATCCCATTCTGAAGGCTGCCCCCTCCCCTCCCCCCTTTTGTTTAAAGGTGAGGAGGGGCTGCGCTCAAACCAGCGGGGAACCACACTGAGGATGGCTGCGCTCTAGCAGTCACTCCCAGCTGCATCTGAGGGCCACACCTTAGCCTCCTCTTTAAAGAAAGGGGAGGGGAAGGGTGGCCCTTGGAGCAGTGGGAAGCGGTGCACGCCTCCTCTGATTTTGGTGCAGTGCAAAAGGCGTTTTGGGGCTGCTGGAAATGGTGCCCAGGAGGCGAGCGCCCCCCACCTCCTGCAAGCAGCACTCGCCTCTTAGAAGCAGCACAAAGGGCTCCATCATAGGAGGGATCCATCCTCAAACAGGGAAGACATGAGGCAGCTGGGAAAGCTCTTGGATTCAACCATACTCCTGAATGGTCAGATAGCAACTGTAGCCAGGAGTGCTCTTGCAACTTTGGCTATTGCGCCAGTGGCACTGTTTCTTGAGAACAGGTTTGCCCTCCATCACATGTACTGTGGCCATGCTTTGGGTAGACTACTGCAACCAACTTAGGGGTACCTCTGAAAACTGTTTGGTACTGAAGAATGCTACCAAACTGCTGACACCAGCTTATGTCTCAGAATGCATTTTTGTTACACTTTGGTCAGAATTGATTCTTGGTTTGTTTCCAAGCTCCAGACTTAAATGATTTGGGACCAAGATATTTAAATGGCCACCTGGTGGCCTGCTCTGTGTGCTGCTAGCAGCCATTCCAAAACTGTCAATGCAAATTGTAGTAGTGTCAAAGGCCTGCTGTTGCTACTGACTCCTGGTGGGAGCACAGATAAGCTGGCACAGCAGGCAGGTGGAGGGAGGAATAGGGTGGGGAGAAGGAAGAATTGGGGAGTGTCTGGGCAGGGAGGGGGTGGCAGGAAGCAGTATGTAGGAAAGAAGGGTGGATCCCAGCGGCATCAGCATGTGCCAGGATCCTATCCCCATCCTGCTCTCCTACCCTCCTCAGACTTGTGCCAAAAAAATGACAGGCACAGTCTTGCTCGGAGGTAAGGAGACTCATTTCCTTTACTTCAAGGAGGCTTCCAAGAGGGCCAATTTTTTCTACAACTACTCATTCACTCCTTTTTTCCTCTGGTTATTCTCACTGACACTTCTCATCTATCCTTTCCAGCACTAGGTATCCTTGCATTTCAGCTTCCAGGCAACAATCACAATGGTCTAATTCTAGACCTTTTGGGAAGTTTTTTGCATAAAAGTTGACCTTTCACTTTCCTAACGGAATCTGCACTGCTAATAAACACCATATTTGCTGACACTACATCCTGAAGAGTTTGTGTGTCCACAAAAACAAGGGAGAAAACAGGCATGGAACCTCAAGTCAGGTGACTTGAATCCAAGTCGTGAAAATCAGTGTTTTTTTGCTGCCTTGTGGAGACTCGAGTCACGTGCTTGGAAGACTCCGCTAAAGATTCAAGTCAAGGACCCCTGACTTGTGAGTTGCCATCCACTCTGAGTCGTCCGCCAATGGACACAGGTTGCACCACCTCCATCTTGCCAGCAAAAACCTCTTGCAGCACTCCAGAAGCCGTTTTTGGCTTGCATGAGCAGCAGCAGCAGCAGGGCACGCTATGTTCAGAGACGAGCTGGGGATGCAGAGTGAAATGGTTAACTTTTTTTTGTTCGCACTTAAAAAAACTTGCTGGGTCTCGTGATGCAGAAATTGTAATGGCTTCTGCAAAAAGTATCAGTTTTATTTGGCTTGAGGCGCCTGAATGTCTACAGAACCAGGGTGAGGGAGGTGCCTCCTCTGGTCCCCCATTGGGAATCCATTGGACAGAGAATGTGTCTCTGGGAGGGGAGGGGGCAGGAGCAGCCATTTTTCCCCATAGGGACAAGTAGGTTTTGCAAGCAGAAAGAGGGATTGCTGGAGGTGGGGAGAAGCGTGGGGAGGCTGTTCTCAGAGGATAGAAAAAAAGCCACCCATGCCTCACATACTCATTGTCTCAGTCGCAGCTGAAGCAAGCCGTTGTCTCATGTGCCTTCTCTTGTGTTCCCAGCATAGGCAGGCAGTCTTCCTTAGTTTTTTGTGTAGACAGGGGCATCATGGGATATACTTCTGCAGAAACAGCAGCTGCAGTAGTCGCGCTTTTCTTTTTTGGGGGGGGGGTGCTTCTTATTCTACTCAGGGATTTTTTTTTATTCTACACAGGGATTACTTAGGGGTTGTACTACTGCCTTAGATGGAATGGGCAGGACCAGCAGGGGAGTGTTTAAAGCAAATGCAGAGACCCACACATAGCCTGGCAGCATCCCCGTTTTCTTCTGCGGAGCCACAGTGGGCTTTTTCTTGGTTGCTCGCACTGCCCCGTCCTGCGCCTTCCTACCTTCTCAAGCTGAGATGTGTCCTTGCTCCCTGCCATGCGTGTAATGTGAAGGGGGTGGGTTTGTTGCAGCTGGGGTGGGATTACACAAAGAGACAGAAGTGAAGGGGTCGGTGCATTCTGCACTGCTGTCTGACATTGGGATGAGCGGAGACAGTGGAGGAGTGTTTAAAGGGGACACCGAGACACACTCAAAGCCTGGCAGCAGCCCCATTTTTTTCTGCGGAGCTGCAGTGGGTTTCTTAAAGAGAATAACTCGAATGTTTTCAAGTTGTGAAAACACTCCAGGAAACTCATTATGACTCATTTTTGAGTTGAGTTGTGGGGGAGGAGACTCACGACTTGATTCAAGCCACGCCTGACTTGGAGAAAGTATAGCTCAGTGGTATACACATGACATGCAGAATATCCAGATCAGTTGCTGGGATCTCTAGCTAAAAGGATCAAACTTTCAGGTTGGGACAACAGTTTGGAGGGACACTGCCTCCAAACTGTTTGGAGGGTCATTCTGTTTGCTTTTCACCACCATGGCTGGTGACAATCTTCCCAGCTGCTGGTAACAATTTTTTTCCCCAGAGTACTCCTGTTACTTTAGCACCAATGGGACAAGCACTCAAGAACCCTTTGTGAATTGTTGCTGCTCCCTTCAAATAGCCAAAATAGCCACCCTGCAGATCGGATGGCAAAGTGGAGGGGCAGCGTTGTTCAAACTTATTTGCAACAAGAAAATAATGATACAAAAATCAAATTTTTAGACACACACACACCCCTATTTATATAAATTGTATATAATTAATTCAAACAAAAATGTTACCAACCTGGGATAATGGTTTCTTCCTTGCACAATTGATGCCTCCAATGAAGACCATGTTGGGCATCACTGGCCTGGGGTACTCAAACACAAAGTCATACCTCATCAGCCAAATGGATGCTTTGCTAAAAAGTTCCAAGACTGTAACCTTCCTCTGAAGAAACTCACTAGCAAGATGTTCATGCTTGTCAAAAAAGAGGTGGCACAATATAAAATCTGTAGAACTGACTAGCACATTTTTCACACGCTCAGTAAATGTCATATGATCAGTTGAAGATGTAAAAATCCTTGGAACATAAGAAAGGGGGCTTGGACAGTGAGTAGCCTGATCATGCATATTACATGGAAGGCCACGCATGAAGTACACAGAAGGCAAGGAAAGATATTCAGCAATGATTGGCCCACAGGGCAGTACAGGGTCTGTAAAAACAGCGTCAAAGTTGCTCTCCTGGAGGAATGTGACTAACTCTTTGTCATACAAAAAGTGTCTACAAGCTGCAGCATGCACCGCCAGCATCTCAGACATTTTTATAAAAATAGCAATAACCTTCAGGAGTTGAGGCTGTTTACTATAAAGAGATTCCATTGCATGTGTCATTTGCAAGGCCAGCTGCTCCTTGGTATAAGGCACTGAATACGTTCTGACAGTAAAATGCCCAGATGTTCCCATAAGCAAACTGGTTTCTGGCATTACAACCACTACCTCGTGCCCTTTCTGCACAAGCTTCTCCAGTACAATTTGCATGCTAAGCCAGTGACTTCCATCCTGTGGCATGACCAATAGTTTCCCACCAGAAGCAAAATGCCAAAAGCAGAACAAAAAAGTAAGCCCAACTTTCCAGTTTGATTTCAGCCACGCCATCACTGTATAGAGGGTCCAAAACCTTTTCGGTGCTTTGCATCAAATAGATTAAAGCAGACATTGCAGAAGTACAATATCAGATGGTTTCAGAATCAAGTAAAGGTTTAACCAGTGTACTCCATTGAACCTGTGTCACACAGGCCTCAAACCTATAAATCCAACAAAACACACCTGATAACAAGAGGGCTAAATGAGTTTTACATGAAAGTTACTCATAATGATTCAGCAGAAAAAAGTTGCTTTGTTCTGTGGCATGGGGAGGTCAAAGAAGTTTATCAGCACCATTTGAAGATACTGAAGTTTACACACATGCAATGTGGAAAGACTTTTTATTTTTAAGTAAATGATCGGTTTAGTAATATTTAGTTAATGATCAATTTAATAAGAAGTACCTCTTTACAAAAAATAACCAGTTTTTAAAGAAATATTTGCACAGGATGGCAAGGAGTTTGGGGAGGGTTTCTCCTGGTAATTTTGAACTCAAAAAGAATTTTGTGACTCTTCCCCACAATCAGCACTGACAATTGAGGTCAGAGCACTAACCCACGGGCATGGCATCCTTGTGTGTAGGGCACTTTGGCTCGCCATGAGTAAGCAGGAGCAGGACACTACAGCCATGATAAATGGCTTCATGACAATGGTCCCAGTAATGATAAGCATGATGCCATGGGACATGGGGCATTTGGTGGGCCGCTGTGAGATACAGGAAGCTGGACTAGATGGGCCTATGGCCTGATCCAGCGGGGCTGTTCTTATGTTCTTATGGGAGGAAGCACAGCCACACGTGAGCTGTGGCAGACTGGATTGGGCTTAGATGACCACTCTTACTGCCAGCTCTGGAGAAGGGGACAAGATGGAAAAAAGAGGAAGGAGGATGGGAGAAGGCAAGACATGGGGAGGAAAGATGACATGAAAGAAGGCAAGACATGGGGGGAGCAATGAGGCGGAGGGTAAGAGAAGAGGCAAAGGCTAAGAGGATGGAAGACCGGAGGAAAGAGAGGGAAATGGGAAAGAGAGAAGAAGGTATTAAGGACAAATAAAGGAAAGGACAGGAAAAGAAAGAAGGAGGAAGAAAGGAGAATATGAGACCTAGGCCTAGAAGCTAAGGTTGAGCAGGCCATGGCGCACCCCATAATGCCTTGTAGCTTTTCGGTTGCACCCCAGAATGCAATGCTGCAAGGTTTTCAGGTGTCCAACTTGGCCATTGAAGTGGGTTGTGCAACAGCACTACCTGGAAGCTGCAAGTCTGGGGTATGACATGGCCCAGAATGCCTTGCGGCTTTCAGAAAGTACCAGTCCCACAACCCACAGTTTGAGAACCACTGTCTTAGACTCATTAACCAGTGAGTTGGCAAAGAAACAGGTGCCACAGCAGTTCTATGCTATGTCATATTCTCAGCCCCAGGATATCGAGCCCATCAAGTCATGGGACAAGCAGCAGGAGGTAGTGGAGCTACAGCACTCTTTAGCTTTCTGGCACACTGCAATGGACTAGCAAGCCATCCTAGTAGTACAATTCAGTAGTACAATTCAGGAGATTCCATTCTATATCTCACCAGGCTATAAATGGTCTCCTTTTTGATGCCCTCCAACTCTTGAGCTCTGCAACAGTCCTCAAATTATGAACAATTCTGACTCTAACAACAAAACAGCATGGGAATTTGTTTTCCCTTTTTATGGGGGACAAAGGGGCCATGGACAAACACTTTCGATTGTGCTCCTAGGTTGTACAAAAACTCTATCTAGTTACAAGGTGCTGTAATATTGATGGATTAATCCCTCTCAGCTCAATTCAAAATTTGCAAGAATTAATGAAGAATGCATGAAATAGAGACAATATATATTGGTCATTTGCATTGGAAAAGATTCTATACATATAGAATCTTTTCCAATGCAAATGACCAATATATATTGGTCAGCCACATGCAAAGATTGCATAATGCCATGGATTCAGAGCTTGCTTTGGCTGGCCCACAGACCCCTGGAATGGTCAAAATCACCAGGAGTAGGGAAAGGGTTGATTTGCATTGATTGAACTGTGGTTAGAGTCCAAGGCCTGAAGAACAAATATAATCTAGATTTTATCTGTCTAATATTACTACATTGCCCAACAGCTTCTCCTGTGACTGTGACCTGGAAAGGGTGAGGGAGTCTTTGCTGGAGAGAGGAGAGGTGGTAAAATGAGGGAATTTGAAGGACCAAAAGAGAGATAGAGTTACAGCCTGGGAGAGGTTGGTGAAGGCCAAGTGAGGAGCTTGGAGTGGAAGATGCTAGACTGAAGGAACAAAAGATCAATGAGAAGGAGCAACAGCCTTGGGTCTATTGTTGCACAGGTTATGTTGGCGAATATGAGGCTGGTAGTGACAGAGCCATTGCATCCTGGACAACTGTGTTGCGGCCAAATGCATCCTGGTCATTGGCACTCCTGGACATTTGCACCCATTTTTTGTTTGTTTGCATCCCAGACATTTGTACCCCAATATATGTATATTTATATTAAATGTATTTTTTAAAAAATTGATTGAAATTTTTTTAAACACGGAAAGGTAGGGTTAGGGTGAAGGGTGGGATACATGGCCTAGCATATGTAACTTTGTTGCCCAGTTATAGTTTGTTTATTGTCCTGTTATAGTGGGATGTAAATAAGTGGAATGGGAAAAATCCAGATACGGATGTCCAAGGATGCAAATGACTGGGACACATTTGGTCGGAACACAATCGTCCAGGATGCAAATGCCCTACTACTGGGCCTGGCATGCTGCTGCATGTTTTAGGAACTCGTTGTGCCTCACCCCAAGGAGATTGCAAGCTCCCCTGTCTTACCTGCCCTATTAACAGCCCAATCCTACTGGTGCCTACCTCCACCGGAATGAGTGCTCTGGAAGCATTAGATGTTTTCCAGCTGTCACAAAAGGTTACATGTTTGCGCATGTTGCCTGCCCATGGCACAAGCAGCAAGCAGCCGGCTCTGCTCACCAGTGGCCACTGGACACCTGCTAGAGGGAGGCAGGGGGTGGTCATAATGGGGCAGGGATGGGGGAAAAGGATGGCAATCAGGAGGAGGGCAGATCAGGACTAGGAAGGGGGTGAGTTCTGCAGCTATATCTGCAGAATCCGAATGCCCTTCCCAGCCTCGAACCTCTGGCCTGGGACCATGCAGACTTGCGCCAGTGATATAACTTGCACAGGTAGTGATACAGATATCAAGTAGACCCAGCAGCCCAGCACAGGGTTACAAATGTTTCCTGGCCCTGAGAAGGCACTCAGAGGCTAAAAAAAGCAGGATAAAGCAGGAACCACTGCATCACCATGTGGGGTTGGGATTGGGCTGTCAGACATCCACCAGTGTTAGCATGGAGGCTGATCATTCTGAAGTCCCTTCAGTACTTCCAGTTCAAATGACACAGGCACACTAGTGATTTGTCCTCACACTAAGCACCACTCAAACAGAACTCATAATGCTCAGATGTATACAGGTTGAGTCTCGGTATCCACAAGGGTTCCGTTCCCAGCACCCACGTGGATACCAAAAATCCATTTAAAAAACAATGTCCCTTTGCTCACTAATTTAAAAACAACCTTGCTGGCCTTTGTAACACATGACAGAGGCATCAGGCAATCATCTTTCATTCTCTCTCCAGACGCTTAGAAAGGCTTCAGTCCAAGGCAGCGGCCTTTACCTTAACCGGGAAGGGAGTGTGGGGAAAGAATGCAAAGGAGGTGATAATCACTGGTATTCTTTCACGTACTCAGGAGGAAAGGAGGGGTTGCTTTCCTTGGATTGAAGCTGTTCTAAGCACTTGGAGAGAGAATGATTGATGGATTGTCAGCTGCCCACTCCCACTCTAATGAGGCTATTGTTAAACAACTTTTTCCCTTGAAATTAAAGACCCTTCTCATTGTGTTGAGATAAAACTTCAGATGAAAAATCTGTGGATAATTAGGTTATACCTGTAGAGTTGTGTGAAAATGAAAAATGGGATACTACATATAAGCAGGTGCACACACATGTACACCTTCTGGCAATTACCAGCTCCCTGCCCTTGCTCTCACTCTGGGCGTGCCACTGCCTTTCTTCATCTTTTTTTCTCCTCCTCACTCCATTGCTTTAAGTTCAGCAGCACCCACAAGAGACAGTGGAAGCCGCAATGGAACCGATGCATCAGCACAGGGGAATTTATGCAGGATTAGGTTGGAGGATAATTAGCAAATCACATTTCTCCAAGCACATTCAGGTAAAAAGTAAAGGACTGTGAAGCAAAGGTGAGTCTTCTTGCAAAATGTATGTAACTGGAGTTATCTAGCCAGCAATAGGTCATGAACTCTGCGCATAATAACTTGAGCATTCAGTGCCTTTTAACCTGAATTGCACCATGCTTTGTTGCAAAAACATCCATGTAACCTCAGTCTCCATTGAATCCAAACAAAAGCTGCTGAGTGCATGTCACTGACAAGGCAATAAAATTGGAAGTAGACATTTCTGAGAGCTGGGATCTTGTGTTTATGGAGTATTGTACTTGGGTTGAGGAGAACAATGGTTTCCTTGCCTTGTAATGTGGCCACAAACCCTCAGCTTCAGTCAACTGACTGCAAAGTGGGAGTCACAGTGACCCAGTTCACCTGATTATTACTCCTTGCATCACTATCAGTATGGTGTACACCCAATAAATGGCTCAGAATTGTGTGAAGGCACATGGCACAGTTTTAATGCCTGAAGCTAAATATATGGCCGTGTGTGCTGCCTGGTGGGAAGATGGACGTGCATGCAATCTGCATACAATCACATGCAAACTGCTTTTAGCAATTTGAAGAAAGAGCAGGCTAGAGCAGGGTTGTCAAACATAAGGCTCAAGATAAGGGGCAAGATATGGCTCCCGGAAGTTTTTTATCGGGCCCTCAGGCTCTCAGTTGCTGATCAGTGCTGAGGTGTTATTGCTGAAACAGTAACATCACTGACATCACTTCCAGCCCTTAGCAGGCATCATGAATGCTATTTAGCCCTCTATATGAAACGAGTGACACCCCTAGGCTAGAGTATAATAATTAATAAATTAATATTTTTCAGTAAATGTGAAAGCCCTGAATCACTGCCTCATCAATGTTATCTCCTATTTCTTGTTAAGCTGCAAAGCAGAAATTTGACATGCTTGTTGCTTATGGATGACTAAGGAAAATGATGTTGTGAGTCAGAGTGTTTTTTATGTAGAAGGTGGTAAAACCGTCCTTGCAGTGTTCACATCGTCCTGAACATCAGTGTATCTCTTATTTAGCTAGAAAGCTGGAGTTTGGCATGGTTGTTGCTTGTGAATCACTAATAAAAACTACATTGTGAGACAGACTGTTTTACCTTGAAGGTGGTAAAACAGCCCATGCAGCATTCTGTTGATAAGCACAGATCAGGCAGTGAACTGCCCTGTTGATGGATTCCCCCTGGAATGCCAGCTCACCGTCTTACTTTAAAACAACCTGTAATGTTGTTGTATTGGCAACCTTCAGTCTCGAAAGACTATGGTATTGCGCTCTGAAAGGTGGTTCTGGCACAGCATCTAGTGTGGCTGAAAAGGCCAAACCAGGAGTGACAATCCCTTCCACACCGGGAGCAAGTGCAGTCTGTCCCTGGTCTGTCTCCCTGGCTATGGGCCTTCCTTCTTTGCCTCTTTGCCTCAGACTGCTGGCAAAGTGTCTCTTCAAACTGGGAAAGGCCATACTGCACAGCCTGCCTCCAAGCGGGCCGCTCAGAGGCCAGGGTTTCCCACTTGTTGAGGTCCATCCCTAAGGCCTTCAGATCCCTCTTGCAGATGTCCTTGTATCGCAACTGTGGTCTACCTGTAGGGTGCTTTCCTTGCACGAGTTCTCCATAGAGGAGATCCTTTGGGATCCAGCCATCATCCATTCTCACGACATGACTGAGCCAACGCAGGCGTCTCTGTTTCAACAGTGCATACATGCTAGAGGTTCCAGCACGTTCCAGGACTGTGTTGTTAGGAACTATGTCCTGCCAGGTGATGTCGAGAATGCGCCGGAGGCAGTGCATGTGGAAAGCGTTCAGTTTCCTCTCCTGTTGTGAGCGGAGAGTCCATGACTCGCTGCAGTACAGAAGTGTACTCAGGACGAAAGCTCTGTTGTTACATTACTGGAAACTGCTGAAATGTTGTTATGGTACAATGCTTCGAATCACAATCCTCAGGCACAATGTCATCAAGGCTACAGTTTTTACAGGATGTGCAGAAAGTGAAATTGTATTTATTCCACACATCCTAATCATTCTGCCAGACTACACTTTCAAATGTAAAAGACTGCAGATCCCACTCGGAGCACACTTGCATTGACTATCAGTAAGTCCCAGAGACAATCCTTAAAACTGACTGACATTGATAAGGTAAGGTTGCTTCTCTCATGGGCAATTTTGTGTAGTGTGTTCAAAGGTTAGTAAACCAAGTAACTTAGGGCGCAATCCTAACCCCTTAAGTCGGTGCTTTCCAGCACTGACATAAAGGCAATGCAGCTCTGAGGTAAGGGAACAAACATTCCCTTACTTTGAGGAGGCCTCCCTGAGTAACACCCAACTGCAGGATGCAGCACATGCCAACATTGCTTCAGGTAAGGGGGAAAAAAACTTTTAATCCCTAGCAGCAGTGCAATTGCAGCAAACATATTGCTGCCTTTGCCCCTCCCCCACAACAACTTAGAGCCGTTCCCAAACTTCCCAGTTTGGGAACTGATGCTATACCACCTACCTAGAACACTTTTAAAGCAATTATAATTGATAATTATAATTTATTAAAATGAGCCCTTGGAATGAAAACACATAATTTTCTGCACTTCTAATTTTTTTCCAAAAAACATCATTCTACCTCTATTATCAACAATTCTCTACTGATTTTAGAATCCTATATCAACTTTCAAAGAATAACAAGAGTCACAAACCTGAGACAACAGCTTCTTCCCAACACAGTTTATCCCTCCAATCAGAACCATATTAGGCATCAGTGGTTTGGAGTAATCACCAACAAAGTCCGTCCTCATCAGCCACACAGATCCTTTACTTAAAAGTTCTGTGAGAGTCACATCTCTTTGAAGGAATTCTGAAGCAAGACTTGAATAAGGAGAGTAGACAGCACTGCAAAGGAAGAACTCTGACAAGTAAAATAGCATGTTCTTCACACGCTGGACAAATGTCATACGGTCTGGATTTTTGGAAAAAATTCTTGGGACATAAGAAGGAGGGCTTGGACACTGTGTAGCTGCAGAGTCTAAACTACATGGGATTCCTCGCAAGAAAAATACTGAAGGAATGTCAAGGTACTCAGCAACTATTTGGCCACAAGGTGTCATTGGATCTGTAAAAAGAGCATCGAATTTGCTCTGCTCCATATAGGTCATCAGTTCTTTGTTGTGTAATAAGTGCACACAAGAGGACATGAACATAGCAGATGTCCTTATCAGTCTCTGGTAAGTTCTAACAAACATAACTGTAAAAGAAAGATCTTCAAATAATCCATTTGTGAAGTCTTGAAAATGTTCATCCAATTCTTGCTTTGTGAAAGGCACTGGATACGTTTTCAGTGTATAAATATCGTTGGATGCTTTTATGTGCACATTTATTTCAGGTGCAACAATAACTAACTCGTGCCCATTCTGCTTGAGCTGGTTCAAGACTGGTTGCATGCTGAGCCAATGGCTTCCATCCATGGGCACCACCAGGAGTTTCCCGCAGAAAACAACATTCAGAAACGGCAGAAGAAGAAGCAGGGCTGCAACACACTCCTGGGAACGGTACACAGGAGCCATCTCTCTCTCTCTCTCTCTCTCTCTCTCTGTTGCTCTGTCTCTCTCCCTCTTCAAGCGGTAGATTTACAAGCAACTGTATGTTCCTGGAGTATTAAAGTACGGCCTTATGTACTGTCCCAGTTAAGCTTCTAGTTAAACATTTACTTTGGGGAGGGGCTATCGTTCAGTCCCCAGTTCAATGGTACAGAACCATTGATTTTGCATACACAATGCCTCTGATCCAGTCCCTAAAATCTCCACTTGAAAACATACCAGATAACAGAGAATCTGACAAAAGAATCTGATGTTTTAGAGAGCCACTGCCAATCAAAATAGACAGTTCTAGGCTAGATGGACCAATGATATGATGATGAATGACAGGGTCGCCCAGAAAGTAATGCACCACATTTTTTTTCTTCAACAATTATTTATTGAACACAATGAAACTTACACACAAGAAAGAATGATGTTTCTTCTACACTCTCTATTTTTCCACGTAATCTCCATCCAGTTCTATGGCCTTCCTCCAGCGAGACACAAGGGCATGTATGCCCTGTCGGTACCACTCCTTGTTCTGGTCACGAAGCCATTTCTGCACTGTGCGAATCACCTCTTCGTCATCCTCAAAATGTCTTCCGCGAATGGCATCCTTTAATGGCCCAAACAAGTGGAAGTCTGAGGGAGCTAGGTCAGGGCTGTAGGGTGGATGGGGTAACACAGTCCAACCCTGTTTAGTGATGTGTTCCGAAGTCCTCAAACTTGTGTGAGGCCGAGCGTTATCATGTTGAATCAAACATTCACCCGGGTTGTTATGGTGCCGAAGTCGCTGGAAGCGCTTCTTGAGTTTGGTTAATGTCTTCACATAAGCTTCAGAATTAATGGTGCTGCCTCTTGGCGCCCTCACAGTCCCAAAACACAGTGATCATGACCTTACCAGAGGAAGCAATTGCTTTGAATTTTTTCTTCTGTGGAGATTGAGGATGACGCCATTCCATCGACTGTCATTTTGTTTCGGGCTCAAAATGGTGAACCCAGGTTTCATCACCTGTCACAATCCTGGACAAGAACGCTTCCCCCTCATCCTCAAAACGTTTCAGCAACTCAGAAGAAATGTTTTTTCTGAGAGATTTGTGCTCCACCGTAAGACAGCGCGGAACCCATCATGCACACACTTTTGAGTAATCAAGAGCACGGATGATTGCACCCACACTTCCTTTGCTGATTGACAGCTTCAGCGCCAACTGCCTAGTCATTATGCGTCGGTCCTCGTGAATGAGCACATCAGCAAGCTGCGTCTTGTCAGGTGTGACAGCCGTGGATGGCCGCCCCGAACGCTGCAAATCTTGGAGCTCTGCCGAACCGCCTTCTAATGGCCTCACCCTCTGTGCCCAGCGACTAACCGTACTTCTGTCGACTGTAGATTCTCCATAAACTGTACACAAACGTTTGTGAATGTTCCCAACAGTTTCTTTCTCTGCAGTGAGAAATTCAATGACGACACGCTGCTTGTAACATACATCACTTACAGATGCCATTTCGAAACACTTCTGCAGCTATGCTATCTGTCTGAAGAAACACTCCTGAAAATTTTGCAAGAGCATTCCTGGCTACAGTTGCTATCTGACCATTCAGGAGTATGGTTGAATCCAAGTACTTTCCCAGATGCCTGATGATTCTGTTAGAACAGTGTTTCTCAAACTGTGGGTCGGGACACACTAGGTGGGACATGTGACAGCATTTGGGGAAATGCTACAGATCTGTACGAACAGGTTACTACACTTTTAACAATGTATATGCTATTAACAATGATAGTCAATGGGGCTTACTCCCTGGCAGGGATGGGAAAATCCAGCAGGGCTTGACTTGAATCAAGACTAGAGTCAACCCCCCCCCCCCCCGGTGACTTGACAAAGAGTCATAATGGGGGCACTTTCTGAGTCCCTAAATCACCGCTTCATGACTCTCTAAAGGACTCAAGTCGAGTCATTCCCCCCCCCTTTACAAAGCTTGCCATGGAAAAAATGAGGCTGCTGCTGGGCTCTCTCTTTCTGTGTGTGTGTGTGAGGGGGGGGAGGAGTTCACTTTAAAGACTCCCCTGCTGCCCTGTCCCATCTGTAACGAGGGTGGGAGGGGATGGGAGGGACTGCAAGAGAGTGGGGACAGAAGCAGCAAGAGGGAGAAGGATCATGCGCAGCAGCTGTGAGGCTTACCAGATCCTTTGCAGCTCTACTCAGAAGTAGTCCTATTTGTGCTGGACATTCAATGAGAGTTCCTTCCCCCAAGAAACAGCCATGTGGAGGGAAGCGTGATTGCTTCAAACCGCCTCCCTCCCCCTAATTTCCCTGCCTCCTTTCTCTCTTTCTCCCTGCAGCCAATTGTAAGGCAAGAACCCCCTTGGGCTTCTCCTCCTGCATTCAATTATCAGCTGTTCCTTCCTTCCTATGCCAGACTGGCAAAAAGCCCACTCCTGCCTCCTATTCATTGCAAAAGAAAAACATTAACCCTTCCCTGCCTAATGGCTGGAACTCCCTGCTGCTCGCCCAGTCTGAATGATGGCCTTACAGGGTCTTTCACACCTCAGAAAAAGTAAGCAAGCACACCCAGACACAGGAAGACTCAAGTCAGCATGTGTGGGGATGAGTACCCATTCAGGGGGCCCTTGACTCAGGTGTTTTTCCGAGTCTTCCATGCGCATGACTAACAAGTCAACAAGTCACCGAAAAATGTGCAATTTTGCAACTCAAATCTGAGTCACCTGACTTGAGTTCCCATCCCTGCTCCCTGGCAAGCATGGCTAGGATTGCAGCCTTTGTGATGTCTGGGGAATTAAATTTTTTCATTTGGGGGGTGCTAAAAAATTTCCTGCTGGATGATGTCACTTTTGGTCCTGGCATCACTTCCAGGTTAATGACATCACTTCCAATGGGACAGATTGGCCTTTTCTAAAAAGTGGGTCCCGGTGCTAAAAAGTTTGAGAATCACTGGTGTAGACTATGACATCTTTTAATACTGAAATGTTGATATGCAGGAAACCCTTCTTATGTCTAAGCCTTTGCAACAGTTAGAGATATGAAACGAATAGAGGGCTAACTGGCTAAATGGGATGAGTATAGTGCTCAAGGAAGTCACAGCCTAATGCTAGGAAACAAACCCTATTCCTAAAATGACATCAGAAGGATTATAAGAGTAACCCAGTGGTTCTCAAACTCTCAGGGAGCATTTGAGAGCCTGTAAGTCCTTGCGGGGGGGGGGAGGCAGTGTTCCCCAGGGTCGTATCGCTAAGGGGGCTGCAGGGGCTTGGCTGGACTTACCAGAGCCTCCTGCAGTCTCCCAGGAATGCAGGGAGCCCTGTGCGAGTGGCTGCAGGCTGCCCAGGTCTTCAAAAGTGAAAGTGGAGTGAATTTGCTCCATCTCTGCAAAACTGGAAGTGGGGCACGATCGCTCCATTTTCACTTTTAGAAGCCTGGGGAACCCTGCAGACGCTTGCGCAGGGCTCCCCACACTCCTGGGAGGCTGCAGGAGGCCTTTGAAAACCTGATTGGAGGATATAGAGCGGCAAGAGCTGTTTGCAGCCGCGTCTACCACCTGTTTACCCCTCCAGTTATCGCTTTTTCCAGTCTTGGATAAATGGCCAACTTACTTATACCTCCTATTCAACTCACAGGAATGGAGATCCTTCTCCCTGGTGCACTGAAATGTTATGCCATCTAATTTTACATTGGGGAGATAACATGTCCTGAGTGTGCAAGCAAGGGTGTGTAGTTGCAACTCTCTGGACACTGAATCTCTTCCACATATGATCCTAACTTGCAAATGGTTTGACAATCTGTATTCACAGTTGCTCAAGCCGCTGTTGTCCTCCATTCATGGGTCGGAGGACCTTGTGCTACATCATTTGCTATTAGGAAAGGATGGGGAATGTACATGCAAGGTGGCAAAATTTCTTTATTTAATTTTGAGGGGGGGGGGGAGGCAGCAGCAACGCTCCACTTTCACTTCTGAAGACCTGGGGAACCCTGTAGACTCTTGCACAGGGCTCCCCACACCCCTGGGAGGCTGTAGGAGGCTCTGGTAAGTCCAGCCAAGCCCCTGCAAGCCCCTTTAGCAACACGATTCTGCTGCTGTCACCTTGCTGCCTCCTCCCTGCCTTGCCCCTTAAGAGGGCAGAGGTCAGAGGCCAGGGCCTTCAGGCTGGGGCATCACAACACCCAGTTTGAAAACCACTGGAGTAACCTATCATCAGCAATAAGAAGGCCTCAGTGGATTGTCAGTTTACTGGTCTGAGCCACGGTGACCCCAGATTGTAACCCACATGTAAAGGCCACTGGAGCAACACATAAGCATAGTGAAAAAAAGGCTGCTTGGTGTTTAGAAAGAATCATTTTGCAAGTCTGAAGCACAGAGAATAGTAAAAGCTGCTTGATTTTATTAAAGCCTTTGATGCCCAAAAGTTCCAGCCTCAGTCAGCTTATTGCCTTTAATAAAATTTTGGACTTTATTAAAACCAGGAGAAGAAATGCAGAAGAGATGAAATAGGTGGCTCAAGCAAGGCTGTCCTAATCAGGATGAGTCTGAAGGGGATGTATGCCAAGAAATGGGTCTGAAGTTCTGACAAAAATGAGGTCTTCACACCTGTGTTTAAGTGTTTTTGTGTTCTCTTTTAATGAGGCTAGTGAGAGGACTTGTCAATTAATTTCTAATTGGAATGATAAATGTGAGTAAGGGTTAGCACTGGGTCAATATGGGATAAAATGATATTATAGTAACCCCTGCTGGTTCTTGAAAACTTTGTAATTCAATATGTTTAATTGTTTAATTTTACCTTTTATGGGAACTGTAACCTAAAACAAGCCTATCAGGTGTCTCTAAAGTTATCTATAACCTATGAAGAGTTAGCACCATCTATGATGTCAAACTTCAGCTAATGGGAAGTTCAGATTTTCAAACAAAGGACCCAGAATGGTATAAAGGGTCCAGTTAACATTGGGAAATTGCTCTTAATGCTTTGGACATGAGTCCCTTGAGATGCCCATTGCTTGCAATGAAATAAAGCCCGCAAACAGTCACCCTTGAGTACTGAGTCTTGCTTTCTTGAACCTTGCAACAATACCTGCCATAACTAGGGGTTTGGCTACCCAAGTTGTATGCAAGACAGAGTGCATGAACATGGTTTTATGTCTGGCGATTGTTTGGAATACAGCAGGGTGCTAGTCTGGTGCTATTTTCTTGCTTCACTTTAATCAATTATACCTATGCTGCACAAAATTTTAATAAAATGAACTAATTGCTCCTAAAGTGTGTTTTCTATGCTTGTCCCTTAAAGACCATTTTTGTAATCTTTATGCCAAGGAGTCAGCAGAGGGGGCACTATTTACATTCCCTTTTGAATTTTCCACCATAAAATATAAATTTTCTCCTTGCCCTACCAGGGGAGCCCCATTACACCCAGCTGGCCCCACACTTCTCCTCTCCCTCTCCCTCTTCTCTTGTTTCTTCCCCCACCCTGCCTTGCTCTTACCTTTCTCTTCTCTTCTGTTCCTCTTTCTCGTGTTCTCCTTCATCTTCCATGCATTTATATAAAGGCATTACCATGTTGGCAGTTTTATTTTCAGGCCCTTTCCCAATGATCCCTAGCATGAACTTTTCCATTTTCGTGACTTCTGAAGACTGAACATTTTCATCAAACTGCCTCAATGGCAAGAAAAGGGCACCAAAAAACAACAGGAAAAAAGAGAAGTCCAAAGAGGTGCAAGTGATGAGGATTTATTGCAATTTCTTTTTCTTTTTCCTTAGTCCAATGCATTTCACTAATTGCCCCCGTCAGGGCATAAAAACTTATTTATTATGGCGCAAAATCAAATTGTGATAATCCTCCTGGTAGATCTCACCAGCACTCCAGTTTGAAGAGGTCCATAGAATTTCTCAGGCTGCCTTCCAAAATTCCATAAGAAGAGTCCTGCTGGGTCAGGCCAAAGACCCATCTAGTCTGGCTTCCTGTATCTGACAGTGGCCCATCAAATGACCCAGGTTACCACCAGCGCGCACTATCACAAATGAGCTGTAAGGCACATTTGTGGGCCCTACCACTGGGCGAGCACTGGACCGTGGTCACGTGGGTCCGCCGAGCAATGGAGAGGTAAGTGGAGACATGGGGTGAGGTGGGGCGGAGGCGTTCCAGGGAGTCGGGAGGTGGGTGGGGAGAGGGCAGGAAGGAGGCGTTCTGGGGAGGGGGGAGGCAGGGAGAGGGTGGGGAGGAGGCATGCCAGGGGGAGCGAGCGGGGAGGGAGGGAGGAAGGCGGAAAGCCTACACGGAGGCTCTTGATTCACCACTGACATTTAAGTTGGTGGTGAATCGAGTAGCCCCATTGTGGAGCTGCTTGCTTTACCTGGGGGAAGGGGACAAAAGTCCCCTTCTCCCAAGGAGCTGGTGGTGGCTGCCTGGAGCATGCAAGATGTGGAGGCAGCCATTTTTGGTGCCACTGCAGCCCTACACCCCAGGCAGCTCAGGATTGGGCTGCCAGGGAGCTCACAAGCCAACATCCTGTTGCCACTCCCTTGCATCTGGCACCCGGAGGTAGCCTATTTCTAAAACCAGGTGGTTGCACAGTTGCACATCACAGCTAGTAACCTGTAATGGACTGTTGTTTTAGAAATCTGTCCAATCCTCTTTTAAAGGCATCTAGGCCAGACGTGATCACTACATCCTGTGGCAAGGAGTTCCACAGACTAATTATATGCTGGGTAAATAAATATTTTCTTATATTTCAGTTTGGAATGAAAATTCTAACAACTTCTTTTTCACTGAAACAACACATAGCAGATCTGTGATTGAATGTCCCAACATATTTTTATTTTTGCCTAAAAGCAACCAGAGGAGTATTTGCAACAGGATTATAACAGGAGGGGATGGGACAGGGGTGGTTTCAGAATTGGCCAGGTTGGGCACTGACTGAGACCCAGGCCCATCAGAGGACACAGCTGGCCAGGGTGACCCAGGATGGCTCCTAAGAATACAAGACAGTAATTGAACCCCTTCTCCATTCTATCCTAAGTCTGCAACGTGGATTTTCTATCATTGCCAGCACCACCTTTTGCTCTCCTCCCCCTCTCTTCCCGCTTATAATTCAGCTTGGGGGAAAAAAAGCATTCAGATGAATTCAGAAGCTTGCACGTTACTTTATGATTTGGGGTTTGTTGATATTGCTTGACTATCCCTATATGGAGTTTTTCAAAAGTATCAACCTGACAAGTTAGGATTTATATCTACATAAAAATAGAATTGCAAAAATACAAAACTAAAATCACAGCAAAAGAAAAATAAAACAGCAGAAACATTATTCATACATTAGTCATCAACAAAGCCAACCAACCCCAGAAATCAAACTGTGTCAGATCCCTGCCAGAATAAAACAACATCATCATGTTTGAAAAACCATAGCAGAACAATACCTGGCAAACGCTCCACAACTAGGAGCTATAGGAACACATGGTCTACCTCTTGACCCAACAGATCATACTTCTTGAATGTGAGAACACAAAGTAGCACCCCACCCAATACAAACCTCTAGTGCAGGGGTGTCAAACTCATTTCATCCCGGGGGCCACATTGGATTCATGACACCTGCTGAGGGCCGGTAGTGCACATCGTATTTGTATTAATAGACACTGACTGTAGAGTGGGTAATCACTATTCACAACAATGTTACTGGCTATATCCACCTACCCCTATAATGCTGTTACTCACAACTGAACAATTTTGAAACAATAGAAATAAAAAAGCATCACTTTTATACCATGATGTGATTGCTGTTTATTTATGTTGCTACTTGCAAGTGACTGCAACCCTCAGAACTGCATTCACACTGAGCTGAGTACGATACTTTGGCTTGTTCATACGAATAGAGAAAACAGCAGTTAACAAGAGTAAGTTGTCCCAAACATGAACATAAATTCTTGCAGCAAAGGCTGCCAACTGGAGGTATTTTGAACTTGCAAAGCAGTAAAATGCTCCCACATCAACCACACTGAATTTACCCCTCAGTACAGAACCACACTGCATATCAACTGTAAATCAACTCCAACAGGAGTTCTTATGGCACCTCATTCACCTGGGCAGAAAATGGGTTCAGCAACATAAAAATTTGCATTGCTACTTGCTTCCTGATGCCTGACATCTTTTAGCTTGGACCACAGCATCAAAGTTGGGAGCAAGTACAGAGTGGTGGCAACCCTCAGAACAGCATTCACACTGAGCTGAGTACAATACTTTGGCTTGTTCATATGAATAGAGAAAGCAGCAGTTTACAAACTCAGGGTACAATCCTAACCAGGTTTACTCAGAAGTAAGTCCTATTTTCTTCAATGGGCCTTACTCTCAGGAAAGGGTGGTTAGGACTGCAGCCCAAGAAACTTATTTTGCAGAAATTGGGGCAGACAGGAGCAGGGGAAAAACAGCAGGTAACTGCTGGCAGATTCACCTTTCTCAAAGTGGCAGAGAGTAGTGGAGAGAAGTAGCGGAAGTGCTTGGAGGCAACCCAAGGTGTGCTGGCTGGTGGGCGCAGGAACTCCAAGGGGGGGTGAGGCAGGAGCGCTCACTGGTGGATGGTGCAGGAGGCTAAGTCCCAAGCAGGAGCGCTTGCTGGTGGCTGGTGCGGGGGGGGGAACCCCCAATGAGGAGCACTCGCTGGTGGCTGGTGGGGGGCAAACCCCAACCTCTCGCTGGTGGCTGGAAAGCCCCTCTGGTGGCTGCAAAGCAGGAGCGCTGGTGCAGGGAGAGGGGCAAAGCCCCGAGGAGAAACTGTGCTGAGAGTTGCCAGGCAGGAGGGCACCTCAGTGTGGTGCAGCTGCAGTGCGGGAAAGGCGAGCGTGTGTTTGCACATGGGCTTTTATAGGCCTCAAGCTCACGTGAAACCAGAAGGTCTCACATGAGCTCAAAGCCTATAAAAGCCCATGCGCAAACGCGAGGCTGCTACTCCTTCACAGCGGAGGAGGAGGAGGTGACGTTAAGGCCTTCTGGGGCCTGAAAACGTCATTCTGATGGCCAGGGATGCAGCGCACAGCACAGTGGGGGCGGGGTGGCCCTGGAACTCCCCAAGGATCACACGGGCTGCCCGTAAAGGCTGCACGGGCCGGATCCGGCCCACGGGCCATGCCTTAGACACCCCTGCTCTAGTGTCGTAAGCATGACACTGTTTGTAGCAAAGAGCATAATAGCAGAGAAGATGAAACGTTGATGTAGAGCACCTACCTGTGGCAGGATTTTGCCTTCCTCACAGTTGATTCCTCCTATGAAGACCATATTAGGCATAACAGGCCTGGGGTACTCAAACACAAAGTCATATCGTAAAAGCCAAACAGAACCATTTCTGTAAAGCGCTGGCAAGTGTACTTCTCTCTGAAGAAGCTCTGAAGCGATCTCTTGGTAGGGAGAGTATATAATTTTAAAAAGTTGGTTCTCTAAGAGGCTGATGAGTAGATTCAACAATCGTTGGGCAAATGTCATGTGATCTGTATGGATGCTATAGCATCTTGGAACATAAGAAACAGGATTTGGACATTTGGTAATTGCATGTTCTAAACCACATGGAAATCCACGGAAAAAGTACACAGAAGGAATTGAGAGATGTTCAGCAAGAATCACTCCACATGGCAAAGCTGGATCAGTGAAAAGTGCATCAAAATTATTCTTTTCCAAGTACTGCATGACTTCTCTGTTCTTCAGGAGCGCTTCACAATTGGTAAAAAACATCTCAATTAGATGCAACATAACTGTATATGCTCTTATAACCATAACAGGAAAAGAGACTTCCTCAAAGGGCTGATTACCAAACACACGAAAACGCTGGACTAAAGCATCTGGAGTATATGGTACTGCATGCAGCTTCCTAGTGTAATACTTAGATTCTTTAAGGAGCAAATTAACTTCTGGGGCCACTACCACAATCTCATGTCCTCTCTTGCTGAGCTCCTCCACTACAGCACGCATACTGAGCCAGTGACTTCCATCTTGAGGTATCACTAGTAGCTTCCCACCCTTTCCTAGATGGATGGTAGCAAATATAAAAAGAAAATACACACCAAACACATGAAGGCGAGGAAAGGAAGAATCCATCTCTATGATAGACATAAATGTGTAGCTTCTTTTGATAGCTGAGTGATCAGCCAACACTTTTTGGTTCTGTGGTGTGGTCTCCTGATCCCTCCCACCTCAGTCCTTGTTAATGATTAGTATTAAATTAAGGTTGCTGATTAACCTTTTCCACCGATACATCCTCAGCATCACCTGGCAGGACAAAGTTCCAAACAACACAGTCCTGGAACATGCTGGAATCCCTAGCATGTATGCACTGCTGAAACAGAGACGCCTGCGTTGGCTCGGTCATGTGGTGAGAATGGATGATCCCAAAGGATCTCCTCTATGGTGAACTCATGCAAGGAAAGCGCCCTACAGGTAGACCACAGCTGCGATGCAAGGACATCTGCAAGAGGGATCTGAAGGCCTTAGGAGTGAACCTCAACAGGTGGGAAACCCTGGCCTCTGAGCGGCCCGCTTGGAGGCAGGCTGTGCAGCATGGCCTTTCCCAATTTGAAGAGACACTTGGCCAACAGACTGAGGCAAAGAGGCAAAGAAGGAAGGCCCATAGCCAGGGAGACAGACCAGGGACAGACTGCACTTGCTCCCAGTGTGGAAGGGACTGTCACTCCCGAATCGGCCTTTTCAGCCACACTAGACGCTGTTCCAGAACCACCTTTCAGAGCACGATACCATAGTCTTTCGAGACTGAAGGTTGCCAACATACATGCATGCTGATTAACCTGTTCTGACATAGATTTTCCAGCAACCTATTATAGATTGAATATCTATTTGCTCAGTTAAGATTTTAACATTTACCAGCTTTCAGAGTAAATTTCATGGAGCTTCAGGCACAGGTGTCTAGAACAGGGGTGCCCAAATCCCAGACCACGGGCCACTTGTGGCCCGCTGTGGGTCCCCATCTGGTCCCCCCATCTCCAATGGGCACTCAGCCCTCACCCCATCCTGCGCTGGCCCACCGCATGAACTCCGTGCCTTGCTTCCCCTCGCTGCCGCTGAGCTCAGTGGCAGCAAAGGAAAGACAAGCCCAGCAGGTGCACAGGGCCTTTTATAGTGGGAAGATAACTTGAGACTTGCAGGTCTAGTGTTACTTCCCACTATAAAAGACCCTGTGCGTGCGCTGGGTCCATCTCTCCCTGCCTTGCTCATGGGCAGGATGCTCCTGGAGCCGGGAGAGGTCAGGAGAGAGGGAGAGGGGAGGGGTTGGCCAGCCAGCCAGCAGCACATGTTATCTAGAGATCGTGAGCTAGGACTGGCTAGCTGGCCAAGCAGGCAGGCAGGCGGCAGCGGCAGCAGCACAAGCCGCCCTAGCGAGCGAGGAAGGGTGGTTAGGTGGGTGGGCAGGCAAACAGGCAGGCATGCAGCAGGATGAGCAGGCAGGCAGCCAAGCAGATGGGCAAGTGGGTGGCCAGGCAGGAGCACATACCGCCCAAGTGAAGGAGGGAGGGAGGGAGGGCGGGAGGGAGGGCGAGGGGACAGGCAAGCAGGCAGGTGTATGTGTGTGAAAGTCTGGAACATCCCCCTTCGTTTTGTGTGTATGAATGAGATCATAAAACTGGCTGGAATATCTCCCCCCCCCCCCCAATGAGTGTGAATGGAATCATAAACTGGTTTGAATTCATTCATTCATTTTCCGTCTCTAATATATTCATTTATGTAAATGTATTCAAATTTGAAATGTAAATTAATTCTTTCCCCCCCCCGGCCCTGACATAGTGTCAGAGAGATGATGTGACCCTCCTGCCAAAATCTTTGAGCACCCCCGGTCTGGAACAATAAAATGACTCATACCATGTTAAAATGACCTAATCAAAAAGCAGTTAGGGAGATCACCAATCTTAATTCAAATGGGAGGAAATTCCATAATCATGGTCCTATCACAGAGTTGGCCCCATCCCTTGTTGCTGCACATTTGGCCTCAGTCAGAGACAGCACACATAATAGGGCTCCCTCAGATGACCTCAGATGAACCAGTTCACGTGGAAAACTGTGGTTCCTCGAATATCCCAATCCCAAACTGTAAAGGCATTTAAGGTCAAAACCTTGAATCGTGCCCAGAAACAAACAGGCAACCAGTGTAGCCACAGGAGCAAAGGTTGGACAGAATCAAATGCTTAACCTTCACAACCACTCACTCAATCACCACAGCATTCTGCGCTGATTCTGAAACTTTCTGAAAGTTTTCAAGGGTAGAAGACGTTACAGTAGACAAGTCTTGATGTTTCCAAAATCTGTGGCTAGGTTCGATAAACTTTTGAAGTCAAAGGAAATATTTCAAGAACTTAAGAACAACCCCACTATATCAGGCCATAGGCCCATCTAGTCCAGCTTCCTGTATCTCACAGCAGCGCACCAAATGCCCCAGGGAGCACACAAGACAACAAGGGACCTGCATCCTGGTGCCCTTCCTTGCATCTAATATAGCCCATTTCTAAAATCAGGAGGTTGCAAACACACATCATGGCTTGTAATGGATTTTTTCTCCAGAAACTTGTCCAATCCCCTTTTGAAGGCAACTAGGCCAGATGCCATCACTACATCCTGTGGCAAGGAGTTCCACAGACCAACCACACGCTGAGTAAAGAAATATTTTCTTTTGTCTGTCCTAATTCTCCCAACACTCAGTTTTAGTGGATTCCCCTGGTCTGGTGTTATGTGAGAGTGTAAAGAGCATCTCTATCCACTTTATGTATAGACATACAAAATGATGCATGGGAAGGATAAAGTGGATAGAGATCATGTCCCCCCTTAGGCGTCTCTTTTCTAGGCTGAAGAGGCCCAAACGCTGTAGCCTTTCCTCATAAGCCCCAGCCCAGTAATCATCTTAGGGTGCCATCCTAACCCGTTATGTCAGTGCTTTCCAGCACTGGCATATGGGCCACGTGCTGCATCCTGCAGTTGGGTGTCACTCACGGAGGCTTCCTCAAAGTAAGGGAATGTTTGTTCCCTTACCTCAGAGCTGCATTACCCTTATGTCAGGGTAGGAAAGGATTGACATAAGGGGTTAGGATTGTGCCCTCAGTCGCTCTCTTTTGCACCTTTTCCATTTCAACTATGTCCTTTTTGAGATGTGGCGACCAGAACTGGATGTAATACTCCAGGTGTGGCCTTACCATCGATTTGTACAATGGCATTATAATATTAGCCATTTTGTTCTCAACCTTTTCTAATGATCCCAAGCATAGAATTGGCTTTCTTTACTGCCACCGCACATTGGGTCGACACTTTCATTGACCTGTCCACCACCACCCCAAGATCTTGATCTGTCACAGACAGCTCAGAACCCATTAGCCTCTATGTGAAGTTTTGATTTTTTTGCCCCAATGTGCATGACTTTACACTTACTGACATTGAAGCGCATCTGCCATTTTGCTGCCCATTCTGCCAGTTTGGAGAGATCCTTCTGGAGCTCCTCACAATCACTTCTGTTCTTCACCACTTGGAAAAGTTTGGTGTCGTCTGCAAACTTAGCTACCTCACTGCTCAACCCTGTCTCTAGGTAATTTATGAAGAGGTTGAAAAGCACCAGTCCCAGGACAGATCCTTGGGGCAACCGCTTTTCACTTCTCTCCATTGTGAAAATTGCCCATTGACACCCACTCTCTGTTTCCTGGTCTTCAACCAGTTCTAAATCCAGGAGAGGACCTGTCCTCTAATTCCCTGACTGTGGAGTTTTTCAGGAGCCTTTGGAGAGGGACCGTGTCGAACGCCTTCTGAAAGTCCAGATATATAATGTCCATGGGTTCTCCCGCATCCACATGCCTGTAGACCTTTTCAAAGAATTCTAAAAGGTTCGTGAGGCAAGACTTACCCTTACAGAAGCCATGCTGATTCTCCCTCAGCAAGGCTTGTTCGTCTATGTCTGCGGTTTTCAAACTCTCTGGGAGTTTGAAACCCACAGTAAGTCTTTGTGAGGGTGGGGGGAGGCAGCAGGGGCAGGGGGAAGGCAGCGATGCAATCCCCAGGATCGCGTTGCTCATGGGGCTGCAGGGACTGGGATGCACTCACTAGACCCTGCAGCAGCCATCCCTGTGTGCGGGGAGCCCTGCGCGAGCGCCTGCAGGGCGCCCCAGGTCAGGGAAAGGGAGAGTGGAGTGATCTGCTCTGCCTTCGCAAAAGCGGAAGCAGAGCGCGATCGCCCCACTCTCCCTTTCCCTGACCTGGGGAGCCCTGCAAGTGCTTGCACAGGGCTCCCTGCACACAGGGACAGCTGCTGCAGGGACTGGAGGGTGCACCCCTGTCCCTGCAGCTCCGTCAGAAGGGAAAGCGGAGCGATCGTGCTCTGCTTCTGGTTTTGTAGAGTGGGGTGTGATTGCTCCGCTTTCACTTTTCCTGACCTGGGGAGCCCTGCTGAACGCTGCGCAGGGCTCCCCACCCCCCCCCGGAGGCTGCAGGAGGCTTGGGCAAGTGTACCCAAGCCCCTGCAGCCCCCCTGAGCGGTGCAATCCTGCGGATCGCACTGCTACCTTCCCCCTGTCTCCTGACTGCCCCCGCCCCTTAAGGGAGAAGAGGCCAGGACCCACTGTCTGGGGCGTCACGACGCCCCAGTTTGATTACCACTGGTCTAAGTGTTTTGAGATTCTATCTTTGATGTGGTATTCCACCACCTTACTCGGTATAGGCTGACCGGCCTATAGTTTCCCGGGTCCCCCCTCCTTCCCTTTTTAAAAATCGGTGTGACTTCCAACAATCTTTATCAACCTTACATAAAAATATAAGAACATAACAAGAACCCTGCTGGATCAGGCCAATCTAGTCCAGCTTCCATTTTCTCACACTGGCCCACTAGATGCCTCAGGGAATCAGAGAGGACAACAAGATACCTGCATCCTGTTGTCACTCCTGTGCATCTGGCATTGAAATAACCTACTCACAATTCAGTTCAATTTAGGGAACAATCCAAACAACAATCCAAAGTCCATCCCACTAACTCCCATACCCTCATCTAGGTGGCAAGGCAAAGACAGAACCCATCCTAGGTTCTTGGCTAACAATAGGGGACCTCCTGATTGAATCACACCACCCAAAAATTCATATGATTCTACAGGGCAAAAAAATTACAGACCCCTCGTATCTGCAGGGGATAGATTCCTGTTGGTACTGCAGATACCGTAGATAGTAGCAAACCCTGCAGATAACCGTAGATAGTAGCAAACCGTACAAGAAGCAGTTCACAAATCCCCCCACTGAGCGAATGACGTTTCTTTGTGTGATTACAGCCCTCCTTTCGCTGTCTCCTCTGTCTCACTGCTTCCTGCAAATGGTAACAAAAAGCAGGAGGAGCTAACAGGGAGCAGCGCGGAGAGTTAAAAACAACACAGTGCATTGTTCCAACCCGCTTCCTGTTAGCTCTTCCTGCTTCCTGTTACCGTTTGCAGGCAACACAGAGACAGACAGTGAAAGGAGGGCTGCAAATCAAAGATAAGTCATCTGCACAATAGGGAAATTTGTGAACTATGGTTAAGTGAAACTGCAGTTATGAACACTATATATGAACACTTGGCTTTAGAGCCTCATTTTCTTCATCCTTCACTCCACCAACCGTACCTTGCCTTGCTAAGTGAGGATTGTTAGCCCACTGGTGCTGCAACAAGTCACTGCATTCCATCCTCAATTCCAGAACTACCATCCCAACCAAGATGGTAACACCCTCGCAACTCCCATTCCTTTCCTGCTTTTCCCTTCCTTTCTCCACAAGTGCTACCAAGGTGATGAAGCCAGCATGGGTTGGTCAGCCAAACATCTTGGGCTGCTGTTTTCTCAAAGTGCCTGCATTGCATGTTAAGGGTTTACTTCATAGCTCTCTTTTTATATTTGAAACCGCTCTTTGTCCAGGGAGATTTGTGTGGCTGGCCCCTTGCCACTGCGACTCTTTGCTCTTTGCCACTGCACATCAATGCTTTCAAGCTTCTCAGAAAAGGAACGCCACCCGTTGGAACGCACAGCCTCATCAAGGACCCACCAAATCCCCACTTTATCTTGCTCTTGTTTGAAGTCAGACTGCCTGCACACTTAGTGATTGTCTCTATCTCTGTGTGTGTGTGTTGTGATGTGTGCATGTGTGAAAGTGTCAGGATTATTTGACCCAATAAGCCTAAAAATTTGCCATCTGAATAGGGCAAGGCCTTGATGTTTGGGCCGGTATTTGTAGGCCCATAAAAAAGTACGTGAACCTGTATGTAACTCACTGTATACCATGTGACTCCGACCTGACCAATCACATGCATGAAAAAGTGCTGAGTCACAATGACTGTGCAAGCTCAATGCAAGTCAATGTAAAGGTGGGATAGGTGCACCCTGGAAGGCTGATGGATGAGGTAATGGGATGAGGTCACCCTAATTCAGATTGGTGCACAGAAATATAAAAGGGAGGCAGGCACAGCCTACCTTCGAGGGTCATTGTGTGGAGTTGGAAAGAGCGAGAGTCTATGTCACAGTGTTGGAGAACTGTGCTGTAAATACGCTTGCCATTTTGTTGCCAGAGGGACTGCTTAACTGTACATTTTGTAAATATAGCTTGGTGGTAGACATCTGCTTTGTTTGTGTTATTTCTTCTTGGGACTTTCTTGGAGCACTCCTGGAGCCAGCTGTCTGCTGCACTACATTTTCCTCAATGGGTTGTGCACGCAGCATAGCCCCAACAGAAAGTTTTTGTTTTCAAATTTTTGAAATGTTTGTCAGAGACCTGAGATCAGTCTCAAGCCTCCATTCAAACACCCTTGTCCAATTCAACAGATCCTGTAGGGGTCCTGTTCACCAGGAGAGACTAGCCCCCCCCCCCCCACTGCAAGTTGATGAAGTGCTTTGACAGTCTGTTCTTAAGCTTACCTCTTGCCTGTCACACTTCATCCAGGCACAAAGAATCAGACCAAGCCTTAGTCATTTCACCATGTTCATGACCATCTGTACCACTCCTTTCCTCCCTTAGTAACCTTTCTAGAGGGGACTAAAGAGGGGACTTTCTTCCCTCTTCTTTTCCTGTACCCCAAAATCTTCTCTTTCTATTCCTAGACTCCTCTGGGAGTCCCAGCTAATACCCACATCCCTTCTCCCCCACAATTTCCTCCTCTTTACTTTGCCCTTCTGCTTCTAAAGCAAGGGCGTGCGGTGCAGGGGTATCAGGTGAGGCAGAACTGCCCCATCGTAGTCCATGGAAAAGCACCGCAGCCACCTCACCCACTTACACTTGAGGAGGCTCTCCTTACACCTGAGAAAGCAGGTATAAGGAGAGCCTAATTGGGTGTAAGCAGGCAGGGCAGCTGCAGTGCTTGTCCATTGTACAATGGGGCAGTTGTGCCTCACCTGCCATCCCTGCACTGCATGTTCCTGTTTTAAAGAGTTCCTCTCTCCTTTTTATTATTTCTCTCCTCTCTATTATTATTATTATTATACTTCATTTGTACCCCTTTCTCCCCAAAGGGACCCAAGGCGGCTTATAATAATCATTAAAAAACACTATGAAAAACATGAATTTAAAACAAGATCTAAAACACATTAATAACAAGAGCATTTTTAGAAACAGCAATCGGATAAAAAGATGTAAAAAGGAGCAAAACAGCAGCAGTTTATAAAAAGGCGCCAAGCCTGTAAAAGTTAAAAGATGTTAAAAAGACCAGTTACTCAGAAGGCTTGTCTGAAAAGAAATGTCTTCAGGCCTCGCCAGAGTTTCAAGAGAGGGAGCAGATCGTAAATCAAGGGGAAGGGAGTTCCAGAGTGTTGGTGCCACAACTGAGAAGGCTGGATTTCTTGCCGCTGCACCACGTACCTCCCTGGGTGGTGGTACTTGTTAAAAGGCCTTCTCCCATGACCTAAGGGGACGGGCCAGATTGTATGGGTAGCCTCAAATGGGCAGTCTCTAAGATACCCTGGCCCAGAGCAGTATAGGGCTTTAAAGGTCAAAACCAGCGCCTTGAATTGGGCCCAGAAACGAATGGGCAGCCAGTGCAGCCGCTGGAGAAGCGGTCCGACAGAGTCAAACCACCTACCACCAGTAACCTACACAGGCCGCCGCATTCTGCACTAGCTGCAGTTTCCGAACCGTCTTTAAGGGCAGTCCCACAGAGAGCATGTTACAATAATCTAACTTTATCCGATTGCTATATACAGCCTGGTATCTGGGAGAAGTACTTCCATGAATTATATAATGACCCAGACTTTGTCCCTAGTGAGACTCCAAGTGATCTGGAGGAGACTGCTCCTTGGCCTCCAGATACATAGTTTGGTTGCTCAGTTGAAGGATGGAAAGGCTCCCAGAGAAGACCTTATTCCCCCCGAGTTAATTAAAAACAATCTAGATTGGTGGTCACCAGTACTGGCTTCGCTGTTTTCTTATATTGATAAAACCGGTCACATACCAATAGACTGGGGGATGGCAATTATTCTCTCTATTTTCAAAAAGGGGAAGAAAAATGACCCCTCCAATTTTAAGCCTATAAGTTTACTCAATATTATCAGCAAATTGTATGTGAAGCATTTGCAGGAGAAGTTGAAGGATTGGTTAAATCAAGAGAACATAATAACAGAGGAGCAGGCAGGTTTCGGGGAGGGTCAATCCACAATCGAACAGTGCATGGTACTTCAACATTTAGTAGAGAAATATATGTCCTCAAGAATGATCTCCCTCTATGCGGCCTTTTTATAGATTTAAAAGTTGCTTTCGACTCCATCTCAAGAACTAAACTATGGGAGAAGTTGAAGGCTACTAATATTGATCAGCGCCTGCTTTTTCTTATATAGTCCCTGCATAGAGATACTGCACTTAGTGAAATGCAGTCTGCAAGGTCACCTCACTAAAGTGGTACCAACTCAAAAGGGGGTGAAGCAGGGCTGTATTCTGGCCCCGCTTCTTTTTAATTTCTATATCAATTCAATGGTTGACCATCTACAAAATCCCAACTTCTATCCCCCTAAATTAGCTGGTAGGCCAATTGCCATCTTACTTTATGCAGATGATGTAGTTATTCTTTCTAGAACACCTATTGGCCTTAAAAGAGCTCTGAACTCTCTGAATGTGTATTGCAAGGAAAATCAACCGGTGATAAATTATAGTAAAACTAAGATCTTGGCCTTCTCCAGGAAACCAAAAATTCGGTGCTGGAAGATCGATGGCCATAAAATAGAGCAGGTGTCCCACTTTAAATATTTGGGGGTGGAATTCCATACAAATGGTTCTAGGAAAGCGCATGGAAAATATGTAGTGTTAAGTGGTCAGCAAACCTCTTCTGCTGTTCTCCAATTTATGCAAAGTTAAGGAGCCCAGTATCTGCCAGCAGCCCTTAAATTGTTTGAGGTAAAGGTGATCCCAATTATTGTACGGAGTGCAGTTGGGAACTTTTCCCAGCATCACGATAATGGAGCGTGTCCAGTCTAATTTTATTAGGGCCACCTTTAGTGTATCCAGTACTGTCTCGAACACTTTTTTTACTTTTGGAATCAGGCCTTAGGATAGAGGCCCGTGTATGGATAGCCATTTGTTCTTATTGGCTAAGACTGCACCTATACCCATTAGGGATCGCTCCCCTAATCCTCCAAGATAAATCCAGGTGGATTAAAGGGCTGGAAATAAAACTGTCCTCTCTGGGATTTTCCATGACATTTTTGTTTATGCGACTACCTCAGGCAGGAGTTAGGATTAAGCAGCGGATTTTTGAAATAGACCACCAGGAAGACCTTAATAATGTCAGAAAGTTTCGTATCAAGGAGGAGCTCAGATATACAGCTGTCCCAGCTCCCTACCTTTTCCAGTTGGAAATCCCAAGCCACAGAAGGGCGTTTACATTGGGGCGGTGTGACAGTTTGCCCTCAGCTGTAGTGGAAGGACACTTTCGGAAGGTCCCATTATTGGAGCAACTACGTCCTTGTGGGGCAAACCAAACAGAAACCACCAGTCATGTTTTGCTGGATTGCGTTTTTTATAAGGATATACAGTTATCCCTTATCTCCCCACTGTTAGAAGAGCTCACCAAATGCCCAGGTCAAGATTATAGTCATTCTCTTCTATCAGATGCAAATCCAGAGGTAACGCGGAGGGTGGCCAAATTTTTAGCCGCTGCAGTTAGCATCAGGAGGAAGAGATGGATTGTGGCCTTCCAGGTTGCTCATAGAGGAGTATTTACATTTTGAATAAGTTTTAAATTCAATATGGACTAGAAGACTTTCAGAAGTACCTTCCTCAGTACCTTCCTTCCAGGTTGGCTTTCTCATCCAGGATTGAATCCTGGATGATATAGGCTTTATTATTCACCGACCTGGCGTTCAGAAGCAGCGGCTTCAGATTCAGGGACTCACTGCCAAGACCACCAGGCATCCGAGAACTGGGGGAAGGACCAGAAGGAGAGATAATCTGCCTATGATGGATTCTCCTTCTCCTGAAATGGCCTGTCCAACCCCCACCACCATATCTCCCCTGGTTCGTCACTCTCTTGATAGTGGCAGCCCTCCCCACCCCTGAGCTCCCTCCTAATAAGAAACACATACTCCCGGCAAGGCCCACCTTCTGAGACTGGCCTATACAAACAGAACAACCAGCAGGGCTGCTTATAAAAAACAGATAAAATCAAGCCAGCTGGATGTCCCACAGGCTGGGGAAAAAACTGTACTGCCTGAAGGATTTGTATTGCTCCTCTCTCCCCTGCAGTTAAAAACAGAAGGGGAGGATGATCCAAGCACTGTTTCAGCTGGCCAGCCAGGAAAGGATCTTCCATCCTCTGGGCACAATCCCTGTGCTAAGAGCCATGCCCTTTGGCTCTTATCCTTTGGCTTGTGCCAAAGGCTCACGCCTCTGGCAAGCCAGAGGCTTTAACAGGTTACCTGCAGAAAGAAGGAGCCAATCATCAGTCTCAGGCGTCCAAGACACAGGTGTAAGTAATTTAGCTCCTTCTCCCACCCTCCTGATAGCTGACCACTTGCTCACTTGCTCCTTCTTCTAAATGCTTTCCTTAGGGTCCCATAGTGTGTGCATGTTAGTGGTAAGAGTCCTCTGTATGGTTTAAGAGTGAGTGTGTTAGTATAGTGAATCCCAATTCCAACCCTCTGTTTAGGTTCTTAAAGCACTTTGACTCCTGCCTCAAGCTGCAATCCTATACACAGTTTCCTGGGAGTAAATGCCACTGAACGCAATGGGACTTACTTCTGAATAGGAATGCACAGGATGGTGCTGTCAGGACTGAATAGTACAGACCAATAGGCCAATACACTCAGTCTCCTTTACCCCTGTGTTACCTGTGCTTTAAAAACCACTCCCACTAACGGTATCATCTGCATATTGATGACATTCAGCTCCAAACCCTCATGTGACCCCTCCCAGTGATTTCATGTAGATGTTAAACAACATAGGAGACAAGACAGAATGCTGTGGCACTCCACATGTCAAAGACCAAGGCTCTGAAAAGCGTTCCCAATAAAACGTTCTGAGATCTGTTGTCAGGAAGAACTGGAATTATGGCAAACCAAGCCGAGCCACCCATCCCAGAAAGACACAAGGTTGATTATGCTAAAAGCTGCCTTAGCCTAGCAGGACCAAAAATGGCAGGACCATTCTAGCTCCCCCCCCCCCCAGTATAGGTCACCCACCAGAGCAACAAAAGTTGATGCCCTCCAAAAGCTCAACCTTAGTCAAACTGAAAAGAGATCCAGACAATCCATCTCATCTAGTACCCTCTGGAGTGGACATGGACTCAGCTCCTCAATCACCTTGCCCAGAAACAGAAGGTTTGAGGTTTGCTGGTAATTTTCCAGCAGGGTGGAATCCAAGGAGGACTTCTTTGAGAAGGATGAACCACAGCCAGCTACTTCTTCCATCAGAAATGAATTCATCACTCTCCCTATCCACTTGATCAATCCCACCCTGAGTAAATCTCTTTAGCAATGCTGGCAGAGGTTAAGCGGGCAGGTGGATGGCCTCAAAAGGATCCTGTCTACTTTCTCAGGTTGTACAAATGGAAAAGAATCCAAGATAACAGAACCAACACAAACAATGATTGACACAATCAATGTGAAGTTCAGATTGCAGCAGATGCAAGCAATTTTATCTGCAAAGTGTCTTGCAAATAAGTTACAGCAAGCAGCTGATGCACTTCCTTGGAAAATCAGGTGGAGCAATCCCCAGACAACCCAGAACAGCTTAGGCCCAATCCTAAGCAACTTTCCAGCACTGGTATAGCTGTGCCAAGGGAACATGTGCTGCAGGGCTCCCTGAAGCTTTAGAAGCAATCACGCCCCGCCTCCGCAAAACCAGAAGTGGAGCATGGTCGCTCCACTTTTACTTCTTAAGCTTCGAGGAGTCCTGCAGAAGGTCATGCAGGGCTCCCCGCACCCCCTGGAGGCTGCAGGGGCTCTGGTAAGTGCAGCCAAGCCCTTGCAGCCCCCTGAGCGGCACGATCCTGGGGATCGCGATGCTGCCTTCTCCCCACCCCTGCTGCCTCCCCCCCCATCCCTGCAACAACTTACAGTGGTGCAAACTCTCCAAAAGAGTTTGAAAAACGCTACCTTACACACACACTCACACACCCTTTCCTATTTAAATGCAGATTTATTCCTTATATAATTTTCCATAAGAATAATGGACATACCTGTGTCAGGGCTTTCCCTTCTTCACAGTTTATGCCTCCTATGAAGACCATGTTGGGCATGAGAGGCCTGGGGTACTCAAACACAAAGTCATAGCGCAGAAGCCAGATTGAACCATTTCTGTAAAGTGTTGGCAAATGGACTTGTCTCTGTAGAAACACTGAAGCGATATCTTGGTACTTGGTATAGAGAAGCTGGAAAAGTGATGTCTCTAGTGAATTCACAAGTAGATTAACTACACGTTCCATGAAAGACATTCGGTCTGTGTACCTGGTATAGCACCTTGGGATGTAGGAAGTAGGGTTTGGAGTTTTACAAATGGCATTCTCTAAACTGCATGGAAATCCACGGAAGAAGTACACAGAGGGGATGGAGAGATATTCCGCTAGGATGACTCCACATGGCAAAGCTGGATCCGTGAATAGTGCATCAAATTGACTGTCTTTCAGATACTGTATAATTTCCCTGTTCTTCAGAAGGCTGTCACAATTCTCAAAAAACATATTGATGACATACATGTTGTTCTCGTATTCTTTAAAAATTGTGTAAGGAAAAGAGACCTTCTGGAACAGATTTGCAGCAAACTTTCGAAAACTGGCATCAAGATCCTCTTGCATGTATGGCACTGGATACGTTTTCCGCTGATAATGTTTTGATTCTTTTAAGAGCAAATTCATTTCTGGTGCAACCACCACAATCTCGTGACCTCTTTCACTGAGCTTTTCCACTGCTGTACGCATGCTGAGCCAGTGACTTCCATCTTGAGGTATCACCAAGAGCTTCTTGCTTTCAACCAAGCTGAAAGTGGCAAACAACAAAAGAAACCACACAGTCAAATGGTCGGGCTGATGAAAAATGAAACCCATCTTTGTGTTTGGAAAAAATCTCATCCCCAGGTTGTCCTTTGCGTTTCTCGTTTAACTGCAGAAAAATGAAACAAGCTCTGCTGCACTGTTTTACTAACTCTTTGTTAATCATTAGTTTAGCACAGTCTGATAATGCTGAATGACAGAAAAGCCCCCTTACTGAAATTGTTGGAACAGCAAGTTTACATTTGCCAATGTGAAGAAAACGTCAAGAGATAACCAATGCCTGCTAGTTGGAGCAAAAACTGGGCCAATACTGTAGTTTGGGCTGAAATAAAGTTGTTAGTTTTAAAGATGTCACAAGCCTCTTTGTTGTTTCTGCTACTGCAGACTAAGGCCCAATCCTATTCAACTTTCCAGCACCAATGCAGCCACAATGCAGCCCTGAGGTAAGGGAACAAATGTTCCCATACCTTGAGGAGGTCTCTGTGAGTGCCTCCTCACTACAGGATACAGTGCATGCCCCATTGGCACAGCTGCACCGGCACTGGAAAATTGGATACGATGGGGCCCTAACATGGCTACCTGTCTACAACTTTAACAAGATGGTAGCCTATAGCTCAGTGTTTCTCAACACTGAGAAACCACCAGGTGGGTCGTGAGCCATTTTCAGGTGGGTCCCCATTCGTTTCAATATTTTATTTTTAATATATTTCACTTGATGCTATGTGACTGTATTTAGACTGTACTTTTAACAGGCTACTCTGCATACGTTTTTAACAATGACAGTAAATGGGACTTGCTCCTGGGTAAGTGTGGGTAGGATTGAAGCCTAGGATTGTTAAAAAAAAAATCTTGCTTGATGATGTCACTTCCAGCCATGATATCACTTCCGATGGGTCCTGACAGATTCTAATTCTAAAAAGTGGGTTCCGGTGCTAAATGTTGGATAACCACTGCTATAGCTTATTGGACTGAATATCCTAGGGAGAGAAATCAATGTTTTACATTGATTACTTTGGGCATTTCATCTCAACTCACAGGCACTGGCCACCTATTTAACAGTGCAATCCTATACCAAAGTTGCAGCGGTCACTCTTCTATGTCTACAAAACATCAGCATGACACCTGCCATTTCCTAAGCCTCACCAGCATAAAAGGGAGGGTGAAACAAAGGTCCAGGCAACTCTATAGTGGTATAGCCCTCCCAGTAACACTGCCAGCATCCACTGAAACCCTGACAAAACCAACCAATCATGGAGGGGCGGCCTGATCATGACCTGGTGTCAGCCCAACATCAAGCTAATGTGCAATGAGTCAATGCCAACATCAGCACCAATGCCAATGGCCTGAGAAGTGCCACCATGGTGAACTAAGCAGGGAAGGGGAGCAGGTATAAGTCAAATGAGTGGCCATTGATGGGACGATGCCCCCCCAGCATCCCCAGTAATAGGTAACACATGCATGCACTCTCTCTCTCTTTCACACACACACACACAACAAATGATGCCACAGCATCTTTACCACCTACAGGAACTACAGCAAACAGCAAGGAAGCAAAAGTAGAAAGTTGCTAGGAACCTCCTTGCCTAGGATTCGTCCCCTTATATTACTCACACAAACACACACTTCCAAGAAAAATCTTTTTTGCTACAACAGACAAATGGATAGAAGCTAGATTCCTTGAAAGAAGGAAGCCATGTAAAGAAATAATACATTTATAAATAAATCATGAGCCAAAGAACAAATAATAAAATGAATGAAGAGACTTGTGAGTTTATTTCACATAAACTCACGTGCTTCTATATTTATTTTACTATTTATCTATTTACAGTAGTTTTACCCCTCTTTTTTCCTTGAAGGGACCCAAGGCAGCTTACAAAAAATGAATGTAAAAATACAAAAGCATAAAATCACAATTAAAATGCAAATCATATATGAAAACCCATAACAATTAAGAACATCATAAACAGCAATAAACCATTAATACAATAAAACATAAGAGCAGCAGCAACCAACTTATTAAAAAACCGCAAGGGTTTGAATCCTTGCTGGGAAGTTCACCAGCTGGAAGGAGTCTTTTGCATGGAGAGGGACCAGGATAGGTCACAAGAGGACACTCAACAATATGCAGGAAATGCAGGGCACTGGTAGCCCAATACACAGAGATGCAAGCTGGAAGCTGGTTCAATCCTAACCAAGGGGCTTGTTGTAACCTGTCGTACTCTCGCATGACAGGCCAGAAACATCCATGGCAGTAAAAAATAAGAGGTGCAGGCAGGTCTTAGAACCCACATGGGCCAAAACAGCGCAGAGCTGTTCTCTAACAACTCAGCTACAACAGGAGACCAGAAAAAACACCTCATGGAAAATTTAGCACCGAAACACAGGCACATTTGGCTGGGTGGCTGTAGCATGTGGACCAATCAGAGGGAGAATGGCATGGAACATAAGAACATAAGAACAGCCCCACTGGATCAGGCCATAGGCCCATCTAGTCCAGCTTCCTGTATCTCACAGCAGCCCACCAAATGCCCCAAGGAGCACACCAGATAACAAGAGACCTCATCCTGGTGCCAATCACAGTGATGGGCCAATCACTGGGCTTCATCAATGGCTTGACATCAATGCGGAGGGTTATTTCGAGTGCCCAGGGCTCTGTCTTGGGCCTGGTTCTCTATAGCATATTTATCAATGACTTGGATGAAGGGATACAAAGAGGTTTCATCAAATTTGCAGATGACACCAAGCTGGGAGGAGTAGCAAACACCATAGAAGACAGTAGAAGCCTTCAGGAAGACCTTGACATAATGGAATACAGGGATGGGAACTTGACTCATAAAGATTTGACCTCAGTTGCAAAAACAAGTGTTTTCTGCAACTTGTGGGAACTCAAGTCATGTGTGTCATTGACTTGAACCCTGACTCGCAACTCATGGCAGTGGCTCGTAGGGGGGTGGAGGAGAGGAGGAAGGCTTAACAAGGCTGGGGGGAAGAACCAGAAGGCAGGAGCAGCCAGGACATGGGGGAGGGAGCAGGCTCTCTTGTCCATTCAGAAAGGAACAGACGATTCATTGTACGAAGGATTAGCCAGCTCGCTACTACCTCATTGAGCTGGGGTCCACTGTCATGTCTGATCCCCAGGTTGCTTGTGTGCTTCCAGCCAATTCTTCACCCTGGTGTTCTTGTGCCATTGGCTGCAATGAATATACAATCTTAGTATCCTTCTCCACAGTTACCTGAGAGGAAGCCTCAATGACTGACTGCAGTGAGACTTCTGAGTAGAGCTGCAAAGGATTGGGGGACATAACATCTGCTGTTGCAGTTGACCCTGCAGGTGACCCTCTCTCCCACCTGCCACTTCAGTCCCCTCATGTTGTCCATCTCCTCCCACTTTGCAGAGCTTGGATGCCTCCCTGTTGGTTCATGGCTTCTGCTTAGTGCTCCTTCTTTTTTAAAACAAAACAAAACTACAACACACACAGATATTAACAATTGTGCTCCTCCCACCTTCAGGATATCACTCAATAATAATTACTTCATATATCCTTTTCTTTCTTTTACTCCTATTATTCATCCAAATTTATATATCCCCTTTCCGTCCAAAAAAAAAAATAAATGAATACATTTTTGGGTATTTCCCTTCTTTTTAAAAAACATATCTAACAAATGCATCCCAAATATCCTTAAAATAATTTATTTTCAAAATCCCTTTCTTCAGTTTTATCTCATTTGTTAATTTATCATTAGCTGCTATATCCCATATTTCCCCATACCAAACTTCCCACCTAAACTTAAACATAACTTTCCAATTTTTTGCTATCAACATTCTTGTTACCGCCACCATAATTATTACCAATTCTTTTCCCCACCAACTCAAACATGTTTCTCCAAAACAATTTAATAATGCAATTCTAGGATTTGCTTTCACCTCCTGTCCAACAACTTCACTAATTTCCTTAAACACTTCTATCCATATTTTCTTCACCTCTTTACAGCCCCACCACATATGCAGATAAGTACCAACATATTGTTTGCATCTCCAGCATTGAGCTGGGATAACTGGTTTCATTAAATTTAATTTAACATGCGTTACATACCATCTCCAAATTACTTTAAAATAATTTTCTTTTATTCTAATAGACATCATTTTTCCAATTCTTTTATTCCATGTATTTTTCCATTCTTCAATATTTATTTCCTCTTCTAAATCCTTTTGCCAAACTCCTTTAAGACTTTGATATTGTTCCTTCTTTTCTGTTAAAATCTTATATATTTTACTAACCATACCCTTAAATCCTGCTTTATTACCTTCCTTCTCTTCCTGGTCTATTATCTCTTCAAATTTAGTCAACTTTCTACCATTTCCAACTTCTTTTTCTATTTCTTTTATCCAACTTTCCAACTGCAAAGTATGAAACTGATAGAAGGTGACAGAATGACCAGGGTAATATGCCATTAGGGCAAATGCTTAAAAGCTTAAAAGCCACACTATTTTCATTTAGGGGAAAGCTTAAAAATTAAAAACTGCTCTGCTGAATTGGCAGCTCTGTTAAATGTCAAGGTTGCTACTAGCAATTTTAGAAGAACAACACATATTTTAGGCAAGTCTATTCCATTTGAAAGTAAGGAGGAGGAGAAGATAAGAGGAAGAAATAGAAATACTAGGGAAACTTCTGCCTTTGAAGGCTCTCTGTTTGAAACTAAAACAGATAACAATGAGCAGATGGGTGTTATTTGGCAGAAGAATGCCCATCTTAGCAAAGACAGTTTACAGATTAAACTCCCAGTTAAAATTAACACAATCATTGCTTGTCTCCATGAATCTGGATTTACTCCTCCATGCAATATTTTATTAAATAAACACTTCATTTTAGGAAGTAAAAATTTTTTAAAAGCCTTTATAGTACTTCGCTGTTAAACCATCTGTCTCAGGAGTTTTTCCTATTTTTAATTTTTTTATTACATCTTCTCTTCTTTTATCTCTTGTTCCATTTCCTCTCTATCTATTTCATGTAATTTCATATCTACATTTTCTCTTATATATTTTTAACCTTTTCTATTGATATATTATTACTTGCATGGTTGGCAACCTTCAGTCTCGAAAGACTATGGTATAAGCCTACAGCACCTGGTATTCCCAAGCAGTCTCCCATCCAAGTACTAACCAGGCCTGACCCTGCTTAGCTTCCGAGATCAGATGAGATCGGGCATGTGCAGGGTAACAGTTGCATACAGTTTTGCAAAAATTTTTTGAAATGCTTTAATTTTGTCTCTCATTACGCTATGTCGATTTCCTTTTCCATCAATAATTATTCCTATATTACTCTTAGCATTTTTTTACTTGTCTATACCTTGCTAACATTCTAGAATTCCTGTTACTATATTCAAAAAATCTCTTTTTAAGTATAATAAATTTCTTTGGATATTTTCTGTCTCATAAATTTCTAATTCCTTCCTTAAGGCTTGTATCTCTTTTTTAATTTTCATATTGCCAGACCTTAAAAATTCTTTTTCCAATTCCTTAATATGATCTTCCAACTCCTTTCTCCATTTTTCCTGCTGTTTATGTAAGTTATGTTTCTTTAATACATAATCCTCTCGTAACAGCTTTCATTGTATCCCAGACCAAACTTTCTTTATTAACTCTTTCATTAATTTGCCATATTTCCCCTAAATTTTTCTGAATTCTTTCAATTATTTCTCAATTCCTAAGTAACTTATCATCAGTTCTCCATCTCTTTAAACTTCTATAATCTTTTTAATTCTAAATTCCATTTTAAGCTTTGCATGGTCTGAAATTTTATTATATCTATTTCCACATTTATAATTTTTGATAAAAACTCGAGACAAATATATAATCTATTCTTTAATAGGATTTATGTACCGCTGAATAAGTGAACCTTCTTTAATAATAATAATAATAACAACAACAACAACAACAACAACAACAACAACAACAACAACAACAACAACAACAACAACAACAACAGGTATTTATATACCGCCTTTCTTGGTCTTTATTCAAGACTTTATTCAAGGCGGTTTACATAGGCAGGCTTTTATTTAAATCCCTTATTAAATAGGGATTTTTACAATTTGAAAGAAGGTTCTTTCTTTCAAGAACCACTACATTCAAGGTGTTTCATTCCGATCTGGCTTCACATTCTGGCCTCCATCCTTCCACGCTCAGAGCAGATGGAAATAGCTCGGCTTAGCTTCCCAGCTGCTTCAAGGTCGCACGGTGCCGGTGGCCTCGAACTGGCGACCTTGTGGATGTTATCTTCAGGCAGACGGAGGCTCTACCCTCTAGACCAGACCTCCTGCCCAGTTCCCCTTTAGTTCCCCTTTATTTCCCTCCACACATCCTTAAGATCCATATTTTTAATCACCTTTTTCCACACTGTTTCTTTATTTTTTCTTTCTTCTGCTGTTATTTTAGTTTTATCTTTATTCTCATTCATCACATTGTTATAATCTCCTGCCATAATCACATAACCTTTTTTAAATTTTCCTAAATCTCTCAAAATTTTTCCATAGAATTCTGATCTGTAATCGTCTAATTAGAAAGAATTCCTTAGAAATGATTACTTGGGGTTTTAGATGCTCTTATCCAACTAACTTTTTCTTTTTTCCTCCCTCTTAACATCAATTATTTTTGATATTTAGAAAGTTGGTTTACCAATTTGTATGTTTTGTAAATTTCCCACAGATGGTTCCACAGTCACTCCAATATCTCCTCAGCTGCTAATAAAGTCTCTAGCCCCTTCTTAACTTCTCCTTTCTCCAGCTGTTATTAATTATACAATCAGATGGCAACATGGCTTCCTCTTTAACTTTTTAGTAATAGATAATAACTTATTTCTTCAAAAGTCCACCTCAGAAACGGAGAAGAGAATAGGAGAAAAAATCTGAATCCATCAGCTTCTATCAATATTAGAATTCTTTTTCTCACAAACAATGAGGGAAAGAGAAATCTTATATAATATTCTTCTCTTTAATTTAAACTTTTGTAGGTCTGGTCAGCTTTCACATCCACCAAACACATTTTATCTCTCCTAGTCCTTAGTTTAATTGTATTTTCCTTCTGAAAGGGTCATCATCCGTGGAAGCAGCCAATAACTATGAAAGGAAGGAAATCTTCTCCATTCTTATAACGAAATCTACAACTCTTCTAATCCTCCCCTTTCACTTAACTCCCTCAGCTTCTTTACTCACGTCTTATCATTCAAATTAAGCTGTCAGATAGGGAGATATCTTCTTGTTTTCTCTGGATAAAGCTCTATCCTTTATCCTTCTGCTGCAGGAGAAGTAAGAGTTTTAGTGCTCCTTCTGAAGGCAAAATCAGGAGTTGTGATGTGAACAGGAATGTCGTTGCTGGGGTTTGTAAGGAACTGATCATTTTTTGACACTGCTACACTCACTCGAATAACAGCACAGCTTTATTTACATAAATGAAATGAAAATGGTGGTTGTGTTGCCCGGCAGATAAGCAACTCAGAAAGACTCGGTATACAGGGATGAAGGTTCACAGGCTTTTATTGAATTGTATACAGTTGGTCCATGGGACTCATATCCCAAGCATGGGCCCCGGTTTGACTGTGTCCAGAACTCTTATACGACTCTTGGCCCTTTGTCTGAAAACCCGCTGAAAATTTGACATCATAAATGGGGCTAATTCCTAATAGGATATAGATAAATCATTTACATAAAAGATAGAAAATAGGTGGGCAACAAGTGAGCAAAACCGTTGTTTGGCTCTGATGTACATACGGGTGGGGTTTCACCTTAAAAGTTTTCAGAAACCAGTAGGGTTCACTGCAACATCCTTATTAAAGAGATCACAAAAACACTTAAACACAGGTGTGAAGACCTCATTTTGGCAGAACGTCTGACCCATTTATTGGCATATATCCCCTTCAGACTCTTCCTAATTAGGATGGCCTTGCTTGAGCCACCTATCTTATCTCTTCTGCATTTCTCCTCCTGGTTTTAGTCAAACACTGTGGGGCCTTCTGCAAACCTCTGTGAAGCAAAGTCCTTTAAATTTCCTTTAACAGTTTCACTAACATTCTATGTCTTAATTCTATATGACTATTGTGACCAGTTACCTTGAGTACATTGATATTAAGGGATATAGTGGTGTATAACCTTGCTAAGAAGTGACCCCTCTTCAGTGGTTGCCTAGTACCTGCTAAAGTGTAATCTCTTTGAGCTAAGGCTTCAGTCAGCTTCTTTGCTCTCTTAAACTTTTCAAGTAACTTTGGGTTGCCTATGGTTTGCCTCCATTTCAGTTGCAATTCAAACAAAGAGACTCCAAAAGCAGAAGTTTCCTGATACTCAAGGATGCTCTTGCTTATCTAATTAAAATGTGTACTGTCTTCTCTTGCAGGTGTCTGTGGCTAGCTAGCTAGATGCTTTGTTAGTCTGCCAAGAAACATTCCCAACTGATAAGCCTTCCTGCAATGTTAAATGTTTTTGTCTGTTTTTAAGGCTTTTCTAAATACTATGTCTCCATATATGTGTCTTCCTAACATTGTGTTGTCCTTGGCAAGACATGTGCTTCTGCCAGGATGAAGCCTATCTTCTTCGTTGCCTTAGTTACACTATCTTTTCCAAATTCCAAAGTGTATTAACACAGCCTTTGAGGCCCCAAAATCCCAGCTGCTGTGAAACTTCTGTGAAACTAACAAACAACTTTCAAAATGATTCTTTCAAGCAGCTTTTACTATTCTGTGTAAGCTATAGTATTACTGGGCTATCCAGTGGCTCTAGGGTCAAAGGTCACCATGCCTCAGTTGAAGTAAAGGACTTCAGCACATCGCTGACTACAGCTGGAATGGGAACATCAAGGCAGTGTTAAACGAGAACTCCAATACCCACATACACCCTAGCATCTCTGTGTTTTCTGCAGAGCCGCACCCGACTTGCACCTCGAGTCATTTCTCATAAAGACTCAAACTCAACTCAAAATGAGTCTATAACAGGTTCAGCATGAGCCGTGACAGCTGTGCTTTATGACTCACGAATGAGTCTAGTCAGGGGGGCACTCACAACTTAACTTGCGACTCAAGTAAGAAAGACCTCCAGGCAGCAGTGAAGACTTTTGGGGTGGGAAGGAGGCATTTTGGAGCAGGGGAAGATGGGGAGAGTGCATGCGGGGGGAGGAACTGTCCTTGGAGGGGGTGGGACTGGATGAGGCCTCCTCTGCCAGATCCAATCCTCTGTGTCAGGCTGAAAAACAAAACAGCCAGCGCAGACTTGAGAAGCCCCATTGTGGGGCCTGCACTCTTACTTGGGGGAAGGGATTGAATGTCCCCTTCCCCTGAGGGGACCTCCAGAAGCTTCCTGGCACCTGCAGGATACAGCAATCGCCATTTTGGTGCCACGGTTCCTCGTGGCCTAAAATTTGGCTGCCCATCCTCACAACAACCCTGTGAGGTACATGAGGTTTAGAGAAAGTGACTAGCCCAAGGTCACCCAGAAATCTTCATTTCCTGCTACAGGCAGGGAGTTGGACTAAATGACCTTGTAAGGCCTTCCAGTTCTATGATTTTATGATTCTATGGAGACATTGATGAAGATGTTGAAAAGAATAGGGCCCAAGACAGAGCCCTGAGGTATTCCATTTGAAACCGAATGACGGGGGTGGGAGGGAGTGGATCTGGTGGAGCTCTGCTCCACTGGATCCTGTCCATTTGTGTGGGGCTCAGCACCCTTCATGAAGACATTTACCTTACCGCCAACCTTTTGGTTGGCGGTAACCTGAGTAGCCCATTGCTTCCCTTACCTGGGAGAAGGTGACAAAAGTTCCCTTCTCCTGAGGTGCCACCTGCGTTAGTCTGTGGTGCGCAGGATCTGGCGGCAGCCATTTTCGGTGTCACCAAAGCTGCATGCCACAGGAGCTCAGGATTGGGCTGTTACTCTGATAATGTTTACAAAAAGGTTGTGAAGACCAGAACTTAAAAAGTTAAAGAAAAAAAATGTATCTTATGATCTTTTACTATATTTTTTAATAAATTAGAGACCGTACAGTTCTTAGGTAACAATTCTTAGTTAGGTTTTTTTTCCAGAATCTGTCCCAGGTAAAATCAGACAAAACAACCTAGGGGGTCAGACAACCCCCTAAGTTTACCCCTGACTTACCCAAGGGGCACAGAACTTTTTGTGATTTTTGCCTCAAAAACCTGCCCTCGACTTCTCTGTGAGATGGCTTTATGGTGTGTCTGGAGGTTTATCCCTTTTTCTCTCTCATTGGAATTGTTTCTGACTGTGCCTGCAGTAACTCCTTCTAAAGAAAGAGCTTCTATCCACTTGGGCTCCTTTTCTTATTAGTTTGTTTATTCATAGAATCCTTCTTAAGATTTCTCTGAGCTTACTAAAATTGGCCTTTTTGATATCTAAGGTGTGGATTTAACTACGTATATATGCCTTTCGCCTCCCATAAAATTAAAGCTTTTCAGTCTTCAAAGTTCTGGGTCTTTTAGATCTGCTTTTTTAGTTACTGCACTATCAAGTCCTCAGCTGCCAAACTGGCAACTCGATGAAGTAGCATATTTTATTTACAGGTAATTATGGATTTATTGGAATGGTCTCTTGTGACCCAATCCTATGCTTACCTTATGCCTGTGGAGCACACCCTCTGCTGGTGCATGCTGTTGCAAAAGAGCCATAAAGAACTTTGTGACAGCATGCCTACAGACAGTGCCAGCTGGAAGGACAGAGGCTTCCCACTGGCACCAGCAGCCAGAGCAATGCTCTCCAGACAAGTGAGTCCAGCACTGGAGTGGGGCAAGTACTGTATAGGAGAGGGTAAGGAGGGTTGGAACAGGGTGGAGGGAGAGCAGCAATGGAGACAGGGGCTGAACGGATTGAGTCCCGGAGGGGGCAGGATAAGTGGCGCCAGCATGCATCATATCCTACCCTCTTCCCAGGCCTGTTCCACCTACAGGGGTCAAGGTGGACTTGTGCCAGTGATATTGCTGGTTCCTGGGACTTACCTCAGGGCAAGAGAAGAAATGTCCCCTTACCCAGAGGTGACCTCCAGCGGTCAGAATTCACCCGCAGGATGCAGTGGAAGCCATGTTGTTGCTGCTGTGTCGATGCTGGGGAATTTAGATAGGATTGGGCTGTAAGATCATTAGCAAATCACATTTCTCCAAGCACATTCAGTTAAAAAGTAAAGCACTATGAAGCAAAGGCCAGTCTTCTCCTTACAAAAGGTATGTAATTGGAGTTGTCCATTATCTAGCTTGCATGAACTCTGTGCATAATAACTTGAGCGTTCAGTGCCTTTTAGCCTGAATTGCACCCTGCTTTGCTGCAAAAACATCCACTTGTTACCTCAGTTGCTGTTGAATCCAAACAAAAGCTGCTGATTGGAGCTGAGTGCATGTCACTGACAAGGCAATAAAATTGGAAGTAGACATTTCTGAGAGCTGGGATCTTGTGTTTATGGAGTATTGTACTTGGGTTGAGGAGAACAATGGTTTCCTTGCCTTGTAATGTGGCCACAAACCCTCAGCCTCAGTCAACTGACTGCAAAGTGGGAGTCACAGTGACCCAGTTCACCTGATTATTACTCCTTGCATCACTATCAGTATGGTGTACACCCAATAAATGGCTCAGAATTGTGTGAAGGCACATGGCACAGTTTTAATGCCTGAAGCTAAACATATGGCCGTGTGTGCTGCCTGGTGGGAAGATGGACATGGGAATCACATGCAAACTGCTCTTAGCAATTGGAAGGAAGAGCAGGCTAGAGTATAATAATATAATCAATGATTAATAAAATATTTTTCTATACAAGTGAAAGCCCTTACTCACTGACTCATCAATGTTGTCTCCTATTTCCTGTTAAGCTGCAAAGCAGAAATTTGGCATGCTTGTTGCTTATGGATGACTAATGAAAACAATGTTGTGAGACAGACTGTTTTTTATGTAGAAGGTGGTAAAACTGTCCTTGCAGTGTTCACATTGCCCTGAACATCAGTGTATCTCCTATTTCCCATTTAGCTAGAAAGCTGGAGTTTGGCATGGTTGTTGCTTGTGGATCACTAATAAAAACTATGTTGTGAAACAGATTGTGTTTGACCGAGAAGGTGGTAAAACTTCCCCATCAGTTGATAAACAAAGATCAGACAGTGAACTACTCTGTTGATTTCTACAGCACACTGAATCTCCCTGGAATGCCGGCCCACGGCCTTGCTTTACCATGACTGGGGATGCTGGGGACACTACTAATGCCACATGGGTGGGTAGACCTGGGCTCCAAAGACTTTTCCAGCTGTCTCTACCCTCTCCTCACCCTGCCTTGCCCCTCTCTGCCCCTATTCTGCTCACCCATAACCACCCTCCCCTGCTCTGTTTCATCCCCCCCCCTTTGCAAAGGGGCCCAAAAGAAATGTTGTACCCCCTGATAAAATTCCTCTTGGAGGCCCTGCTTTAAGGTTTGATGCACCTGTAATGTTGTTACAGAACTGGAATCTGTTGACACTTTGTAATAGCTCAAGCCTTCAAATCAAGGTCCTCAGGGGCAATGTCATTGATGCTATAGTTTTCACAGGATGTACAGAAGGTGAAACTACATTTATTCCATACATTCCAATCATCCTGTCAGACTACACTTTCAAATTTAAAAGACTGGAAATCCAGCTCAGGAGTACCCTTTGCAATGACTATCATTAAGTCTCAGAAACTATTAATGTAAGGCAAGATTGCTTTTCACATGGGCAATTTTATGTAGTGTACTATTATTATTATTATTATTATTATTATTATCATCATCATCATCATTCAAAGGTTAGTAAACCAAGTCACTTGGTGATGTTAGCACTGGAGTAGCCCTGTAGCTATGCAACTCTTTAAATCTTAAATGTTAGACCATCAACAGAGCAGAAAGTAATCACTTTTAAAATCTATTCAAAAAACGTGTACTTCCCTTATATTTCCTTACGCTGAGGTGACCTAAAGGGCCTGAAACTCCCCCATGAGATACAGTACACAGCCCATTGGCATGGCTGCACCACTGTGCGGAGAGTTGGATTGGATTGGACTGCTCATGTAATAAAATATGAGTGTGTGATATGTGAGCTTAGCCAATGGAAGGCTAGAATTGTCCTAGACACATAGGACGCAATCCTGAGGCACCCATGGGACTTGTGCCGGCCCAGGAGGGTCACAAATGTGCCATAAGGCACATTTGTGCCTCCTCGGGAGGAGGCTCCTCGGGAGGAAGCTCAGAGGTGGGCCGGCCTGCAGAGGCTGACACAGGCCTCCGTGCTGGCTTCCTCCGCGAGGCTTGCATCGGCCTGGCTGGGCTGACGCAAACCTCTGGGGTGGGCGGAGAGGAGGTGGGAGGAAGGCGTTCCTGGACAGGGGAGGGCAGCCCTGGGGGGAGTGGGAGGCGGGGCTGGGATCCAGCACTTATGCTGGATCCCAACCCTCATTCCCGGGGAGTTTGGAGGTGGTGCAAGTCCGAGGAGACTCATTGGGGCAAAGGCGCCTTACCCGGAGGGAAAGGGAAAAGTTTTCCCTTGCCTTTGGCTGAGCCACCTTGGGCCCCTATCCTGTGCTGTTCCAGGGTCCTATTCCAGCGCAGGGTAGGATTGTGCCTGTAGTGTTAGCAAAGTATTTGTTATAGCAGAAACTAGTTTATAAATGAACTGGGGAAGGGCAATTCATTACTTTGTGGTGCTCTCCTTCCATATGCTTGAATAATAAACATCTAAAAAAAACTCCTACAAGCTGAATTGATTTATCTTCTATTGTGATAAGAATTTAAATTCTATCTTAAACAAATATAGTTACAATGACCAGACTGATAAAAGAGAAAAGTATATGCAAGTTTATGTACTTTGAACTTTGTTATTCTCAAATGTGGGAATGGTTTTTCTTGATCAAAGAAAGACAAAGACTTTGATAAAGTTTGATAAACTTTGAATGACCTTTACTTTTTGAAGTTTTGAAATATTTTAACTTTGCTCCAATGTTCAGGAACCGGGTAATTGAGAAATGCAGCAAGACAGACAAATAAGAAAGAAGAGGTGTATATTTTCACAGGCATTCCTGCAGACAGACCCGACTAACTTGTAGGAATCAGCTGTATACGTTGTTGGTCTTCAGTTGGTAGGCTGGCGTTTGCAAGAGGCTCATATGCCAACCTAAGGTAATACTGCCACTATTTAGTTAGGCTTCATTAAAAGCGAAGGGGGTGTGTGAGAGAGGGAATAGGACAAGAAGAAAAGTTGCGTATGACCAACTGGTTCATACTCATACTCAAGCAGGAGGCTTGAAGGGCTTTAGTTTCTCTAAAACAGTTGTACAGAAAAGAGAAAAGACAAGATTTTAAAAAGGAAATGGGTCCCGTGTTGCTGGTTGGGGTTAAAGGTGAGTCCCAGGTCTGGAAATGTTGAAGGTTATTGATGGATCTTAGTCATTCTCCAACATAGTGATTTTCAACCTTTTTCATCTCATTTTACACTGTCAAGGCACTAAAATAGTCAAGGCACACCATCAGTTTTTGGACAATTGACAAGGCACCATGCTGCTGGTGGGGGGCTTACATCCCCCAATGGCCCTGCTAATAAATAACCCTCTCCCAAATACCCATAGCACACCTGCAGACTATTCATGGCACACCAATGTGCCGTGGCACACTGGTTGAAAATCGCTGCCCTAACAGATCCATGAACTGCAGAACCTTGACCTTCACAGGTCACTTGGTGATCAAGTTGCTTATATGTATAATTATATGCATAATTTCATTAGCCAAATGCTACATATATGCATATAGTAACCACTTCAGAAAGTAATCATTGGTAGGCTGTTAAAAAAACAACAACAGGAATGAAGGAAAGCCGTTGTAATTGTAACACAAAAGTTACTTACTGTACTACACTACTTCTCGACATAATCACCTCCCGAATTGAGGCACTTGTTGTAGAGTGGCACAAGCTTTTGTACACCCTCGTCAGAAAATGTCAATGCAGATTCAATTCGCTGCTTTTTGTGAATGTCCATGAGGTTTTGGGGCACCTACCTTGCCTAGTTTCTTAGTTACAGTTTCATACTGTGACTAAGAAACTTGTGTATGCTCCCTACAACATACTTGGTACGCCCCTGCAATTGTGGTGACAGACAACTGTGTTGAAGGAGTCAACATAAGTGATTTGCAAGCACCTTCAGTTCACAATTCCAGAACTGTCCATGAAATTTGAAGGAATTCGATGGAAAGTTCAGAAACAGTGTAGGGAGCATACACAATGGTTCTGTATGGAACTGTGACTAAGAAACTAGGCTCTCACAAGTTTTGTGAATATCCTCATGGACATTCACCAATAGCAGTGAATGGGGACTGCATTGACGACCTCTGAAGAGGGCATACAAAAGTTTGTGCCAGGCTACGACAAGTGCCTCAATTTGGGTGGTGATTACGTTGAGAGGCAGTGTTGTGTAGTATGTAAATTTTGTGCATAATAGAAATATTTTCCTTCATTCTTGTTTTTTTAACAGTCTACCGAAGGTTACTATCTGAAAAGCCCTTGTATATGTGGCCACAGGACTGACTGATGCAAGTTAGCTTGTGGGGTTGACAAAACAGTAACTGAAAATTGTCCTAGATGTGCTGGGATGGTGCAGGAAGCCTTATAACTTCCAAAGGCAAGGCCATATCTACTCCTCTTCCCCTTCCATACCCCAAACTCATTTTAATGGGATTTTGCCTTGCTTTTCTTGCTCAGCCTCCCTCTTTTGCAGAGACACCTCCTACAGCAGAACAGGCAACACTTAAGCCAGATGAACAGACTAAGGAGCACTACAGCCAGGAGGAAGGCAATCACGTCCAGAGAGTGGTACTGGATCCAGTTGAGATCGTGGGCTGCTGGCCGCAGATGGGGAGCTCCCTTGTGCTTCATCACAAATTCCACCCAATGCACTGCAAGATCAAGAGGGTGGATGGGTCTGTCCAGGTGAAGGGCAGAGAGACGCAGAATGTTCTCTTTATACCTAAAAGCATTTTTAAAGAGCATTAGTATACTTAGTCAAACTTTTAAGAAGCTATTTACACAGAGAAATAAAATGTACCAGAAAGGCAGTTTATAAAGTGTGTTTATAAACACATTTCATTGGCCATTGAAGTTCAGGCAGGGTCATCACTTGGGGTATTTCCTCAGATGTTCACTCCACTATGTTTTATATGTGTAGCCCTCAAATAAAACAACACTCTACACTTACAACCCAATACTCATACGCCAAGTATGTGTGATCACCTTCATGCATTCAGAAGCAACACACTTCACAGTTGATATAGGGTGACCTCTTGCACAGATCATGAGAGCCCCAACATGTTGAGGTCAACCCCTGCTAATGGGGCAAAAAGGCACTTTAAGTGACCTTCTTGTTAAAGGAGAGGAGCAACTTCCTCTCCCATCTAATTCAACCCATCATAGTGGTTTTTCCAGTGTTTCTTCTCCATTTTTTTAGAGTATGAGCCCTTTTGTGACAGGGATATAGTGACACAGGGATACAATCCCAACCCCAAACCTTTCCATGTGCAGCTTTATACTCCTGGTGCTAATCAGCACTGGGCTTGCATAAGATGACCAGGATTCCTGGTCTCAAACAGTTATGTAGAAGGATGATTTTCTGCTGTTGTAGATTTTCTCAGCCCTGCAGCACTCTGACATGATAAACTCCTTCTGCTGCAGTGAGAAAGAAAGTCAGAATTTTTTTTTTCTAAAAGTAAGTTATGACCATTTTGAACCTGTATATCAGCGCCCTACCTCCATGATAGTAAATCATTCATGGAAGCAAGTGCAATGTGATAATTGCTTGGGTCATACAAGAAATACACGATATGTGGGAAGCACAAATGCTCCAGGAAGCTCTGCAGGGCAATTGCAGAAAAAGGGGAAAGCTCAACTTTTCCAGTGGTGAGCTAGGTAATGGTGGGGTCCTGGGTTGCGGGGGATCCTCCGAGTTGTGAGAGGCAGCGGTGGGGCACTGGGGGTTCTGGCTCTAGCAGCAATGACCCAGCCTCAGAAAGGAGTGTGGGGGAAGGGGTTGCATCACCCTGGTCCTTCTCCCCACCTGCTGGGGCTTCTGGGCTCCCAGCCTGGATCACAGGCAGGCCAGCTTCTGCTTCAGCCAGCTGCTTAGCACAGACTGCCTTCATCCCCAGTCAGGCAGGGCTTAATGCTGGTGACTGGCCCCTCCAGACCCTGCCCCTTCCTCCTTGGGAGGGCTGGGGTCTCATGCTCTTCCCCCCTCCTTTTCCTGGCTCTCCTGGCCAGTGTTTGTCCCGCAGCTGAACTTGGGGTCTGCCTCCTCCTCACCTCAAGTCCCCCTCTTGCCCTGCAAGCAGCCTGTTCCTCTCGGGTCTTCCCCAGGTAAGTCAGGGGGAACCTAACAGGAACATCAAAAGTAAAGTTAACCATCCTATCAATTGTCTTATAATAGTGACTACCGACTCCAATTTCACTATCTGCCCCCAGAAATATGTTCATATGAATCAACTCTTAATCTGATAACAAATGGTTAATTGCAGACAGTATAAACAAATAGGAACAGCATCAGTGAGGTGTGCAGAACAAATCATAGTTCGGAGTGTGGTATTCAAACTTTTTAACATTCAACAAACCTTCCTCATCAGCTTGTCTGCCATGGAACACCTGCATATTTACCATTAAACAGCTGTGCATGGATTTTGGAGTGTATTGGGGGGCACTTGGTTCACCCAGAGCACTAGTATGGTCTCCTTTTCCCCATGATCATGTGTAAACTGAGAATCCCCTCTAGAACCAGGATGTCAAACTCATTTCATACAGTGAGCTGAAGAGCATTCACGACACCTGTTAAGGGCTGGAAGGAACATGATTTAGCACAGGATGGCCAGAAATAAGTACTTGGTTCTCATGAAGGACCTCATTAGCTGCAAAAGACAGAAAAGAAAATATGCAAATCTGGATCGTATTTTTAAGACATGGGAGAGCCCAATTATCATACAGGCCATCCTTCCAGCAGAGCTGCTTCTGGAAAGACGTCGCTTCACAGCTCAGCAGCTGAGAGATTCTAGATGTTGTGAAGTGACATCCAGGCAGAAGCAGTGCTGCTGAAAGGTTGGTCCATGTGATAATTGGGCTCTCTCAGCACTTCAGCAGGGTCTCACTCTCTTGGTCTGGCCCTTTCCCTGTAGTATTCCTTGCCTTCTGATGCCTCCTTCTGTCTCTTCCTCCCAGAAATTGGGCAGAAGCAGTGCTGCTGAAAGGACAGCATAGGAAGAGCTGAATTATCACCCCCTCCCATTATTTAAAAGAAAAGAAAAGCTTCCAATGGAAGCTTGATTTGTCCTTTTAATGGAGTGGTGGTGATTGGAACAGAACCACAATAGAAGCAACACTGTGAAGCTTCTCAATGCCTCCTCAGTGGTTTCCCCCTGATTCATGCATCCCCCTGCAGTAGTTAAACAAACCAGAAAAAAACCCAGGGTAAATTACATATTTCCAGTCACATATTATTTTACCCCAATTTTAAGGGTAGCTGGAAGTCCTAACATGGATTTAGTACCATTACACTATTTACTACTCACTTTTTATCATAAATAACAGCCTTCAGCGCATTAGACAGGTCCTGGGAAGTCATTTCAACTATATCCAGAATTACTCCTCCTCCTCGAAATTCCACTCGCTTTGCATTATCCAATTGATCACTAATAAACGGGATCATAACCATTGGCACTCCATTGCAGATCCCCTCATAAACCCCATGGGAGCCTGCATGAGTGATAAAGGCTCTGGCTTTTGGATGGGCTATTGAAGGGGAGGGTGGAGAAATAAAAAGAGAGTATACTGCTTATTACGATCTACACAAACCAACTTATATTATTCACTTAAAATCTTGTTGGCATCCTTCAGTCTCGGAAGACTATGGTATCGCACTCTGAATAGTGTTCTGGAACAGAGCGTCCTCTCCAGTGCGCGAAGCCTGGGTCAAGTAGATCTGGAGGATAGACTGTTACCCATGCAGCAAATCCCCCCTCTCCACGTTGCTGAAATGGTCCAATGGAAAGGCAGAGGCCAATACGGTTGGTTCCAGCGACGTCGCAGGAGTTGCCAGAACGTGACTGTGTTCAGCCATGAACTGCCTCAGGGACTCCGGCTCCGGATTTTGCCTCAAGGTTGTCTCCTGAAGCCTTTTCCATAACTGGATGTAGCCACAAGGCAGTGGAGGTTTGGGATCAGAGTTTTTCTTCTCTTAGATGAGCTGCCTTCCCAGGCTGATGAGTCCCATCTACCCGGTGGCAGTTTAGTCGCCTCTTACGACAAGTACAGCCAAACTGAGGGCCTATTCTTATCCCCAGCCCTCACTTAAAATATGTATATCCTATTCTCTCCCTTCCATCAGAGGGGCTCTCAAAGTGGTTAACAACATCATAAAACAATACAATTAAATTGCAATTAAAATACAGTACAGTAAATAAAAATATAATAAAATATGTTCAAAATAACATGTTGAAAAACAATACAATAAATGATACACAGTAACAACAAAATTAACCACAAAGCAATATACAGGTATGCACCACTTAATGACAGGGATACATTCCTTGATCCCCAATGTTATGCGATTAGATCATTAAGGGAACATTCAGTCCACTCTATTGCCTTTGTTGTGTAAACAGACCCTCCCTGCCAGATACTAGCTGACTGCATAGGTGACTGGAGATAGATTGCCTCTTCTTTGCATTAAGAGCTTCTCTGTTGTGTAAACAGACACTCTGCTGCAGGCTAAGGGAGACGCGATTGCCTAATTAAGAGCATCTTTATTGTGCTTTGACCACCTTCATATATGCGATCCGTCGTTAAGCAAATGGTTGTTAAGTGGTGCATGCCTGTAATTAAAAAACAGCTCCCCATATAACCAACAAAACTTAAGTTTTGAAGGCTACACAAAACTGATGGTCCGATCCTAAGTATTTATGACAAAAGAACATAGTACCTCCCCATAGACCGCCTCAGATAAGACTGGGTTGAAATTCCAATTGAGTTCATTGAGGCTTATTTTCAAGTAAGTAGGAGCCCAATCCTGTGGTCAGTGGCATGGCTCCGTGCCGCCGGCCACAGTCACAAGCATGCCATAAGGCACGTTTGCGGGGCTCACTTCTGGGCTTCTGCTGGTGCTAGCCCAGCGCCAGTCAGTGCTGGGCTAGCGCCAGGCGGTGGCCCAGGTTCCGCAGCTCGGTGGTCTCCTGGATCGCTGGGCTGTGGAACGGGAGGTGGGGGCGTGGATGGGGGTGTGGGGGAGGCATTCCGGGGAGGCGTGCTGAGGGGCAGGCGGGAGGTGTGCCGGGCTCTGCAGCTGAGCTCCACAGGATCCAGGGCACTCATGCAGGGCTGCGCACCCTACACGAGCACCTTTACTCTCCACTGACCAAGAGTAGCCCCATTGCGAGGCTGCTTACCTTACTTGCGGGAAGGGGACAAACGGCCCCTTCTCCCAAGGAGCCTCCTGCAGTAGTGCAGGAGGCGCAGGATTCGGCGGCAGCCCTTTTTGGTGCCGCAGAGCCTGGGCGCTCCGGGCAGCTCAGGATTGGGCTGTAGGACTGCATTTTTATATGTGGGTAATTTTTTCTGGTTTGTGCTCAGAATAACTTCCTTAACTCTTAATGGACAGCCGTGGCACAATGTTCCACATACATTTTCCCTTTTGTAACACAGCTTCTATGTTTGAATTCATATCTGTGATCTGTGCACATACTACGGATTGGTCTAGAACTATGTCCATTTAAATTCAAGTTATTTTGCATTTTTCTGGACAATATTTCGATTGTCTTGGTCACAGGTGCTTGCTTATTTTTAATGCAATGTATTATTTGGAGCTGCTAAAGAGGTGGGGGCAACATCAAAACAAACTAATGACTACACCTATATTTCCCCAGACATACCAAGTAGATCATTTTGTGGAAGCCACTTCAGGAGCTTAGTGTTGTTGGCAAGGTTAGGTGGCACTTCCCCTGTATGCCTCCACAGCACCTTAATGGGATTAGAAAAGACAGAATGAACATGAATGTGTTGCTGTACAATACATCCCATTTGTCTTGCATTTGCTGCAATGTGCAGCTCACCCTAAGCCAACTAAAAGCTTTCCCTTTATCCATCTGTACATCATTTCTGTGAGCTGGATCAGTTTTATTCCCAAAGTACTGAGGGAGCTCAGAGATGGACAACCAATCAGCATGGGAAATTTAATGAGTGATGAAAGAGCTACTTCTGTTCTTTGCTGCCTGAAGCATGAGCCTCTCCCTTAATGGTGTGATCTGTGCTCTGTTTGTTATGTGACTGCAGAACCAAATTATTTGTATAGTTGCTCTTCTGCTCTCACAGAGACTTCAACCCAGGATGTCCATACCTTTCTTTTTCTCAGTGGTCTTTTGTCATCTGATTGGCAGCTTTTGTTTCCGACAGCTATTTCTTTACAGTAGGTGGAGCTATTATACTTTTTTAAAAGGTGAGGTTAGGAGGAGGACAGATAAATGACTTGCTGTGGACAAACAGGGAAACTGATGCTAAGGAAACACCCATGACAGGCAGAGAAGGGCCACTGTACCAAAAATGTCTGTACATGTTGCATTATATCCTAATTAGAGTTGGTTTTAAAACAGAATACAGGTTGAGCCTCATTATTCACGTGGGTTCTGTTCCAAGCACTCATGTGGATGGCAAAAAATGCACTAAAGCAAATCTATTTAAAAAACAAAGTTCCCTTGCTCCAGTGATTTAAAAACAGGCCTGCTGATCTTTGTGATGTAAGATAAGAGTCATTAAGAAGGCAATCCACCAATCAGTCCTCCTCCAAGCACTTACAAAGGTGCTTCACTTAGCCCCTCCCTTCACCAATGCAAAGTGGTCACCTTTCTTTCACGTGCTTAGGGGAAATGGAGGGGTCCGCTGGAGAGAGAAGAACTGATGGATTGTCAGCCAGCTGCCCTCTCTCTCTCTCATTAAGGAGGCTATTGTTAAAGGACTGTTCAGTTTTTCAAACTGATTTTAAAGGGCTGCATTTTCCCCTTCTCCAGGGATCAGCACATTCCTTCTCATTTGCAGCGGCCATTCGTGTTGAGTCAAATCCGTGTATAAAAAAATTTGTGTATAACAAGGCTGGACCTGTATGTATAATGAACCAAGAGTTGACAAGTTATGATGCACGCAGGTACATAATATCTGTACCCAGGTACTGCTGTCTGTACACAGGCACACATTTCCTTGTTATTGCAGACCCCTGGGTTCAGTTTAACCCACTGGTTTCCAACCTTTGGTCAGGGGACCACAGGTGTTCTGCAAGACCCTGAAAAGTGGTTTGCGAGGTCTCAGGAAAAAAAGTTTTTGATCACTTCCATTATCTCTGAGCAAGCAGTCCCCCATGGACCATCAGAGAGGGCAAAGAATGGGCCTCCTGCAGCTGCAGTGGGCAGCAAAAGCAGCAAACCAGAAATCTTATCTATAAATAAATCTCTGATAATTTTTTTCTAATTACAGGCAGCCAGTGTTATCCGTGGGTTCAGTTCTCACGGATTTCTTCAACTGCTGGTCCCTGAACCCTTGGTGTGGCACAACCTGGAGCCTCCATAGGTGAGGGGAGCTGTGTTCCTCTCACCTCTGGAGGCTTTTCTGAAGCCCACAGAGGCCGTGCAGAGGCCCATGACCTCTGCGGGTTTCCGAAGAGCTTCCAGACACACTGGAGCTCAGCTCCTGTTGGGTTCAGGGGGTGGGTGAAAACCACAGGTTTTGAATACCCATGGTTTTCCTTATCTGCAGGGGTTCCAGGAATGGAACATCATGGATAATAAGGGCCGCCTGTATTACAAATTTAAACTTGTGTGTGTGTATGCAGGGTTGGGAGGTTGCGTGTGGTCCACAATAATTCCAGTTTTTGTCTTAGTAGTCCGTGGTCTCCTAAAGGTTGGGAACCACTGGTTTAACTGTATATATATTGTGCCAGCACTGAATGGAATGTGTGAACAACTATACCTAGGCGCAGACTAACCATGACTGAATTTGGCTACAGAGATATGCCCGTGTACCTGTACTTCGCATGCAAACAGCCCTATTGACTATCTGCACAAATATTTTAATCAGATATTATTTAATTTCCCTCTTACCGTCTGAGGTATTGTTCCTAAAGCTTCAGCAATGACCATGGCCTTTTTTACTGGAATTTCTGAGATCATTGAGCCAAAGGAAAACACCACAAATCCATGTTCCGCTGAGCCATTTATGATGGCTTCAAATTCCTACAAACAAACAAAAACAAACAAACAAATCTCCAGTCAGCATTCTTTGTGTCATTTATATCAAATATAAATTGTGGGGCCATCATTCAGACTGGGTGAGCAGCCAGAAAGTTCTAGCCAGGAGGCAGGGAAGGGTTCATGTTTGCTTCTGCATCTAAGCGGGGGGGGGCAGGAGCGGGCTCTCTTGCCCATCGCTAAAGGAACTGATGGTCATTGGACAAAGGAGGGGTGGTCTGATTTATTTCTTTGGATGAGTAAGGGCAGGAGGAGGAGCCTAGGGGTTTCTTGCCTTGGAATTGGCTGAAGAAGCCCAGGGAAAAAGGAGGTGGGGAAGGGGGGAGGTTCGTAGAGATCATGCTTTCCTATCGCATGGCTGCTGTGAGCTTCATTTTACTTGGGGGGAGGAAGCTCCATTGAATGACCAGCTGCAGTGGAACTACAGCTGCAAAGGATTGGGTCATCCTGGTAAGCCTCGAAGCTACTGCACGTGACCCCTCTTGCCTCTTTGTCCCTGCTCTCATGCAGTCCGTCCCACCCCTCCTGCCCTGTTTACAGTTGGGATGGGGCAGCAGAGGAGTGTTTAAAGTGAACTATCTCATATACACACCCCAGCAGCAACTTTGTTGTTGTTTTTTCTGCGCCTGCCATGTGTTAAACAGCAAGTAGTGGAGGGAGCCCTCATCCCACAGCTCATGCAAGAGGTCAAACAGTTGCCCTCATGCTGAGTGCAGTTGCGTCGGGCCAGTGCGGGCTCCAACAAATCTCCGGAGGGCCATAGGCTCATTGGAGACTGGGGGCTCCCTGAGGGCCGCATTGAGAAACCTCGAGGGCCGCATGTGGCCCCAGGGCCAGGGTTTGGGCATCCCTGCTTTTGAGTAAGGTAAATAGCACCATTTTCAAGAACCTCTACCAATATAGTATTGTAAAGTAGTAAACAGAAGGGATAGCTAGATACTCAGGCTGCTAGCCTATCTACACTTATCTGGGAGTAAGTGCTGAAATGTTGGAGGAAAAGAGGATAGTTTCACTTGCAGGGCACTTCTCAAAAGAAATTAGCATATTTGTATAACTAGATAGCTGCAAATATTTATTCTTTATCATAACTTGGTACCCTTGTCCCTCAGCACAATGCACCCCCATCGAGCAGAAAAGTACTGATAATCTTAGTCCTTGGCACGGTCTCACAACTAACCCACAAAACTTTCTGCTGTCTGTCCTTGATTGTCTTGAGTGCAGTAAAACCGATGACTCTCCTAGTGCCTCATTTTTTTCTTTGTGTGTATGTGTGAATCTACTTTTTGAGACTGCTCTAGCTGAGATCCAAGTTCAGCCTCAGATCTCCTCCCCAAAGAAACTCCCCTAACTGCCAAACCATTTATTCAAACTACTAGGAGGCCCAGGGTGGGCCCTGGTCAAACAGCTCCAGTGCCAGTTATTAGAATGCAGGTACAATGCCACCTGCAGGACACCAGGGGGCAGTGTGTTGTTTAGGACAGCACTTCCAGAAGTGTGGGTCATGACACACTAATACAGGGCTGCTCAAATCCCATCTGGCCCCTGGAGGGGCCCCCCATCTCCAGTGGGCACTTGGCCTTCACTGTGGTCATGCTGGCCCAAAGCGTGAGCACCAGGTCTCGCTTTCCCTCACTGCCTTGAGCTTCGCACCTGTGAAGCTCATTAGCAGCAAAGGGAAGATGAGCCCAGCCTGCAAACAGGACCTTTTCTAATGGGAAGGTAATGTGAGACTTGCAGGTCGGGTAAGGTGAGTAGAATTAAGAAACTCCGTGTTGGGCAGGCGTACCGATACCGAGTTCAGCTGGAATACTGTCACCTCCACTAGCTTTGTTGTTAGTGATGCTTCCTAGCGCTCACTTCACTTCGCGCTCCAGGATGTCTGGCTCAGGTTCAGTGATCACACCTTTGTGGTTATCAGGGACATTAAGATCTTCCTTGTAGAGTTCCTCTGTGTATTCTTGCCACCTTTTCCTAATCTCGTCTTCTTCCATTAGGTCCCTACCATTCTTGTCCTTTATCATGTCCATCTTTGCATGGAAAATTCCTGTGATATCTCCAATTTTCTTGAAGAGATCCCTTCTCCTGCTTTTCTCTGCATTGCTCATTTAAGAAGGCATTCCTGTCTTCCTTGCAATTATCTGAAAATCTGCATTCAGTTGGGTATATCTTTCCCTTTCCCCCTTACCTGTTGCTTTCCTTCTTTCCTTAGCAATTTGTAAGGCTTCTTCAGACAGCCATTTTGCCTTCTTGCATTTCTTTTCCTTAGGGATGATTCTAGTTGCTATCTTCTGAACAATGTTGTGAGCCTCCATCCATAGTTCTTCAGGTACTCCATCTACCAAATCTAAACCTTTAAATCTGTCACCTCCACTGTTCATATGGAATATGATTTAGGTCACACCTGAATGGCCTAATGCTTTTTCCCTACTTTCTTCAGTTTAAGCCTGAATTTTGTAATAAGAAGCTCATGATCTGATCCACAGTCGGGTCTTGTTTTTACTGACTGTATAGAGCGTCTCCATCTTTGGCTGCAGGGAACATAATCAGTCTGATTTCAGTGTAGACTATCTGGTGATGTCCATGTGTACAGTTGCTGCTTGGGTTGGAGGAAAAGGGTGTGACCAGCATGTTCTCTTGACAAAACTCAATTAGCCTTTGCCCTCCTTCATTTTGTACTCCAAGGCCAAATTTGCCTGTTATTCCTGTATCTCTTGACTTCCTACTTTAGCGTTCCAAGCTCCTATAATGACATCTTTTTTTTTTTTTAAACTCCACATAGTCAGGAATTATTTGCAGAGGACACCACTGAAAGTTGGGAGGATTTTTCCTGATATACTTTTGAACTGCAGATGAATTCTGGAACTTCTCTCCACATTCAGCACACATTTAGTTACACAGTACAGGGAACCGCTACATCTACAGATTCACTTGGGCGTGGCTAGTTAATGCATCAATGTGGTGTTGCCTGATTTGTCTTTTTCTTTGATGGGTACAGGGACATGTACAAATGTGTGCGATGGTGCTTCCTGCTCAGAAATATAACCAAGGTCAATAATCCAGGAACAGAACTGATGGCAGGAGGCCTAAGATCCATGGGCCAAGAGAAAGGCTACAAGTTTTAATTACAAGTAATTAAAGCATTCCCTACCCCCAACACACACACTCTCCACCCAACTCTCTCTCTCTCTCTCTCTCTCTCTCTCTCTCTCTCACACACACACACACACACACACACACACACACACACACCCTGTGACAGCCCTAGAATCTCTTGGTTTGAGAACAAGTTGTTATCAAAACAAAAGAAGGATCATCAACTCTAGCTATCCTCACCAACCCCATAGCCAAACTCAATCAAGAAGCCATGTTAATCACCTCTGCCAGGTGCGAGAGCAAAACCAGTACCCATCTAGAACTGGGACTTAGCATCCAGCTGCATTTCAAACATCACTACGCCAAGCCAGCAGGCAGGATTGGTAATCCCAGCCAGTGACATTGCTAGGGTGGTGCGGGGGTGTGGGTTGCTCCAGGTGACACATATTGGGGGGGGGTGACGTGCACTCGGTGACTAAAATCACTAAAATCACAGTTTTAGGAATAAAACTGTCATGTCATATACCATTCGATGTGGAATTTACAGCAGAATGCAATAAAAAAATCAGAGTGAAATATCTCCATTCTACTAAAAGATATGGCCAAAAAACCAGAAAACAAAAATGCACAGAGCCCTATGAAAAGTGAAACTGAGCCATAGCACAAGTTTACTCATGAATAGGTGAACTTGCCTTGGTCCATCGGAAAGGGCAGACTGAGAGGGATCCAGTGACACCACAATGATCTTAATTCGATGAATGCAGCCCAAAAAAAACACCAGAGAAGGAAGCCCCTCCCTCCAAGTTGATGAATGTATTACGCCCTATGGAAACTGAAACTAAGCTGGAAGGCCACATTTACTCACGAGTAAGCAGCCATGCCTTGGCTTGTGATCAGGCCAGGCAAAGAGGAATGCAAGGCCACCAGAATGGTTCCAATCTGATGAACGTGGAGTTCAACAAATGCTCCAGAAGGTAGCCATCCACCATAAAAGAATAAAACAGAGGCTTCAGTTTATAGGGTGTTTTTTTTCTTTTTTAGACTTGCATTAAATTGGGCACTGGGTATAGCTGAAAATCTTACTGATTTTGGGGTGGGGGGTTATTGCAGGCAGGCTATAGAGAAAATTCACTTGGTGAAACAGGGCTGGCTTTCCCTTATTTAATTATTTGTTTTAGTTTAATTATTTATTTTAATTTTCTTGGTGATGTCACTTCTGGTAATGACCTCACTTCCAGTGTGTCCTGGACAGACTGTCATTCTAAAAAGTAGGTCCTGGTGCTAAATGTTTGAGAACTCCAGCAATAAGGTGTTAGTAAGGTAACACCCTTGGGGTGGGGTGACACCACTAGTGATCAAAATCACTAAAATCACAGTTTGTAGAAATAATACCATCATGTTAGATATCAATAAATGTGAAATTTTATGCAGAATGCAATGAAACAAACTGTATTGAAATATCTGTGTTCTATAAAAAGGTACAGCCAAAAAACTAGTGGGGGCAAGGCAATGTTGCCCCACTCACTGCATGAGAGGAGGTCCATCATGGGGGTGATGCACTGGCCTCCTGCACCAGTTGAAGCAACCCTCAGTGACCCCACTGACCCCAGCTTCCTTCTCCCTTCCACCCTTTCCTCCCCAATTCTCTCCCTGAATGCAATGCAAGACTCTATGTCAATGTACAGGTTGAATATCCCTTACCCAAAATGCTTGGAACACAAAATGTTTTGGATTTTATGTTTTCAAATTTTGGAATATTTGCATATACATAGTATGATATCTTGGAGATGGAACCTAAAGCTAAACACAAAATTATTTTATGTTTCATATGCACCTTAGGGCACAATCCTAAGTGCGCACTGGGCCAGTGCAAGTCTCGGTGCAGCTCCGAGGTGCTCTGTTCTGTTTGGATCTGCGCCACCACATCAGGTTGGCCTGAATGTGGTTTCACACAGTGTTTTTAATAACTGTATGCATGTCTGTTGTGTTCCTACATTTTTACTCTGACTCATCTCTTTAGGTCAGATGTGGAAATTTCCACTTGGGGTATCATGTCGGTGCTCAAAAAGTTTCCGATTTTGGAGCAGTTTGAACTAGGAATGCTCAACCTGTATAAATCAAATTTAAGGCACACACACTCTCACACACACAGATTTATATAATACAAATTATATGTACCGGTAATTATTTCAAAGGAAAAGGTTACCAACCCAGGATAATGGTTTCTTCTGCACAGTTAATGCTTCCTATTAAGACCATGTTGGGCATCACTGGCCTGAGGTATTCAAATACAAAGTCATATCTCAGCAGCCAAATGGATCCTTTGCTAAGAAGTTCCAGCACTGTAACCTTTTTCTGGAGAAACTCACTAGCAAGATGTTCATATGTTACAGAAAGCAGGTACGACAGTATAAATTCCATAGAACGCATCAGCACATTTTTCACACACTCAGTAAATGTCATGTGATCATTTGAAGACATAAACATCCATGGAACATAAGAAAGAGGTCTTGGACATTGAGTAGCCTGATCATGTATGCTATACGGATGTCCACGCATGAAGTACACGGAAGGTAAGGAGAGATATTCAGCAATGATTGGCCCACAAAGCAGGACAGGGTCCATAAAAGCAGCATCAAATTTGCTTTCCTTGAGGAAGACTAACTCTTTGTCATATAAAAACTGCCTACAAGCTGCAGCATCCCCAGTAAAAAGTACAGATAGCATAGATGTTAAAGCAATTATCTTCTCGAGTGTAGTATTATGGAAAACGTACATGCTCACTGAATGAAAAAAATTTGTCCATTTGCTCCTTGGTGTGAGGCACTGAATATGTTCTTACAGTAAAATTCTCAGATGTCTCCAAGCGCATTCCAGTTTCTGGCATTACAACCACAATCTCATGTCCTTTTTGTGCAAGCTCCTCCAGTACAATTTGCATGCTAAGCCAGTGACTTCCATCCATTGGCACAACCAACAGTTTCCCACCAGAAGCAAAATGCCACAAGCAGAACACAAAGGTAAGCCCAACTTTCCAGCTTGATTTCAGCCATGCCATCATCATACAGAGAGTTCCAAAACTTCTTGGGTGCTTTGCATCAAACTGATAAAATTGGATATTGCAGAAGTACAGAATCAGATGGTTTCAGAATCAAGTAAATGTTTAATAAAAATTCTTCACTGTTCAAAGTTAGTCACACAGCCCTTAGAGTCTGTACTATTTATCCAATGATACAAAACTGATAAGAACTAATGTTGTACACATTAACAAAATTCCTTCTGTAGAAGCAGTAACAAATGATAACGTGGTGTGGTCCTGTGGTATGGTGGTTCAGAATAACACTGTTTGGTTCTTTTGGTGGCATGTTCTGGGCAAAGGCATTCATCAGCACCATTTGAAGACAGTGAAATTTACATGCATGCAATGTGGTTAAAAGTTCCTTTAAAATGTAAAAATGATGTTTTGAAATCATTTTGATTAAAGTAAGCATCTCTTGTTTTAAAAGGAAATCTCAGCATAATAAAACTGCTTTTTCTCATGTAGTATTCGAGGTACACTTTAGCCCACTTCACACATACGCTCAATGCTGTTAGCATGATCCCACATGGACCACATACACACACACACCCTGCTATTATCCCCATGTGTTGCCATCACCCCCCATGTAGTCCAGGCTTATTTGCAAAGGCAGTACTGAATGTTGGAAGGGTATCTCTTAGTATTTTTGAACTGCAGAGAAATTCTGGAACTCCTCTCCACATTCAGCACGGACAACTAAGTTTAGGGAACCACTTAAACCTACAGATTGGTTTGGCATGGCTGATTAATGCATCAGTGTGGTGTTGCCTGATCTGTCTTTTTCTTTGCACCCAACACTGCAGCTTGCTTACACAGTAAGTTTGAAAAAGCCAACTCCTAGAATCTCCTGACTTGAGAACAACAAGTAGTTATCAAAGCAAAAGAAGAATGCCCAACCCTATCTGTCCTCACCAACTCCATGGCCAAATGGCCAAACACAATAAAAAAGCTATGCTAATCACCTACGCCAGGTGCAAGAACAAAATCAGTATTCATCTAGGACTGGGGATAAGCTATCAAAAGCCATCAAATCACAAAGAAAGGTCCCTCAATGAGCTTACGCCACAAAAGATCCCACAGAATGCTGTGGGTAAAAAATATGAAAACCTGGGTCACCAGACCCCTGTGTCTTCATTCCTCACCCTCCTTCTGCCTTGCTGCCTGCATGTCATTCATTGACCTACCAACACTGCACTCATCCCTGTCCTGTCCAGCTGCACCACCATGTCAAACCAGCAGGCAGGATTGGTAACCCCAGCTTTCCTCTCCCTTCCATCCTTTCCTCCCTGCTTCCTCTCTGAGCACAATGCAAGACTCTATGCCAATGTGGGCTGGCTGGGCAGCCTTCCTTGTGGCCTACCTTGCCAGAACTCCATCCTCCCAAAGAAGGATGGGGTACTCCCCATCCTTCCAAAGAAAGCAGCTTTGGCTGCCTTGCTCTGCTTCCCTTCCTCAAATTAACAGCCCACTCCTAACAGAGCTTTACAACAAACAAACATCAATTGCACTATCATAAATGGCCATATGGTAGTATGCTATGTGTGGTGCTGGCAGCCATTCCAAAACAGATGATCCAAACAGTAGCTGTGTCAGAGGCCTGCTGTCTAATATGCAAGCTCTAGCATGCTTCCAGTTTGGTTGGTTGGCAACCTTCAAGCTTGAAAGACTATCGTATAAACCTACAGCACCCGGTATTCCCAGGCGGTCTCCCATCTAAGTACTAACCAGGCCTGATCCTGCTTAGCTTCCGAGATTAGACAAGATCAGGCATGTGCAGGGTAACAGTTGCTTCCAGCTTGGTTAAAAAACAAATGACAAAATGGTGTCAAGTCATTAGACTCGTGTATGGCGACTGCCATGTTTCTGCCATTAGAAATGAACTGCATGGAAGCCGTCATCTTTAATAGCCTTGAGCTAGGGCAGTGTTTCTGAACGAGTGGTATTCGTACCACCAGTTGTACTTGATGTGGTGTCCAGTGGTAACTGTGGGACCCCCAGACCCCTGCCGCCTGGCAGTGAGTCCTGCAACACAATGTGATGAACTACAGTAGGAGGTTTGGTTCAGTGGGCAGCTAGTTCCCAGGTAGGACTGGGGAAAATGCCCGTGTGAGACCCTGGATATCTCCTATCAGTTAAGGTAGGAAATACTGAGCTATGTGGGCTGGTGGCATGCATCAATGTAAGGTATATTCATATGAACACAAAACTCACTTGTCTCCTTTCCCCTCTATGCTAACTGCATAAACCAGCAGTTCCCAAAGTCCTACTTGGATGCCCGTCAGTTGTCATTTTGTTTGCTTTTCATCACTAGTTGTGGTGACAATCTTGCCAGCTGCTGGCAACAATTTTTCCCACAGAGTACCCCTGTTACTTTAGCACCAATGGTAAGTACTCAAGAACCCTTTGTGAATTGTTGCTGCTCCTTTCAAATAGCCAAAATGCAGATGGGGTGGCAAAGTGGAGGGGCAGTGTTTACCTTATTTACAACAAGAGATATAAATCATGTGAGGATATAGTTATGAAAAAAATTACATCAAAATCAAATTTTTAAACATACACACACATGAACACAAACACCTATATATACAATACAAATTATATATAATTATTTCAAAGGAAAAGGTTACCAACCTGGGATAATGGTTTCTTCCGTGCACAGTTAATGCCTCCAATGAAGACCATGTTGGGCATCACTGGCCTGGGGTACTCAAACACAAAGTCATACCTCATCAGCCAAATGGATGCTTTACTAAGAAGTTCCAGGACTGAAACCTTCCTCTGGAGAAGCTCACTAGCAAGTTGTTCATACATTTCAAAAAACAAGTAGCACAATATAAATTCTGAGGAATGGACTAGCACATTTTCCACACGTTCAGTAAATATCATATGATCAGTTGAAGACGTATACATCCTTGGAACATAAGAAAGGGGGCTTGGACAGTGAGTAGCCCAATGATGCAAATTACAAACAGGTCCACGTGTGTAGTACACAGAAGGCAAAGAGAGATATTCAGCAATGATTGGCCCACAAGGCAGGGAAGGGTCTGTAAAAACAGCATCAAAGTTGCTCTCTTGGAGGAAAGTGACTAACTCTTTGTCAAAAAAACCCTGTCTACAAACTGAAACATGCATGGTCAAAACTTCAGAAAATGAAAAAGTAAAATAAATGATCTTTAGGAGTTTATTATCTTGAAAAACATCCATATTCAGTGAATGCAAAACATTGTCCAGCTGCTCCTTGGTGTAAGACACAGATAATGTTCTCACAGTAAAATTCTCAGATGTCTCCATGAACATCATGTCTCTATTGACTTCTGGCAATACCACCACAACCTCATGTCCTTTTTGCACAAGCTTCTCCAGTACAATTTGCATGCTAATCCACTGACTTCCTTCTGTTGGCACAACCAACAGTTTCCCACCAGAAGCATAATGCCACAAGCAGAACACAAAAGTAAACCCAACTTTCCAGCTTGCCTTCAACCCTGCCATCATGGTACTGAGGGTTCTAAAACTTATTGGGTGGTTTGCATCAGATTAAAACAAATATCCCCCCCCCCCATGGGACTCATCAGTCTGGGAAGGCAGCTCATCTTAGAGAAGGAAAACTCTAATCCCAAACCTCCACTGCCTTGTGGCTACATCCAGTTATGGAAAAGGCTTCAGGAGTCAACCTTGAGGCAAAATCCAGAGCTGGAGTCCCTGAGACAGTTCATGGCTGAACACAGTCACATTCTGGCAACTCCTGCGATGCCGCTGGAACCAACTGTATTGGCCTCTGCCTTTCCATTGGACCATTTCAGTGACGAGGAGAGGGGGGATTTGCTGCATGGGTAACAGCCTATTCTCCATACCTGCTTTACCCAGGCTTCGCACACTGGACAGGACACTCTGTTCCAGAACCGCCATTCAGAGCATGACACCATAGTATTCCAAAATCTGAAGGATGCCAAGGAAAACAAATATTGCATAAGTATCATATGAAATGGTTCGGAATCAAGTAAATGTTTAATCAATGTTCTTCATGTTTAAAGTAAATGTTTAAACTTAGTCACACAGGCTTAAAAGGCGGTACTGTATATCCAATGTTACAAAACCAATAAAAAGAGTTAATGCTGTATATTAACAAAATTCACTCAGTGAAGCAGTAACAAATTTTAACATGGTTAAAAATAATTTTAAAAGGGAATCTCAGCATAATATAAAAAGCTATGCTTTTCACAGATTTTCATATAGTATTAGAGTCCTGAGCATAGAGTCCTCAGCAGCCAATTGGATGTTTTGCTAAAAAGTTTCAAGAATGTAACCTTTCTCTAGAGAAACTCACTAGCAAGTTGTTCATGCTTTACATAAAACAGGTAGCACACTATAAATTCTGTGTTAAAAATTAGCACAATTTTCACACTCTCAGTGAATGTCATATGACGAAGACATAAAAATCCTTGGAACATAAGAAAGGGAGCTTGGACATTGAGTAGCCCAATAACGCATATTACATGGAAGACCATGCATGAAGTACTTGGAAGGCAAGGAGAGATATTCAGCAATGATTGGCCCACAAGGCAGTAGAGGGTTAATAAAAACATCATCAAAGTTGCTGTCCTGGAGGAAGGTGATTAATTCCTTGTCATATAAACACTGTCTGCATACTGAAACATGCATAGTCAAAATTTCAGACAGCACAGAAATTAAGGGCGCAATCCTAATCAACTTTCCAGCACTGACATAGCCATGCCAATGTAGTGTGCACTGCATCCTGCTGTGAGAGGCAGTCAAGGGGTGCCTCATCAAGGTAAGGTATGTTTGTTACCTTACCTTGGGCCTGCATTGCAGCTAAGTCAGTGCTGGAATATTGGTTAGGATTGCGCCCTAAAGCAAAGATCTTCTGGAGTTTAGTATCATGAAAAACACTCATAGTCAGTGAATGCAAAACATTGTCCAGCTGCTCCTTGGTGTGAGGCACAGATTATGTTCTTACAGTAAAATTCTCAGATGTCTCCTTGAGCATACCAGTTTCTGGCATTACAACCACAAACTCATGTCCTTTTTTGCACAAGCTTCTCCAATATGATTTACATGCTAAGCCAGTGACTTCCTTCCATTGGCATTAGCAGCAGTTTCCCACTAGAAGCAAAATGCCACAAGCAGAACACAAGGGTAGGCCCAGCTTTCCAGCTTGACTTCAGCCACAACATCACCATATAGAGCGCTCCAAAACTTCTTAGGTGCTTTGCATAAGATTAAGGGTGCAATCCTGACCCAGATTGCATCCTAAAACAGACATTGCAGAAATACAGCATGAAATGGTTCAGAATTAAGTAAATGTTTAATAAATGTACTTCACTGTTCAGTCTCACCAGACTTACAATCTGTACTGTATATTCAATGATACAAAACTGATAAGAACTAATGTTGTACACATTAACAAAATTCCTTGCGGAAGATCTTCCGCAGAGCCTGGGATGTGGATGATGACAGCTCCCTCCCCCCCATTTGTGCACTAAGCAGGTGGTCCAAAGATGCTTACTATAATGCTAATGGTACGGCCCTCGCTACGTTTTCCATTACCACCAACATGATTTGGCTTAACGGTCTAAAAGAGTTCCCCAATGCTGATGAATTTACTTTTGTATCCTCTCGTGGCGCCAGCGTCGTGGATTACATTTTAGTTTCCACTATGAAGCATCATGTGAAAGATTTTGCCGTTGGGCAACCTATAGTGACCATTTACCTTTAAACTTGGTCCTTGACCTCCATTCTGGGAGTGTTCCATCACAAGCTGAGGTAGATCCAAATCTAGAGTGTAGGTATAAAACTGTGGCTAACAGTGCCCTTTCCTCAAACTTCCATCGTTTAAGTACAGAACCAGCAAGCAAAGATTTTTTTATCAGCCATTTGACAGGATTCTGATCCCTTTGTTCAAATCAAATCCTTTGAAGGTTTTATTGGATACATTTTTAAGGTCCTGAGTACCAGGCCCACGACAGTTAAAACATGCAGTGCAGTTGACAAAAAGGATTGGTTTGACAGTGTATGTAGGGATCTTAAGGTTTGTATCAGGGCTTCTTATTTAGATTTTAGAAAGTACAATGACCCCAGTTGTTTAGTTAAATACTCCATTCTCAAAAAACAACTAAGAGTTTTATTGACAGAGAAAAAGAAAAAGTTTGTTTTAACTCAATGGAACAAACTGCATCAAGCGATTCAACAAAAAAATAATAAACAATTTTGGGCAGTTGTAGCGGGTTCATGTAGATCAGAAACATACGACCCTGCTATTATTCCTTCATATACATGGGTTCAACACTTTACAGACCTTTTTTATTATAAGAGCAAATCCCCGGACACCTACCCTGACTTCACCTCTGTGGATCTGCCTATCTGGCCTCCTGTGACCCCTGATGAAATTAAAGAGCTAATTATGCAATTGAAGTCAGGGAAGGCCGCAGGTCCAGATGAAATACCACCTGAGCTTTTAAAAGGTGACCCAGAATGGTGGGCCCAGTTACTTGCCCACATCTTTACAATGATCGACAGCTCTGGCCTATTACCCAATGCCTGGCTTACAGCAACAGTCGTGCCTATTCATAAAAAGGGTGACCCTACCATATCAGGAAACCTTCGGCCTGTTAGTTTGCTTTCTGTAATAGGTAAGATCTATGCTAAATATTTTTGCAATAAACTTACTCTCTGGGTTACTTCGCAAGGCATCTTAGGCCCGAGCAATCTGGCTTCTGTCAGGGCAAATCAACTTTGGATAATTGCCTGATCCTGTCTCATTTGGCCTATAAGCAGGTCAGGATATGTAAGGCTCGCCTTTATGTAGCCTTCCTTGATTTGAAAGGTGCCTTTGATTCTGTGGATAGGGAGCTTCTTTGGGCCAAGTTGGAAGACATGGGGATTGATAAAAGATTACTGCTGCTGATTAGGTCCCTCCATTTAAATACCTCATGCAGGGTTAGATGCTCCTAACTCTAACTCACTCCATAATCACTAACAAAGGGGTCAAAAAGGGCTGTGTCTTGGCCCCCATGCTTTTCAATCTATTTCTAAATGATCTTGCCCCTTCCCTGAAGGAAGTAGATGGCCATTGTCCAAAGCTTGGCGCAAGCCAAGTGCCGCTACTTCTGTACACGGACGATGCAGTACTGATATCCTGTACTAGGATTGGCCTGAAGCGTCTGCTCAGTCACGCCACAGAGTATTTTTTGTCCAACAAATTGCAGATTAATTATGCTAAATCTAAGATAATGATATTTGCTAACAGATGGAAAGCTTTTAAGTGGTCTTGTAATGGCAACAAAATGGAACAGGTTAAGCATTTCAAGTACCTGGGTATCAACTTCCATTACAGGCTCACTTGGGCTTTTCATCGCAAGGCAGTGCATCCAAACTAGCTTCCTCAGCCATTTCCTGTTTCTTTTTCACCTGCGGCAATGGTTATGTTCCGGCCGCTCTGGAGGCATTTAAGGGAAAGGTTCTTTCCCAGGTTCTTTATGGCTCTCCTGTCTGGCATAAGGTCATTAACCAACCACTAGAACGCATCCAAGCCTCCTTTTTACGGAAGATTTTGGGCTTATCCAGGTGCGTTCCCTACTCGGTTCTGTGTCTTGAGGTGGGGTTAATTTGATTAAGGACTACTGCATGGTTAAGACTACTGAAATTTTGGTTTAGGATTTTATTTAACCCTACCTCCTCTGGTCTAATGCACCAATTATTATCGGATCCAGTCCTGCCTATAGAGATCACTGATCTTCTAACTAAAATTAAGTCAATAGGGCTGGACACTGCAGTTAGGTATGATTGGCTGTGATGCAGCTTACAGAATCGTCAAAGGAAGAATTCTTGATATCAAACAACAAGAGCTGTTCAGTGCCACCAGAACCACATGCTCTCCACTCCATCTCCATATTTCAGTCAGTTTTGGGAAACCGGCCTCCTTCTTTTACCACCTGGTGTGCCCAAAGGCTCGGAGAGCTTTCACACTGGCAAGATGTAATGCTCTTCCATCAGCCTTGTGGCAGGTTCAATAGTATTCCCTACTCAGAGAGGAAATGCAAGTGTGGTAGGGACTGCGTTGAGACTCTAATGCATACCTTTTTTTACTGCCCGCTACATGATGCGTCACGCAATAAATATCTAGGCCCATTGTTAGCTAGGATGCAGGGCTGGGAGGATTCAGTCATGCTTCAGTCTCTCCTTTCCACACCTGATTCTGAGACTCTGGATAACGTCGCTTCCTTTTTATCTGGGGTAAAAGTCAGGCAGAGCCCTGGAACTCTGGGTAGTGTGTGAGGAGAAGACTAATGTTTATGTTCATGTTGTGTTGTCTTTGTATATTATTGGTTTTTTTTTGTTTTTTCTCTGTATTTTATGCCAATAAAGGTCTTACTGAACTGAACTGAAAATTCCTTGCCAGCTGCTGACCACAGTTCTCCCCCCCCCCTTTTACTTTACCACCACAGGTGAAGTACTTTGGGGAATCTTTGTTGCTCCCTTCAAATAGCCATGCTGCAGATGGGGTGGCAAAGGGGAGGGGTAGTGTTGTTCAACCTTTTTAAATTACAATATATTTCCCAATATGCTGCCATAAAAGGCCCAGCAAGGGTGCCCAAACTGCATCACTGCCAGGCCTGTCACAGCTGCTGCCATAGAACCCAGGTTCTGCCCACTCTGACAAGTCAGCAGCAGCATGTTGTGTGTGGGGTAGTGCAAAGGGAGTTTTGGGAAGGACACTTTAGGGAAGGAAGGATGTAAATCCAAGCAGCAGCTACTTGCAGCAGGATCCTATCCCAATCCCCTCTTTCCCAGTCCTACCCCCCCTCCATTCCTTGGACTTATGCCAGCTGCATAACTGGTGTGAGTCTGACGACACCCATAGGCAGCCAGTAGACCTAAACACAGGTATTTTACCTCCGATTTGCCTTCTGGTCTCCCCCTCCCTCACAGCGTGTATCACAGCCTTCATTGGCACAGCTGCATGTTATGGACTGGCAGGAGACAGGATTGGGCTGAGCTAGAAATAATTTCTAATATAAGATTATAGTTTTATTTTAAAAGAATACAAAATAAATACCCATTTCACCCAAATTGCATTAATATTTTTTTTTTCAAACCAAATATAATGAGTTCCTATTGGTGCTGGGTGCATGTGTATTAGGTGCATCTAGGAAAAGCAGAGAAATAGGAAGCAACATTTAGGGAAAAGAACTGCAGTAGTGCCTGTCAGCTTCTAGCAGTTAATGGCAGGGAGAAGTGAGTGAGACTCACAGCCCAATCCTGAGCTGAACCGAGAAGGGCTGCCGCCAAATCCTGCGCCTACTGCACTACCATGGGAAGCGCCTCAGGAGAACAGGACGTTTGTTCCCTTCCCCCGAGTAAGGTAAGCTGTTACGTTAAAATCCCCTTTTTCCTTTTAAGTTGTGATTTTTATGTCTGGTTACGTATTATGGACAAAAACTCATGCAGGTCAAACCTCAAAATACAGGACACCCTTCCCCCAGTACAATTTTCCAAAACCCTGGTAAAAGTCACAAGTTTAGCAAAGCTCATGGTGATCACATCCCCTCCTCCAGTCAAGGAATGTCTCCTGATCCAATCACTGTTATGCAAAACAAGCATGCATCTCCGGAGGAAGAAGTCTATTGTTCTATTGTTGTAGCTTTATCACTCTTAAGCACCTTATGCAAACTGCTCCCCCCCCCCAGGTCAGCCATGGCTGATAGCTGAGCCTCCAGTTTCTCTTGCTTGTTCCACGTGTCCCACTGTGTGTAGTGAGCATGCGCATACAGCTCTAGGCCACATCCGGGTCATTTCAGGTCAGCAAAAACCCTTAAAAGAGAAAGGCTGCCATGTGCGCTCTCTCTCTCTCTGGCTGCCCTCCAAGGCACAGGTCCTCCATAGGACTCTTCCACCACCACCCCCAACTGCTTCCCAGGACAGGTAACTATATATTGCGTCTGGAATCTTTTCCCTTCTCTCCCCATCTTAGTTAGCAACTGGGTTATGCAGACCAGGGACCCCTAAAATCCTTCCCTACAACCTATCCTTTCTGATTCCTTCTCAGATGCACCAAATACACGGTACATGCAACCACCATAAAGCTAGGTACACAGGATCCAAGTACTAGGAACCAAGAAACATATACTTACTATTTTCCATGTGCATTATGTTTACCTGTGTGTTTTTTGTAATAAAAATATAATCGTTGATTGAAAGTTATCTTTCTCCCAGTCTCCTCTTTAAGCTACAAGGGATTATCTCTGCATTATGCTGTTTTGTTATCTAGCCTGTGATCCTGAGGTTTCCAAAAGGGTAATATAATAATTCCCCTTAAAACAAAACAGAACTTTTTGATAACAAAGCAGCCCCGCAATGGGGCCACTCATTTTACCGCCAACAAAAAGGTTGGTGATAAGGTAAAGGCGCTCATGTAGGGCGTGCAGCCTTGGATCCTGCAAAGCGGAGCTCCGCAGATCCTCTTCCCTCCCTCCCCCGGCACGCCTCCTCCCCGCCCTCTCTCCGCCCCCCACCAGCCTCCCCTCTCCCTGGAACACCTCCTCCTGCCCCAACCCCCATCCCCGCCTACTGTTCCGCAGCTTGGCAGTCCATGAGACTGGGCTAGCATGGGCAGGAGCCCAGGAGTCAAACTCATTTCATGCAAAGGGCCAAATAGCATTCATGATGCCTGTTGAGGGCTGGAAGTGATGTCATTAAGCAGGTCATGACCACAAAAAAGCACTTTTTTCTCACAAAGGAACTTGGCTACAAATGACAGAAGAGAAAAATGCAAATCTTGATAATATTTTCAGGATATGGAAGAGTCCAATCATTGTGCAGGCTGCCCTTTCAGCAGTGACACTTCAGCACAGCTCAGCAGTTGGTGGTGGTGCTTGGAGAGCCCAAGGGCCAGATAAAAAGGTTCTATGGGCCACATCTGGCCCCCAGACCTTATGTTTGACACCCCTGACCTATACTGTATTCTTGAAGTGGATTACCTTGCAGGGATCCAGAGGCTGTTTGGCTAGCACATGAAAACCCAATCCTAACACAGCACACAGGGACTGCTGTATCAGGGTAGAGTGACACCTTGCTGGTCAAAATCCCTTACTGGGATTTTTGTGGTTGCTGCTATGTGCAGAACTGGGGATAGGCTAATTAGTGAATGATAAGTGAGTGATAAGGAGGGCTTGGGGTGTTCCGTTTTATGTATGTATGGCATATCATATATGAATAGTAAGAGAATTTTTAAAATCAGGGTGTAGGTGAACAGTGTTGCTTCAGCTGTCAGCTGAAATGTAGATACGCAGTGGTCACCAAGAGGAGGTGCCAGGGGAATATCTAGCATGTCAAAATGAGTTTTACATAGTCTACATGCAGAATAAAACTGCATGTACAATAAAACCAGGAAAATGCAGGTGGTTTGATACAAAACATAGATTACTGAGGTTTCACCCATTGAAGGCAAATACAAAATGTAACTACAGATAGGAGATGCATATAAAGAATTACAGGACTGTATTCAATGGAGATGGGAAGTGGGATTATCTTCTTCCTTCCAGGATGTGCTTGTCTGAGAAGGGTGAAGGGAAATATGACATACACAAGAGTTTGAGGCTTGACCAGAGTCCTTTAGTAACATGGCTTGCCTGTCAGAGAAGTAGGGCTCAAACCTATTCAACTTTCCAGTGCTGATGCAGCTGCAATGCAACAAACATTCCCTTATCTTGAGGAGGCCTCCATAATTATCACCACCACCACCACAGGATGCAGCATTCACTATGTTGGCATGGCTGCATTACCACTAGAAAGCTAGATAGGATTGGGCCCTTAGTGTCTTTATTGACCATGTTGTACACAGAAGTTCTGGGAAAACAGTGCATCCTGCCCACCGGTATCCAGGGTTGGGAATTGGACTCGGAGGACTCGGACTCAAGTCGCAAAAAAGTGTTTTTTGTTGACTCACTGACTCATGAGTTGGCACGTGGAAGACTTGGAAAAATACTCAAGGGCCCCCCAATACGACACTCTTCCCCACGTGTGCAGACTTGAGTGTCTGGGCGTACTCAAAGGACTCCAGTGGGGAGGCCCTGCCTCACCTGCCTCCTCCCCCACCACACTGCCTGTGGGTTGTGAGTGCTTGCACGCCTCACAGGGCAGAGGACTGGGGTGGGATGGGGTCCCCACCCACTACACTGCCAGGGGGTTGTAAGTGCTTGCATACCTCACAGGGCAGAGGATTAGGGCAGGGAGGCACTGCCTTGCCAGCCTCCCCACCCACCACCACACTGCCAGGGGGTTGTGAGTCCTTGCACGCCTCCAGGGCGGAGGACTAGGGCGCACGTCCTGGGACCCAGCCCCTCCGGGGCAGTCTCCCCTCCACACTCCCCTCCCAAGCTACGCTTCAGCGGCGGAGGCAGCCCTGGAATCACAGTCCCCGCCTCGCGGTGGGCGTGTCTGACGCCATCCCTCCCCCCGGCGTCCAATAAGAAGGCGGAGGGGCGGGGCCGGTCGCGCCCGTGCTGGCCCGTCTTGTTGCTAGGGTCGCGACAAGTTGAGTAGCAACGGAGGCCGGCGCGCGCCTGTCTGACGCGGGGCGTGCTGGGAGTCTGGGGCGGGGGGGCGCTGCCGTTGCCTTCGCCGCCATGCAGGGCTCCATGGTCCGGCGCACGCAGGAGCTGCTGGGACGAGTGATTCGGAAGCCGCCTCTCACCGAGCGCCTTCTCAGCAAGCCTCCCTTCCGCTACCTCCATGACGTGATAGGGGAGGTCAGGCTGGACGGACGGGTGCCTGGGGGGGTATGGGGATCGCGTCGTTTGTTGCTAGGCAACGAGAAGAGCGGGCAGAGCGGTGGTCACGCCCCGTGTTCCTCCCTGTGCCTCTGTCCTCCCCTCCCCCAGGCCCAGGTCTGTGCAGGGCCCCCAGCTGTGCCTTTGGGATTCAGAGGAGCCCTGTCTGCCCTCTCAGTCCACCACAAGAGCAAGGGGGACACACAGGCTGCAGTCCTATGCACACTTACCTGGGAGTAAGTCTCATGGACTATAATGGGCTTACTTCTGAGTAGACATGCATAGGCTGAGGCTCCAAGTCCCAATGGGTTCGATGGTGCCTAAGGCTGCAAACCTATCCGCTCTTACCTGGGAGCAAGCCCCATTGACTATAATGAGGCTTACTTCTGAGTAGACATGCGTAGGGCTGGGCTCTTGGGGGGGGGAGAAATGGAGATGGTCTACCTAAGAGTGCAATCCTGTCTACGCTTACCTGGGAGGAAGCTCTTCTGACTATAATGGGGTTACTTCTGAGTAACTACTGCAGAGGCTTGGGCTGACAGTCACTAATAGTCCTGCTCATGCAAAAGGCATATAAAGATGCCTTCCCTTTTTGCTGCTGGTTAGTAGTGGAAAGTCAGTTTTCTGCAAGGAGTGGGGTGGGGTTCTGTGCCTTTTAACAGCAGCTTTGCAGGGAAGCAAAGATATTGATCGGCTCTTCCAATTGTGGATGAAAAATGTGCCTTATGCAGATCAAGATGCTGATGAAAGCATGGCTACATAGGCCAGTATGTAGGTGACAACCACTTGTGGTAACGTGAAAGGGATGGCCAGGCTGATAAACCCCTATCCGCTTAGGTAACCAGTTAATGTCTCTTTCAAAATGCCTCTGATACACTAAGGCAGTGATTTTTCAACCTTTTTCTTCTCACAGCATACTGAAAAGGCACTGAAATAGTCAAGGCACACCATCAGTTTTTTGACAATTGACAAGGCACACTGCACTGCCAGAAGGGGCTTGCATCCCCAGTGAGCCTACTAACAAATGATCCTCCCCCAAACTCCCACTGCACACCTGCAGACCACCCACAGCATACCAATGTGCCTCAACACAGTGGTTGAAAATGGCTGCACTCTGGCTTATGCCACAACGAAGGAGGGCCAAACTAGGCATGACTTTGAGGGCCCAGTCCTATCCAGTTTTCCACTGCCAGTGCAGCTATGCCAGACGGATGTGCACTGCATCCTGTGGTGGGGAGGTAATACAGAGGCCTCCTCAAGGTATAAGAACATTTGTTCCCTTACCTTGGGGCTGCATTGCAGTTGCACTGGCTCTGGAAAGTTGAATAGGATTGGGCCCTCAGTCCTAACCAATTTTCCAGCACTGATGCAGTCGAATTGTAGTCCCAAGGTAGAAGAGTAAACGTTCCCTTATCTTGAGGAGGCCTTTGTTATTCCCCTCTGCTGCAGGATGCAGTGCTTGTCATCTCACAGATGACAAGCTACACAGGCTGAAATTTCCTCCTGTTTAACAATTGTTAAAGGTTCAGGAGCCCTAAAGTTGGCCACCCCAGCATAGATTGTTTCTGTCTTTGTCTTTCAGTTTATTCTGTTGTTAAATAATAGTTGTGTTGTCCACCCCACTACTGATCTGGTTCACCCCAGGTCAGTAGCCACCCCACTGGTCTGGTTCAGGATCACAATGAGGCAACAGAGTTAAATCCCCGTCTTCTTTTGTGTCTCCCCACTGTGGTCTTCATCCAGTTTTGGACACAGCCAATGTTTATGAACAAACAAACAGTATGCTGAATATCACATCTCATTTGGTCTTAAACCTGTTATTGAAAATTAAAGATCCAGATTTCTAGTTGGGTGTATTTTTACGTTGCCTTTTATATGCTTCATGTTCTCCATTAGACAGCAATTTCTTACTTTCTTTTCCTCAAAGTTGGAGAGGCTTTATTTTTACTAGGGTAGTGGTTTTCAAACCAAGAGAAAAGGCTTGAACCTTTTTGTAAGCATTCTGTAGCAAGAGAAAAAGGTCTAAAAATACTGTACAGGTATATATGTTTAAAGAAGAATGTTAACATATGCAGCTGCCAAGAGTTTATTTAGAGCACGATGCAAGAAGAAGCTGCATCTGCTAAAATCCCCCTTCTTTGCAGTGGAGCCTTCTTGAGAATTTGGTGATTGTATAGGACAACATAGTGGTTGATCTAGGAAATTTCCATTACTACAGGTATTTGAAAATAGTGTTTATTTTACTCAGAAGTAAGTCCATTGTATTCAGTAAGACTTAGGCTGTAATCCTGTTTTACTCACTTGAAACAAACACCTGTATTCATAACCCTTTTGTGGGTTCCATTTTGTTGTTTGACTGTTGTCTTTAAACCAGCTACAGGGCTAAGATGATGGTTTTAGTCAATTGAATTTATTTTACCCAGTATTGAATAACTATTTCAGTACCTTAGTACAAGAATAATACTGATGCAAATGAAGCTAAATGTCTGTAAACTGACACAGAAAGGTTAGTCACTATTGTGGGAGTAATCTGTAAAATTTTATCTGAACCATACAGAAAATAGAATTCCTGTACCAATAGAGTCCCATGGAAATTTCTGGTTCTTGTTATGTAAATGTTCTACCCACTTTAGATGCAAAAGTTACCTGAAGCATACACATCTGCCCTTGTACTGGCAATATTCACTTGCTGGAAGAACAATTGATTCTGTACAGAGAATCTGTAATAGAGAAAGAGTAGTTTCTTTGGAGATTATTATTATTATCTCTAGATTTATTATCTGAATGTGTGTTCAGGCAATTTTGTAAGCATTGGGAAAACTCATAGGAAAAAATTGCAATAAAAAGGAAGTCTCAGTTGAAAAGTAATGAACTTGAAAGCATCAAAATTATCATGGAAATGAAGTCAAACCATCATCCATACTTCCTACCAAATCCAGAAACAAAGTGTTTTGTTTGTTTTAAAGGTAATTAGATCAACGGGATTCATGAAAGGTCTGTACACGGAAGCAGAGATGAAGTCTGATAATGTTAAGGTACGTACAGATTTTAACATTTTCCCTTCTTTATCAGTACGTTTGCTATAGGATTTGCACTTATCCATACTGTGCATATTAAGACCATCCCACTTTTCAATATAAAGTCCAAGAACTGTTGGGGGAAAAAAGGACCAAGTTCCTTGTAAAGGCAAGAGCTATCTCCCATTTTTCCCAGTGGGTTAGACCCAAACTTGCTGGGGCTGTCATATCCTTGGAACCACCATTCACTTCCTGGTTCTGAGGCCTAACGTGAGCCTCTAGAAAGCAGTAAGAGGGTCAGCGCAGGCTGGAGAGCTTTTTGCAGCATGTGGTTTTCATGTGCCTCAGCTCTGCCTGCCACTGTCTGGAGGCTCATGCTGTGGTCTCACTACTGGTCAGAGGGTAGCCTGCAATGCCCCGCCAAGTGCCTCACAATGTCCAAGGATGTCACAACACACAGATTGGGAACTGCTGGGTTAGACTTTTCCTCTACTTTGTGCTTTGGCCATCTGGTATCTGTTTTTATGCTCTTTCTCTAACAAATTACTAAGAACAGAAGTAAATGGGGAAAAAAAAATTCATGGAAAAAGTGGAAAAACAAGAGAAGTATAAGAGTTGCCCATAGTTTGCAATTAAAGCTTGATGTGCCAAACCTTGTTATGTGGTACTAGATTTTCTGAAATATTTTCATCATCAATTTTAACACTTCATTGGTGCTGTATAATGTTGCTATTAACTGTTTTTGTCTTTTAATTTTATCATGCCATACCTTATCCTTATGGTATAAGGCAATTAGGGTGATTTTTGGGTGAACTTGGAATGGCTTTGAAACAAGTTAGATTCTTTTCCCATTGAAATTAATGTAATAATTGTACTTGTATCATAATTTTCCTATAAAATCCAACCTGTTTTCTGGAACAAATTAGGTATGAATAATGAGGGAAGAGTGTATTCTACCCTCTTGGAAGGACCGCAGGGGATCAGTGGCTCCCCCCCTTTAAATCCTCACAACAATCCTATGAAGTGGGTTAAGTTAAGAAAGCATGACTAGTCTAAGGGCACCTGGTAAGTTTCATGGCCATGTGGAGATCCAAACCCGAGTCTACTTGGTCCAACATTCTAATTATACTGGTCCAACATTCTACATCATACTGGCTGTATTTATATACCTCACACTTGCACAAATATCCACACACAAATTCTTAACAATGCTTTAGTGTAGTTCTTGAATTGAGCCAAAATGTTGAGTAATCGGTATGTTCCTAGGATTGTACGCTGTTGAAACCAATTCAGATTGAAATCTGGAGAACTGTTTTTAATAAAGTGTTGTTCTACCAGGATAAAGATGCAAAAATTGCCTTCCTTCAAAAAGCAATTGATGTTGTCATCATGGTGACAGGGGAATCCTTGATGGTGAAGCCAGCACGTATCGTTGCTGGGCATGAACCTGAAAGAACCAATGAACTGCTCCAAGCAATTGCCAAATGTTGTCTCAATAAGGTATGATCCCAACAGACACTTTTGATTCATGTATTTTAATATTTCTGAATTTCATTTTTAGACTCGGGACTGGAATCCCAGTTGAGGGAAAGCAGCTTCAGGAGGGCGCATGCTTCAAGGAAAGGGTTAGGCATCCCTCCTCCCAAAACTGCTTTACCCTGAATCAGAGTTTTCAAAGCACCTATTGCAATGGCACATTATCCCTGTCCAGGAGGGGTGGTAGCTGGCATACCAGTTGAATGGCATAGGATGCCATGCCACAAAGAGCTCCAATGACAAAGCTGGATCTGTGAACAACAGATTTGTAGCAGGAGCACAATGCCATCCAAAACAGTTTGAAAACTTCTTCCCCAGGCAGATGAATCTGCAATGTGAGGTTGCAAAGGCAGGGGGCTAACCACATGGGGCAGAACCTCATGCCAGCTCCTGTTTTAAGATACAGAAGGCTCCCAACTTAGAGTTTGAGTTATTAACGTCTGTCTTACAAACAGGCTTTCTATGGAAGCTTACAAAGTAACTTTGAAAATAGCAACCCCTTATAAATAGCGAAGGGGAAAAACAACAGCTCAGTAACATTGGATAACATTGAAAATCTGGGGACAGAAGGGAAGGGGAAGGAAGCATTAAGCACTTTCCAGGCTGTGAATGGGCACAGGGAGAACTGAGTTATTGCAAGGTACAGGGGAGTATTAAGACTGTAAAGAAAAAGTGGGTCCTGAATGGATTACAAAAGTAGAAGTGACTATTGTGAGCTAGGTTAGTTTGACTTGCATTTTCTCTCTTTGTAGTTATCCAGTGATGAAGCTGTTCAAAAGGTCCTTGCTGGAGAGAAAGCAGATGTCAAAGGAAAATCCTCATCTTCGAAATTCCAGAACAGAGAATCTAAGGCAGAAGAACAGAAATCCCATAAAGAGGTCCTGTGAAGAGCCTTTAGATTAAAGGAACAATAAATGATGCTTATTCTATGAAAACCAAGGGACTGTGTGATAGCATAGTGCTGTTGTTGTCCCCAAAGTAGTACAAATAGAATAGGGCTTTCCCAACTCTTTGTCTTCTGCAGCCTCATGTATTCCCTGAAAATCCACTCTTATGGGATGGGGGATCCTCCAGAACACTGTGGAAGAGGCATGATTGGGGGCTACAGTGTGGGAGGGAAGATTCTGGAATGAGAACTACCATGCATGAGCATAAGTACCTTTGTGTTTTGGTGAGGATCTTTTGGATGAAACCCTATATTTTTTGTATCTTATTTTATAGGAAAGAGGTGAATCTGAAATAAAAGAAAAAAGTGTAAATCAAGACCAAAAATCCAAGGAAGAGCTCAAAGAAGAAGAGAGCAAGAGCAAAGAGAGTGATAAACGTAAAGATTATGAGAACCGGCACAAAAATCTTGATAAAGATAGTTCTAAAGAAGGTGAAAAGCATGAAAGAGAAAGAAATAAGAATAGATCGACCAAACAGGGAAGAGAGACAGAGAAAATCAGAGATAAAGAAAAAGGAGATGGAGAAGCAGAGAAAGATCTGGAGCACAATAAAGAAAGGGAAAGAAAACATGAGGGAGGAAGAGAAAAGGACAGATCAAAAGACAAAGAGAAGAGTAGAGAGAAAGACAAAGAACATGAGAAGAACAGGGAAAGAGGAAAAGATAGAGAAAAAGATAAGCGAAGAGAACGAGGCAAAGATGCAGAGCACTCACGAGAACATGGGAAAGATAAAAAGGTATGGGATTAAAAATTATATATATATTAGAGTTGATAACTGTGATTAACAAACATGTTGAACAAATCCGTGTTTAAACAAGGCATAGGTTGTCTGGATGTTAGGTGAGTGGTTCATTTGTACTTGTGTTTTGTGTTTTCTGCACATGGGACTTCAGTGTAGAATAACGACTGCAATCAGGGCTGCATGTTTCCCACTTGAAAAGTTAAGCATTGTGAAAAGCCAAATTCTCTGACCTGAATAAATGTATATTCACACCTTTTGCTTATTTTGCATACTTTATTTTTCCAGTCATGGGAAGTAGTAGCTATGGACTGCCCTTATGTTAGTAAAGGTGGAGACTGATTTTAGGGATTGAATATAACAATTCAATATTGGGAATTCTACTGGCATGTTTGAATTGTAGAACTGAACTTAATTCCAAGGGAATGGCTCTACTTCTAAGTACCATGAATTTCAGTTAGAAAGTTGAGCACAGGGCCAGCATCAGAGGCTCCTGTGGGCCCAACTGGCCAACCCCTAAAGTCCCCCATGCTACAGGCAACAGCTGTGAAGTGACTTGGCTGAGGGACTAGCGCTGTGACTACCTCCTTTTACCCTCTGTTTGCAACTGAACTTCCTCAGAGGTCGTTGTGCAGATGCAGAGATGTCTGAGGAAGTCCTTTAACAGAGGGTAAGAGATGAGGCTGCTGGATGCTCCTTCAGTAACTCTATTTCTTTGACCTGTTTGGGTTAGGAAAGGAGAACCTAATTACCTTGGTGAGGGCTCCTTTCTCCATACCACTGGAATGTTGAGGAAGTAACATTTCTTTATGAGATAGGTGGGGGTGGCAGTGGCCCACAACAGGGGCTTGGGCCGAGGGTCTTTTAGATCCTGGGACTTGTTAAGTATGTGTTTAAATTGTTCCCTGTGAACTGAATGGGTTTTTAAGAAGTACTTAGTTAGTGGGATCATGTATCATGTGTTTTGATTTCACCAAGTTTTGATGGACATAATAATGAGCAAGCTGACTTGGGATGTGTGTGACAGAGAGCTTTTTGGAAGGATGGGATAGTGGAACCTTTCCCAGCTTGGTCCACCAGATTTTTGGGTTCAGCAGCAAGCTAGGATTGGGAGGCAGAGAGGTGATAGTCTCTGTGCACACATTGGATCTGTTACCTTCTTCTGGATTCAGTGATGGTGGGTGATCTGTGGTCATGTCACTTATCATTGGCAGTTCATTGCCAGATTAGGTCCCCAGAGTAAAAAAGAGAAATTGTTGGTGGCCCACAGGACATTATCAACAAAATATTGATTAAAAATGTTGTTTGCATACATTCCAGTTTGGGTTGGATATCTTGCATTGCATATCTCTGCATTGGACAGTGTGTCAGATGTCCCTTCAGTACTTATTTGTCTAATTTTGATGGATATGTTTATTTTTTTTCAACCTGAGTATGTGGATGAGTTGATCAAAGGTCTAAGACCAATGATGTGTCCTCTTGGTCCTTGCCCATTGCCTGAATGGATGGAGGATGGTTATGAATGCTTACCTGAAAGAGAATATGCTTCTAACTGTTTTGAAAGAAGCTGTTATAAGACAAGAAGCCCTTTCTGAACTTCACTACCCTGCTAGCTTTTAGTCGGTCTTTAAGCTGCCATTTCTGCCTGTGATTGAGTGGGTAGTATCACTCCAGTATCACTGCCTGTGATTGAGTGGAGTATCACTCCAGTTCTTTCTGGGTGATACTGATTATCTGGATCCTTTTTAATCTGGATTTAAATCTGGTTTTGGAACTGAAACAGCTTGGTTGCCCTTGTAGATGATTTTCACTGGGAACTAGAAAGAAGGAGTGTACTGTTACTTCTATTGGACTTCTCAGCAGCTTTTGATACTAGTGACCACAGAGTCCTTCAGAGCCACCTGGCAGAATGGGTTTAGGGAGACACTGTGTTAAAGTGTTTCTACTTTTGTACCTGTCAAGTTGGTTACAGAGACTGACAATGGGGAGTTGCTATTTGCTCTCTTGGCTTTTAGAACCTTACAGGACCCTAATGTTTTTATATGCTTTTAAATTATGTTTTTAACTGTTTTAACCTTGTTTTGTAAGCCACATTGAGTCCCTTCAGGGAGAAAGGTGGGGTAAAAATAAAGTATAATAATAATAATAATGACTGTCTTTTCCCCCATCCTATATAATACCTATATGAAAGCTGCTGGGAGAGTTTGTCCAGTAATTTGGAATGTGGTATCATCAGTAGTGCTGGGTGCCATTGGTTTATTTCTCCTTTCTATCTGGGAGTGGGTGAAGCTGTAAAAGTTCTGAATCATTACCTAGCTGCATTGAAAGGCAGTGTGTGTGTTAACAAACTGAAACTTAATCCAGGCAAGACAGAGGTGCTGGAATCCACAGTAGAAAGTGGAGTCATGGTTTGGTTTACAGCCTGTTCTGAATGTATTGCACTCCCCCTGAAGAATCAAATTCACGCTTGGGAATTCCTCTTGAACTCTGTCTCTCTCTAGTCCACAGGATCTGATGAATGTGTAATAAAAAAACCAGTGGAAAGATCTTTAAAAGACAAGGCTGATCTAGATAAAGAAGTAAGTAATGGAAAATATGTTTTAAAAAGAATCAAATTGTAGCAGTGGTTCCCAAACTGTGGATCAGGACCAACCAGTGGGTCGAGACCCAATTTTATTTTTAGTCTAGTAAAACTAGGTGGGTCCCAGTACAGTGTCATTTAAAAAAGTGGTCCTGGTGCTAAAACATTTGGGAAGCACAGTATTATTGAAATACCTCATTGCTATGATTCCAGACAGGAACACTTACCACTTAAGAACGCTAAATCACTTAAAGAATTATCTGGGTTTTTTAAATTTGGTACATGACTGAGGGCTGATTTTCAAATTATGATTTGGGATTACATGAGTAAGATTTGTGTTTGCACACTCCCTCTTTCTCTCCCCACCTATCTTTGCATACTCCATTTGAATTGGTTACTTCCTCTTTGCAGAAATTCTAATTTGCCAAGCTGCCCACTTCTGCTTTCCAGGAACTCAAAGTAGCCAATTCAAATAGACCATGAAAGAAGAGAGAGATGATGAAATGGGCAAGGCAATCTTGGTCATGTGATTTGGTATTACCTTCAAATGAAGCCTTCACAGTCAAAAGCCAATGGGGAAAATAAAGGGGAAATAAGGTTGCCTGCAGATGGGGATCAGACTACTTCATCTGAAAGTTGTCCTCATGGTCATTCTGATTTTAATTATTCAACTGTTGTCGGGCAGTAAAATGGTGTTATGGAGAAGTCCTAATGTAAACCTTTTCATATTATGTTACTGGTTAATACATGAAAATCTCATGATCGTTTAGATTTTTTAGGTAAATTGATGGGTTGTATTTAGAGAATGTGAATCCTGACTCAGCATCATTGAAGTGAATAAATATATATAAATAATAATAATAAACTTTATTTATATCCCGCCCTTCTCCCTGAAGGGACCCAGGGCGGCTAAGAAGTTGTTCATTTGATGCTCAATGATGCTGAGTTAGGTTTCACTGTCTTTGGGCAAAGTCCATTAAATATTTATATTTTTGAAAAATGTGGGCTTAATATTTTTTGTGTTCAGAGCTTTATGGACTACTGTACTGAAGCTATACTGCATAACAAAAAAAAATTACAGGTGGAGCCTGTTTATCTGTGGATTTTATATCCCCGGATCTGGTTCAGTGCAGGTCCCCTGGACTTATGTTAAGCCAACTTGAGCCATGTTGGGCTGCACTCTGGTCACCTTTGGAGGGCTTTTTGAAGCCCGCAGAGGCCGTGCATGTCAACCTCAGAATGCCTTAAAAGGCATAAAAATGTCATTTCCAGTTTCCCTTATAAAGGACAATCTGAAGCCCACAGAGGCCACAGGTGTGGCCAGTTCTCCAGAGCGACTGGAGCCTTTGGAGGGTTTAAAGAGCTGATACAGCAGATTTTGGTATCCACAGGAGGTCTGAGAACAGATCCCTTGCGGATGCCAAGGCCCCATAAATAAAGGTACTTTTGTGCAGTCAAGGAAACCAATAGAAATGGGGGTCTGAAGAGATTCTCATCTCTACATTGTGGCTCTTGGGATCCACAGGCATAAAAAGACAAGCTACTGTACCTAATTATTTAGACATTCCTTGCATAGGCTGTTCTTCCAAAATTCTTTCTTGTGTATCTGTAGTAGTTGTATGGGAATCTTTGTCCTTCTCTGCCTTTGGTCACCATCACCATATATTCTCCTTCCCTACTGTGAAAGCTTCATGCTTCTTGTCTGGAAAAGACAGGTGTGTGTGCCCACCCTTCTTCTCTCCTTTCTTACTATTGGGGAGAAGGAGTGCTTTGACCATGCTGTTCATAGCACCAGCACTGGTGGTGGCTCATCATATTGTTTTTAAAGCGTGTGTCTCACTAAAAACTGTCTGCCTATATGACTATTGGTTGCTATTGTATATTGGGGCAAGGGAAAAATATAGTGGAAGTGGCAGCAACTGTTACCCTGCACATCCCTGATCTTGGAAGCTAAGCAGGGTCAGGCCTGGTTAGTACTTGGATGGGAGACCTCCTGGGAATACCAGGTGCTGTAGGCTTATACCATAGTCTTTCGAGACTGAAGGTTGCCAACCATATGAAAAATTGTACTTAATTTTTTTTATCGTTGCTTTTTGTATATCTTTTTCTCAAGAGTGAAAACTCAGCAAAATTATCCAAGCAGCATTCGACAAAGGGATCAAGACAACGACCCAAGCCTGGCAATGAAGGTAGTTAAAGAGAGCCTTTCTGTTTAATTATACCCTGAACATTTGGAGCACTTCACAGTCTATATATGTGCTAGTGTTCCTGGGATGTTTTGCTTGCATGGGAAGAGAATAGTCTTGTAGCATGAGAAAAATAACAGTAGCATACAGACTTGGCAGCTTGAAGGAATAACACTGAGCATATGAGTAAATGGCTAGTTGTTGGAAACCTTGGAGGAGTCTGCATAACACTACTAATTTAAAATAATTTTTAATAGTTTACAGTAGACATCTCAATGTCAATTCTTTCATGTCAGGACGAAAGGAAACTAGTAAAAGTGTATCTAGTGGTGAAGTTGAAAGAACAGCTAGCATATCAAAAAAGAATGTTGAGCCAGTTATTGCAGCGCAAGAACCAGGTAAGAAAAGCAAAGCTCTCTTGCTTGGTCTGAGTGCTAAGTAGGTGTCAATATGTATAACAAACAATACAGTCTTTTATTGGTGTTAACAGTAGCATATAACAGAGGAGTTGTTAAGTGTTTTAGGAAAGGAAAGGAAACTAGTAAAAGTGTATCAAGTGGTCAAGTTGAAAGATTCGCTAAGCATATCAAAAGCCTAAGGGCTTCCCCGGGCCTCCTTATGCCTTATAAGGCATTAAAAATGTCACAGAGAAAACAGAAGTAGAATTTTTTTCCTTAAGCTTCAGTCTGAGCCCAGCAGAGGCCACGGGTGGATGTCCGTTGCCTCTGCCGGGCTTGGAGGACCCTGTAGAACAGTGGTTCTCACACATTTAGCATTGGGACCCACTTTTTAGAAAAAGAATTTTGTTGGCACCCACCGGAAGTGATGTCATGACCGTAAGTGACATCATCGAGCAGGGAAATTTTTAACAATCCTAGGCTGCAATCCTACCTACACTTACCCAGGAGTAAGTTCTGTTTACTATCATTGTTAAAAGCATATACATGGTTGTTAAAAGTACAGGTCTGTTACACTTGCAGTCACGTGCTATGGTAGCATCAAGTCTAATATACTAAAAATAAAATATTGAAATGAATGGGGACCCACCTGAAATTGACTCGCGACCTACCTAGTGGGTCCTGACCCATAGTTTGAGAAACACTGCTCTAGAAGCAAGGGGAGCAGAGCTTCCTTAAGGATCGGTCTGAGCCCAGCAGAGGCCACAGGAGGATGTCCGTGGCCTCTGCCGGGCTTGGAGGACCCTCTAGAACAGTGGTGGGGAGAAGAGGCATTTGCCCATATCCATGATTTCACTTAACCATGGGGGGTTCTTGAATGGAATCCCTGCAGATATGGGGGTACACTGTAACTGTTTTACATGAGAAAGTTGAACCCCAAATTGAAGTAAAACAGAGAAATAAGCAAAATAGTAGGCAACCTTTTGATGTGGTCTTTTGAAACTATATTTTAAATTAATGTGATTCAATATTGTTTTTGCTTTTATTCAATCTTTTTTGCGCCTTTCAGTTCTTTGTTCAGGTAATGATTACTAGATTTCCAAACATTCTGGATAATTATCAAAAAATGTTTGGATTTTTTTTGCATGATAATCTTTTGTTATAAGAATACTCTCTATTTCAGTGGTTCTCAAACTTCTCAGGAGTTTTATTACCAGGGTAAGTCTTTGCAGGGAAGGAGGCAAGGGCAGTGATGCAACCCCCAGGATCGCATAGCTAATGGTGGTGGAAGGGGGGTGCTTTTACTTACAGGTGGCTGCAGGATGTTGCAGAAGGTGCAGGGAGCCCTGCGCAGCTCTCCTTACAATGCTGAAAAAAGCTTACAATGTTAGAAAAAAGGGAGTGCCAAAGCACTTCCTCTTTGTGTTTGCAATGGGGAAGTTCTTTGCGTCTGCTTTTTTCAAGGTTCTAAGCATCAGAAAGCCTTGCGGAGGGCTGCGCAATGCTCCCCGCACCTCCTGCAGCCACCTGTAAGTAAAAGTACCCCCATTAGCGACGTGATCCTGGGGAACATTTTGCTGCCCTTGCCCCCTCCCTCGCCCCTTAAAGGGACCAGGGGAGCTTTAAACAAGCTGGTGGGTTGTGACCCATCAGTTTGAGAACCACTGCTTTATTTCATGACAGTTTTTTTCTAGAGAGGAAGTTGTAATGTCAGGTCTCCCTATGCCTAGTTAGTAATTCACTGCCTGAATTATTTGAGACATGTGCTGTTTTTCTATGGTTGGGGCAGAGTATGCAGTATCAATTCATCCTTTCACCTTCTTGCCCCTCTCTCCAGCCTAAATTGCACATGCTTGTGCCGTTTGACAGGTTTGTAACAGAGCCAGTAATTAATAAGGATGTTTTCCTACCTCTACTTCTGTCCTTCATACAGACAGTGGGATGAGTAATTCATAATTGCTTGTGATCCAGAAGAGTAATCAATATGTGTTTCTGTCTTAGGTGAATCGGCAAGTGATGCAGGTAAAATAAATATTGAATTTTATCACAGTATACCTTTTGAACATTTTACTTTCAGTAATGTGAAACTGGGAAATGGGTTGATTTGTTTTCACATTGGTAGTTTAATATGAATAAAATGCTTATAGCTCTTCAGATTAGAGCTTTGTTTTTCAACCTGTTTCTCCTGATGTATCACTTCTCATATTGTAATTATCTTAAGTACCACCAGTACTTAAAATACTTGGGGACTTGACATCACTTCCAAGTTCACAAAGTTCAGAGCGGTTGCGTCTTCACTCTGAGAAGCAGTCACTGTGCCCTTTTCTCACGAGGACAGGGCACAGAGATTTGGCAAAGCTCAGAGCAGCCACGGAACAGAGTGCAGTGACTGCTTCTCAGCTTTGCTTGGAATGGTTACTTCTTTGCTGAACTCAGAATGTTATGGGCCAGGTGTCACAGTCCCTTGCTTACCACCTGACAACACCTCACACACCACTGGTTGAAAACAGTAGAGTATAATAAAGGTTGTACAAGTAGTGAAAGAGAAAGAAATTGCAAATTGGTCTTATCACATGTAATACTGAAAAAACTGATTAGACTAATAAAAACTATTGTGCAGGAAGAGAGTGTCTGTTTCAGTAGGATTTGAAAAAAAGTGTTACAGGAATATGATATAATGTCATATGATATAAACACATGATGAGATGTGATATAAACAAATTTGTAAGTAAATTTAATGCAACATGTAATGCAATTCATTTGTTTGTTTAATAGAAGGAGATGTTCTGAATACTCCTGCCCCTGAAAAAATAGTGGTTTCTGAAAGTGGTGAAATAACCAACGAACCTCCTCAAATTACCCAAAGGTCAGTCAGTCTGTATCCTTCCATATAGCAATGATAATAGTACAACTGAGTATGACTGAGGAACAATCAAAGCAAGGTTAAGTGCTGTCACTTTTAATGAGAAGATATTTAAATATGTGCTTAGTTCTTCCCTTGAAATCAGTGGTAAATAAAACACTTTGGCTAGTATGTACCTCATGTACTTGAACTGAAAACTGTTTAGGTCACATTGGAGAAAGCTGACTAGAGTAAGAGAATTCATCAGATGCTATGAAAAGTCAAGGTCTGACAGAAATGCAATGGTAGCTTCCTGCAAACTAGGGACATTCTCTCTCCCCTTTTCAGAATAAAGTTTTACACCTCCCCATTAATTTATTAACCATGATTTAGAGTTGCATGCGCACAAATGCTAACCAAGTTCCCTTTTTAAACTAGAAAGATTTTTAAAAAGTTTTTTTTTTTTAAATCATAACTTCATATATAGGCTAATGAGTTCTGAGCTGTCTGTGACAGATCAGGAGAGAGATCTTGGGGTGCTGGTGAATGAAAGTGTCAACCCAGTGTACAGTGGTGGTGAAGAAGGCTAATTCCATGCTTGGGATCATTAGAAAAGGTATTGAGAATAAAACAGCTAATATTATAATACCATTGTACAAATGAACGGGAAAGCCACACCTAGAGTATTGCGTCCAGTTCTGGTTGCCACATCTCAAAAAGGATATAGTGGAAATGGAAAAATGCAGAGGAGAGCAATCAAAATGATTACTTGGCTGGGGCATCTCCCTTATGAGGAAAGGCTACTGCATTTGGGCGTCTTCAGCCTAGAAAAGAGGCTCCTGAGGGGGGACATGATTGAGACATACAAAATTATGCAGGGGATGGATAGAGTGGATAGAGAGATGCTCTTTTCCCTCTCACACAACACCAGAACCAAGGGACATCCATTAAAATTGAGTGTTGGGAGGGTTAGGACAGACAAAAGAAAATATTTCTTTACCCAGCATGTAATTAGTCTGTGGAACTCCTTGACAGAGGAGGTGGTGGTGTCATCTGACCTAAATGCTTTTAAAAGAAAATTGGACAAATTTCAGAAGGAAAAGTCCACCACAGCTTGCAAGCCATGATATGTATCTGCAACCTCCTGATTTTAGAAGTAGACTGCTCCAGAATGCCAGATGCAAGGAAGGGCAACATGGTGCAGGTCTCTTGTTGTGTTGTGTGCTCCCTGAGGCATCTGGTGAGCCACTGGAAGGTACAGTAAGCTGGACTAGATGGGCCTTTGTCTGATGCAGCAGGGCTCTTCTTATGTTAAGTTTAAAACCAAGTGTGTTTGTATTTGAAAACTGCAAGGAAAACCTGCATAGTATCAAACCTAAAGATAACCACTGGCTATTGCTGAGGTAGCAATCAGCTGGCCCCTCATTTACAGACCTGTGGTTTTCTGGGAGTCAAGATTGCACCTGTATTGGCCCACAGTGTTCCTCAAATATAGTTTTACTCCTCTCTCTCTCTCTCTCTCTCTCTCTCTCTCTCTCTGGTGTTTAAAAAAAATCAGAGAGATGTTTGAAAACAGTGTTTTGTTCAGAAATAATCCTGCTGTGTTCAGTAAAACTTAGGCTGTAATGCTGTCCTACTCACTGAAAACAAACACCTCTAGTCATAAGATGTACTATTCTCATAATATGCATTATATCTGAAAAGAGTAAACATTGCAGCAGCTAAGAATAAAATAGCTTCTCTACATAAATTTCAGACTAGGCATATCTGTGCAGCAATGCCAGTGAAATTCTTCTGAGCCAAGCTCAGAAACGAATTTCAGGGTCTTATTAAAATTTTCTTGCAACAAGAGGCAAACTCTTTCAGTCCCCCAAATTCTTCTCCACTAGGTAAGCAGAAACTTAATATTTTCGTCACCTCTTATTTAATGTAGTGAAACTCTGTGGTCCCTGAGGAAATAGGAAGCAAATTCAGGTTTTGCCCTAGTAACTCAGTGAGGAAGCCAGCCTTCCATGGATAACCAGGAAGAAGTTAGCTTCCTTTACATTTTTGCCCCTGGGTATTATAATTCAGCCCCCATTTAATGTAATGGTGTGACACAGCAGAGTTTTCTAAAGTGGTGACCCTTGGAAAACAAAGTAAAGGAGAGAAAATGCAATCTCTCCCCCCCCCCCATTTCTGACCATGAAAGCCCTCTCCAGTTGCAGGAGGAGGAACTTTGGTTGGCTCTGAGGCTCTTCTCAAAGGGCTTCCCCTGGATTAGGTGTGGAAGGGATGGGAAAGAACTTTGCCAATAGTGGACCCTTTGGGAGGGCCTCTTGTGAAGAGTTGTCTCTCCCTTCCTCCCCTTTTTTAAGGGGACATCCCTTTAATAAAGCATCATTTCTCAGCAAGAGAAACACTTCCCCTTTTCAAGGTGAGTCTTGTGTTCCTCATTTCTACTTAAGTGTTCCCCAGTTTAGCAGTACTGTCTGGATTGGGGTTTCTGATTTGTGTTCAAGTGAATGAGGATGGCATTTCCACACATGTAGAATGACTTCATCTGTTGGCATAAATTGGAAAGCCCTGCACATGAGCTCTGTGTACTACTGTTAATATCAGAAATGCATAGCAATATGAACATTTCTTAAGATTTGGACTTCTAAATTTATGTTCATAGTAATAATAATAATAATAACTAGGTATTTATATACTGCCTTTCTCGTCATCTGATTACTCCTCTGACTTTATTCAAGGCGGTTTACCCTCAAGGGGATTTTTAAAATCATAGAGGTTCTCTCTTTCAAGAACCAACCACATTTCAGAATCGATCTTCCTCGTTTGGTCTCACTTCTGGCCTCCAGTTCTCCCACGCATACTGACAAGCAGCTCCATCTCTCACATGGAGGGCAGTCAAGATGCTTCTTGCTCACACCCAAGACCAGGTGGAATCACTCAGCTTGGCTTGTCAGCTGCTTCAAGGTCTCACCATGCTCAGCCGTTCAGGGAGCTGCCGGTGTCCTTGAACTGGCGACCTTCTGATGTTATCTTCGGACTAACTGAGGCTCTACCCTCTAGACCAGACCTCTTGCTGATGTTTATTTTCAGTATTTCTCCAGATACGTTGCTCTGACTAAACAGTTCTATAAACTGAGTTGTATTAAATAACTGTTAGGAATTATTAATGAAGCCTGTTTTACTCAATTTTTCAGAAAGTTGCCACGACCTAGCAGTGCAAGGCCAGCTCCACCCCGGATAAAAAGCCAAGAAAGTACAGAGGTTTTACTGCCAGAGAGGTGAGAACAACTTTTAGTAGAAATGAGTATTCTTAATATTGTTGTTACATATTTTAATTTGGTGGTTCCCAAAGTCCTGCTTGGACTTGAATCCTTACTATTTCTTCTGCAGTCAGAAGGTGCTTATGTAAAACAGACAAGACAAGGCAATTTTTGCCTATTCCCCCTTTCCCTCTGCAGTTCCCTGGTATCCCTGAAAATCTGTTCCTGACATTTGGGGACCCTCAGGAACATGATGGTATGTAGCATGGAGCTGGGGATGCAGCAGAAAAGGGCAATCTGCAAAAATCGCTTTCCTCCTTGCATGAACGATCCTTATGTTTTCAGAAGAAATAGTTAGAATTCCAGCCCAATATTGATGATCATTGTCACATTTATTTTTTCCTGTATCTTATACTGAGAAAACCTTAGGTGCATTTGAGAATCTTAGGGAGCTCTAGCTTGCAGCTCCATCTCTAAGAATGATTATAACTATTTAAGTAAATGAAAGGCATTTATATTTGTAAAAATTTCACAATTGTACAAAATAGTTCAATTTTGTGTGCTAACTTAGACATAATTATCTTTAATTGGATTTGTAAAGAACATCAGCTTTCCATGTACTTCAATTCTCTCCCCCCTCCCCCCCCCAGTTTTCCTCTGGTAAAAAAATGCAGCCACCTGTGCAATTTTACATCTTTAGAACAGCCTGAATTTATCAAATGCCATGTTAACATTCAGCACTTCTGAACTGTGTCTCTGTCCTTGCTTTCTTCCAGGAATGGCAGTGCAAAAATAGTGTCAAATGTCATTGTAGATAAAGAGGAGGAAGATGACGATGACCAGTTTGTTGTGGAGGCTACACTGCATCTGCCTGAAATTACAGAAATGGCAATGGTTGGCTGATGAATTTTTTCACTCATGTGTGAACTGAAAGTGAATTTGGTGCTCTCTCCTGTTTTGCAGTATCTTGTCCCAAGTACAGTTTCAGGTAGCTGGCTTTATGCCTGGCTATTGAAGGCAGACATCTGAATGATGGCAGTCAGCCTGGAGATAGAAATATCTTCCAACTATATTATAGAAGAAAGTGTTTATGGGATAAATGTAAATGCTTATGCTAGAATTAACAGTTGGAAGTAGCCTGGAGGCCTAAGCATGTTGATTTCATACCTCATGGTTGGTTCCTTCAAATCATACTAGAATATGATATGAACCTCACGTGATATGTGAAATTGCATGCTGCAGGGTTGCAAATACTTTAGTTCATAGGAATATGGTATGCTTTGATGTACCAGGGTTTGGCAGGTTTTCACCCAAATCTGTACACACTCAGTGTGATCTTTGAACTAAAACAACCCCCTTTTAATTCACATTAGACAAATTATTTAGTTGTAAAATACAGCATTTCTTCCCAAATGAGTAGATAATCTCTTTTTTTGGCTGCTAAGATAATTGCCCTTTGTAGGCCAGGGAAAATTAACTGCTAACTTCAAGGGTTATTGTCTAAATAACTCCTACTTTAAGAAGTTTGCAAACTCTTAATTACAATAATATAAAACTTCTTTCCATCTTCTCTTCAATTGTATTTACATAGGAGGCAACAGTGGAACTGGAAGGAGATGAGAAGCATGGTAAGCATTTTGATTAGGATTCCTTTTCTTAATTTTTTCTCATTTGTCAGTGTATGCCTGACTCAGTTTTTCTGAAATTGGTTACATTCTGCACGCATTATCCATACCTAATTAGTTCATTAAAACAGCCCTTATAGCAAAAATGCAGGTAACTAATACAGGCGGAACCTATTTATCCGTGTTCCATTCCACCGCTGACTCAGCGAGATTAACCAAAAACACATTGTGCTAAATTCCATAGAGTTAAGCAGCCTGACACTTCCGGATGGAAGGAAACTAAGGCAGCTGTTATCAATCCCCTCCCCTCAGCCCTCCTGTTGCCAGCTGTCCCACTTCTTTCACAGGTGGGATGCTGAGCTTTTAAGAGTCCAGTCCTTTGCGTTTTTACTCAGAAGTAAGCCACAGTGTAGTCAATGGGGCTTACTCCCAGGAAAGTGTGGATTGTTTTGTTTGTGTTGGCTGGAGCAGCCTGCACCATGGGGGGGGGGGGGGGGGAATTGGGCAAACACTACCTGGGTTTTTTAAAGCAATCCCCTCTGTTGCTACCACACCTGCCCCTGTGTGTGTGAGAGAGAGAGAGAGAGAGCTCCACCTTGCTGCACCTGCTCTAGCTACAGAGGTTTTCCGCCCCCCCCTTCCCCTCTTCAGCCTCTTTGCTGGCTTAGGGGCTCCAAGAGTGTTACTGTTCCTTGGCAAGGGGAACCTCTTCCATGGCTCCAGGGCTATTTCCCTGTCTGGGCGAGGTGGAGCCTTTTTGCATCATTTCGGGCTACCTGGAAACAAGCAGAGGCCAGCGCAGGACAAAGGAGACAAAGTTGTGTGTGACTTTCCGTTCCTCCACCCCATTCTTTGATTTGTGTTGAGACAATATCTCAACAGATAAACAGATATCTCCACAGAAAAAAAATCTGTGGATAAATAGGTTGCACCTGTATAATTATTACATTTATTTCAGTGGGGAAAATTCTACCTCATTCCAAAGCCATTCCAAATTCACCCAAAAAACACCCTAAAAGCCATAATACCTTAAGGAAAAAGTTGTGTGGCATGGTAAAATAGAATAAGTAACAACAACATTATACAACATTAGTAAAGTGTTATTATGTTGTTGATTAAAATGCTTCAGAAGTTCTAGCATCACATAAAGAGGTTTGGCACCTCAAACTTTAGTTACAAACTATGAGCAACTCTCTTATATTTCACCTGTTTGTCCACTTTTCCCATGTGTTTTTTTATCATCTATTCTTTAGGACCCATATTCATAGTAATTTTTAGAAATACAGTACATACATTGTAAAAGGGAACATTTAATGCACACTCCTTGGAAGCATGGGGTCGCACTAGCAATGAAACTCGCACAAAGGAGGATATTATCCTCTGATGTCCCTGAAGAGCCCTTCCCCAAAGCTCATAGGAGCGCACTCAAGAAAGGGGGCACTCCTGGGGTCAAAATTCAGAATTTGATCTAACCTCCTGGAACTCTTTCCTGGATGTATAAGGCAAAATTCTTCCCTTTCTCTGTCTCTGAAGCTTAAAGTGGAGGGGAAGTCTGCCCATTGGGTAAAATGGGAGCTAGACGTTGCCTCCGTGAGGACCTGAGCCTTTATTTCCCCACCATTCCCACATCTTATGTTGAAAATTTTGTTAAGGATAAAGAAGGATGTTCTTGACAGGCGGAATATGGACAAGTGAAAATCCATATAGTGAATGTATGAGTGAAGAGGGAAGAGTGTATTTCATCTCTTCTCCTTCACCTCTATATTTTTCTGCTTGGTTCTGATTAAGCCTCGATCCTGTTGCAGTCTGCAGTCCTAGTCTGCCTTCTCTTCAGTCTCCACATTCAGTATTATTGCACTTGTCCCAGTTCCTGCTTCTCCCATGCCTGCTGACTGCTGAAAAGAATTCTGACACTGTACTTACCATTGGCTCCATCTTCTTTTGTTCTTATTGAAACTTGGCATAATCTTTCTGATCCTGGGAATTGTCTTTATATGTGTTTTATAGATCTATTGCGCCCAACACTTAGAATATGAAATATTCCCTGATTCCTTCCCTTTCTTATTATTTAGTAGTCACAAAGAAATCATACAGACTTCAAAAAGGTTATTTCACTTATGATGTGCAGCTTTGTTTCACAAACCAGAACTGAGTTGCCATAACAGATCAGGTATGACTTTTTAGAAGTCTTTTGCAATTAACTACTAATATTGTAAATTAATTTTGATCTTCAACAGGCGGGCTTGTCAAAAGAATTTTGGAAACAAAGAAAGATTATGAGTTGTCACAGTTGCCAAAATCTGAGAAGGTAATGTGCTTATGATCTTCGAAAAAACTGGTGATCCAGTGGCTACATAATAATGATTGTTTTGGGAACATAGTGCAGTCTCAATTTTTGAAATATTGTTCTGCAACCCTCATTGATAGGAATAGTTTCTCTTGGATGGAGAAAGATAGGGAAGAAGTACATTTTCTTCAGCTGAAATTCTCAAGATACATGAGAATGGCTTGGTATCCTGGATAGGATGTTTGGGCAACCAGCCAACGAAGTATTTAAATGTCTGTCTTAAGGTGGCAACATAGTTAGAGTAGGCTGAAAGTAGCCAGATTCTTTGAAGTCTTGTATGTTGAGGAACAAGAAGATACAAAAGAGAAGGAACACTAAGAAACCAAAAAAGGGGAGGAGATAACCGAGAAACTAAAACAGATTTGTGAGAGAAAATTAAAGGGTAAGATGAACAGAAAACGGTATACTGAAAGGTAGGACATGCACTTGCTTTGACTTATGTTCCATTTAATAAAAACAAAGAAATTCATTTTAAATTAGGATTACCAGATACAAAGTTGGACAACCTGTCCCTTTAACCATTGTACAGAAGAGGGAATTTTGCCAGGTGCAGCTTTATAAACCCTTCCATGTTGAGTTACACCTACCAAAATTCCCTCTTCTGTACAATGGTTAAAGGGATAGGCTGTCTCAGTATCTGGTAACCCTATTTTAAGGGCTGCAGCATTTTGTTGTGAGTCCTTTTTGTAATATTTTAGTAAGAGAGTGGCTACAATCAGATTTAGTATTTTATTAATTGAGCTACTCAACTTGCTAAAAGGTGGCATTTGAATATAAACATGCACCTCAAGACTGGTCTCAAGGGTCTGTATATTTAGAACAGTAAAAATAAAATGTGTTTCCCCCTGCTAATTTACATCTACAACACTTTACAATTAGGGTATGTTAAAAACAATGTTAAAACCAACTTTAAAAAGAAGAAAACAAAAGAAAATTGTAGTTTGCTTCAATGATATCACTAGTTCTCAAAACCCATAGTCCAGCTAAACATTAGTAGAGTTTTGCAGCCAGTCAAACTGCAAATATTGAGGTCAGTCAAAAAAAAGTGTGGTCATGAATTTCAGTGATTCACCAATATATTTAGAATATAGAATGTAACAGAGAGTAAATAATAATAATAATAATAATAGTATTTATTTACCGCTTTTCAACAGAAAGTTCACAATGCGGTTTACAGAGAAAATCAAACAATGGCTCCCTGTCCCAAAAGGACGCACAATCTAAAAAGATGTGAAAGAACACCAGCAGGCAGCCACTAGGAAAGATACTGCAGGGGTGAGGAGGGCCAGTTACTCTCCCCCTGCTAAATGGACACCTACTTAAAAAGTGCCTCTTACCCAGTTACTTCCAGATTTGATGTTTGAGGGATTATCCTTGAGTTATTGTGCTGTTTTCTAATGATAGAATTCTGTTAGGAGGAAAATTACTTTTCACCTTTGTGTTTTTCTTTGTAAATTTGATATTACAGTTTCACATTTATTTGTTCTTGGTTTTAATATGTCCCATGTATTTGGTTATCTCCTTCCAATAGTGCATCCCTTTCCTTCACCCCAGTCTCTTTGTTTTTGAAATAAATAGGACAAGCCACTTTTGTCAGAAGCATCAAAGCGAAAGGAGAAGGACCTAGTATCAAAAGAAATAGAGAAATTTCGTGGATCCATTCAGGCCCTTTGTCGGAGTGTACTTCCTCTTGGAAAAATCATGGACTACATTCAGGAAGATGTGGATGCCATGAAGAATGAACTCCAGATATGGAATAATGAAAATAAACAACTTGAGGAGTCCTTACAGAAAGAACAGGGGTGAGGATATTGAAAACTTTATGCAGTTGCGATGTAAGACTTGATTAATGCAAAACAATCTACATGGAGTTTTGGAAACTGAGTTTTAATTTATTCCTTAAAAATTCTTTGAGATATCTGCTAGTGGAAAACAGTAGGAGAGGTCTGTATCAACAGTTAAGACTCCCTGCACATGCGCAAAAAAAAAAAATGGATTGGATCAGAATGACCCCCAAACTAGTAGTGTGGGAAGATATGTGCACTGACACACATCTTTCATGCTCCTAAGAATGTCCATTATATTTAAGTGTGCTGCTGCTTCCTGGAAGCAAGCAACTTCTCCAGCCTAACATGTTTCCCATAGTTGTGTGAGGGCTGTCACTCAGTGGTGCAATGGGCCAATCTCTGGCTACACAATGGAGTGCCAGGAGGTTGGACAAAAGTTAAGTATGATATTGCTCTCTTCATTGCCAAGAGTTATCTCATCTTGGTCAGGAAGCCTATTAGCTAGCTAAAACAGCCTGCTTTAACAAGTTTCTACCCACTGGTATTTAATGACAAGGTAGGCAGTAAAAAAACAGTTCTTCAATGTACCGATAAAAATATCTGTGATTAGGTTATAATCCTAAACATATTTTATCTGGAGGCAGGTCTCTTTTGAAATAAGTGATTAGCACTAGCTTAAAATAAGTTAAGACATTAGTTTTGAAAGATGAATCCCTGTTATTTCTGTTTAATTTGTGACTTGGTTTGAGACTTACCAAAGAGTTTATTACAGAACTGGGATTTAAACATAAGACTCTCAGCTGCAATCTTATGCACACTTAATTTAGAGTAATCCTGTCTGAACTCAGTGGGAATTACCTTAGAATAAACATGCTTGAAGCTGCTTTGTCAGACCCCAGTGCAACAGTCTGTTGAGCTTCTCTGGCTTTCAGGCTAAGCTTTTGTGATGAAGCTTTCTCCCAATTTTCCTCCATAGGCAAAGTCAAATTTCTTTTAGTGTTATATTTCTGCGAGTCCTGCCTTCCCCTTTCTTCATGCTTTGCTTCAAATGTAACTGTAACCTGAACAGAGGCATAATATTCTGCAACATGTAATTTGCTGCTTGTGTCTCTTAGTATCACGGACAGTGTTGTGGAACCCTTGAAAGCAGAACTTGCAGAGTTGGACCAGTTGATCAAAGATGAACAAGATAAGATTTGTGCTAAAAGGGCTAACATTTTAAAAAACAATGAGAAAATTCAGAAGATGATACATAATATCAACTCAAGAAGGTGAACAGCGCAATAATTAAAGGCTGAAACTGATTTTCTCATCTACAAAATAGAAAAGAAACAAAGTTATATTGGATGCAAATATGAATATAAAAACTGAATGCAACAACCTGTACAATTTCAAGTTAATTTATTCCCGTGATTGTGTATGGCTTACTTTGAAGATTGATTTTCATTAAATGAAATTAGCCATTCCTAAGATGTTTGTAGCTTTTTAAAAAAAATCAGTGAAGAACATCCACCATATTTAATAACTTTATGTAGGTTTTCTGATGTTGTAGGCAGAGTTCACTTTCATGGATCCTCGAATATATGCAACATGAGAATCAAGCTGACCGCTCTTCACCTCTCATGTATATGTGGCTTTTGAACAAATAGCAGCTATTCTGCTCCTTTATAAAAGTAATATAAAGTTTGGAAACACTGAGGTTTTTGGTGGCCTGAAATACTACATGTATTGGCAAGTTGTTTTCAAAAATCTTTATACACCAAGAAACACAATTCTGTTTGCTCATGCTTCTGTAAGTCATTTAGTATGGAAGAGGACAGAAGGTTACCCAAGCATTATTTATTCAATTTGAATTGCCTTCATTACTTGAAAAGAACTGGTATAAGCACCTTTTATAAGCAGCTCTTAAATGCATTTACAAATTTAAATTAAATCATTCTGAGTGAATTTGTGGGAGTGGGAATGTGTTTGGGGCCTGTGCTTGTTGTCTCTTGCCACTTTCACCCCCTAATCTTCTTCTGAAGAACCCCTGCAATACTCATTTGTGGGGGAAGAGGCAAGATCTTTTCTCTGACCTCATGCTGATTTTTGAAAGTGCTTTAGTTTCTCTCTCCACAGCTCAAAGTCAGAGCTCTTTTCATTTCTGATTTCCAGAGGAGGTCTGAACTTCGTGCCTGTTGCTTTGCACTTCTTTGTTGCTAGGAGTGACTCCAAAGGATGCAGATGGTTGAGCCCCAACTCTTTTCATAACCTTGAAGCTGGAGCTCAGTCATTTTGTACCCTCTAAAGTCTGCCCTTGTGCATTGCTTCTAGAATGCTTCAAGTGTCTGGGAAGCAAATGCAACACAGACAAGCTCCAGCCCTTCTTCTGCATTCCAGACTTGGGAAAGAGATGAGGAACTGCCTCACAGCTGCACAGTGCCATTAGCACTTCTACAGTGCCATTAGCACCTCTGCAAAACAATGCAACTGCTGTGCCAATCCCCCACATCCTTGCCCAGCTTCCAGTTGATATTTGAGACTTCCCCATGACGCATTGCACTTCCAAGGCTCTTAGAGAACCTTTAAAGTGCAGTGCAACTGCAGAGATTCTCTTCCCCCTCCCTCTTCACAGCTTCAAGCTTGGGAGGAAATCTAGGACTTGTCATCCTTGCCAAATGGGGAATGAGTCACATGCCAGGTAAGTGGATTTATGGGTGCCTGCTTATTCCTGTAGATTCAAGTGTAGTCCAGCATTACACAAAGTTTATACAGTACGAATAGTCTAAAATTTTTAGTGATATAGTTTCAGTGAATGAAACTTGAGTTTCCAGCTTTTTTCAACAGCTGTAATTTGGCATAACCCCACTGTTATATCATGTGAAAGTCTACAATATTTTGGTTTTTCTAATATTACATTTCAGACAACATCTAGTAAACCATATTTAACAAATGAGGAATTTAATTTGATAATCTCTGTACTGGGCATTTGTTGTTTGGGAAGCTTGGGAAAAATGCTTGGAGAAAATCTCATAGCTTGTGGTGCAGTTTTATCAGCCCTGATGTCTTGATTTGCTGAAAGTAATGAAATTCGCTTCCAGGTAATAAATGTGCTTAGGTTCACTGCCTGAATCTTGTTGATCAATGCATATGGTTTGGTCCATGTGTACTAACTGATACAGTTTTAGTTCTTGCTTTTCCTTTATGAGACTCCTTGACTGTATCAAGATGCCATTCCCAAACTTCTGTCACAATTGTTGTGACATATTTCCAAAGCATTGCAGATGTTTGTAAGGTGGTAAGAGTAGAATTGACCCATTTTGAATAAAATATCAATCTTCTGCAAAAGCAGTACTAGAAGGATACTTGGCAGAATGTCATAAGGCATTAGCAATGATATTAGGTTGTTCAGGCTTCAGTATCTTCATGTATGAGAAAACGTATGCCATATAGATTGCAGCCATTACATTGCAGCCATTGGACACTGGTAATCATACACTTGTAATTTAATTCACTATCTAAAGTCTGCTGTCATTTCTGTATGGTTCTGTATGGTTAGAACCATCTACATTAGAATCAAACATTGTGTGTCTGAGGAAAAATGTATAGTATAAAATACAATTTGTATCATATTTTTGTTTTTATATAAAAATAAATTAAATGACTTATTTTTTCTATGAATAGATGTTTGAATTGTACAGTTATTTTGGAAAGTCAATAAAATGTGAAACCAATAATTCAGTTTCTCTCATATATATATAAAAATAAATATTGGTGTGTCCTTGCATATGATAGTATGCAAAAAAAGAGCTGGAGGTGAGTGTGTTGAACTAAGTTCAAATCCTGCATGAGCTTGGGCCAGTCATCATCTCTTAGCCCAAGCTGGTAAGCCCAAAGGATTGTTGTGACTAAAAATGAGCAGCAGTGGGAGCCAAACCATGTGCACTTCCCTGAATTCCTTGAAGGAAGTGAGACATATGAACAAAATTATTCATAGTTTGTACTGGGAAGCAGAAAGAACATCAAAAAGTACCACCCCAAAAGTCATAGCATCTCAAGGAAATGTAATAAGAATAAGGTCCCATTCACAACTTTAATCCTTGGTATACCCAGGTAGGGCTAGGATTTCTGGTAACACTTTTAGAGTCTAAGGCTGCAATCCTATGGACACTTTCCTGGGAGTAAGTCTCACTGAACACAATGGGACTTATGTCTGAGTAGACATGCATAGGAATGTGCTGTAAATGTGTGTTCAGAAGCCCTGCTACTGTTTTTGCATTAATGCAGATGCAGCCCACAGAAGCTCCTTGTCCACTCCACATGATAGTTGGGCTCTACTAGCAGCACCATCAGTTGCTGAGCTGCAAAGTGATGGATTGGCAGAAGCAGCACCACTGAAAGTGTGGCGTTGGGAGCACCCAATTATGCAGGTCACTCAGCAGTGCTAAGTCTCACTGCTGAAAGGGAAGTCTGCTTGACAATTGATCTCTCCCAGCGCCATCCTTTCAGCAGCACTGCTGCTGAAGCACATGGATGGAGAGGCAGGAGACATCTGAAGACAAGGATCAGTACAGGGGAAGAGGCAGACCAAGAAGAATGAGAAAGGGACAAGCTGCAGATTCGCTGGGAGAGCCCAATTATTTCAACAGTACTGCTTCTGTCAAGCCATTACTTTTGCAGAACATCTCTCAGCTGCTGAGCTGTGAAGTGATGCCATAGGATAATCAGCACTGCTAAAAGTCCATGTGGGCTTTTTTATATCTTGCAAATATGATCAAGATGTGTATATTCTCAAGTTATTTGCAGCGAATGAGTTATGAGCTAATTCTTATTGTCATCACCTGCATAATATCATTTCCTGTTTAATGACATCACTTTCCAGCCCTCAGCAGACACCATGAATGCTATTCAGCCTACTGTATGAAATGGGTTTGACAACCCTGCCCTAGATGGAGGACATTTTTAATAAGGATGTATCACTCACTCCCTCACATAGGTGTAGGTTTAAAAAATTTAGCTAGCGGCAGTTAAACCAAACTGGGTCGGGATCTGATTTTTGGAAAGTCATGAAACTGACAAGCTGATGGCTGACAAGAAAAACGTATTGAGCCCTATGGAAAGTGAAACTGAGCCACATGTGTGCATTTACTCATGAGTAGGCATCTATGCCTTTGCTCTTATTGAAGGCCAGGTGAAGGGAATGCAAGGATCCCGGAATGAAAATGGAGCTCAGCAAACACTCCAGAAGGTAAAAAGGATTAAAACAGGCTTGAGCAACGGGTATAGTGAAACTTCTTTAAAAGTCTCATAAAGCTATGTGGATCCTGATAGTGTGTCACTTTTAAAAGTGGGTCCAGGTGCTTAAAAAGTTTGGGGGCCACTGAACTATGGCAACTGGAAAAGGACTGATGCCCCCCCCCCTCCTACCACCCTCCCTTTCCAGACCAGGAATGACAAGGGTCATTTCATCAGTGGCTACAAACTGGGGTGGTCCCAATCACTGGCATAGCTGGGTTGGGCGGACTGCTGTGTTTTGCAGGGAGCCTCCCTGCAGCATGCAAACAGCCTCTCCCCTCCCCTTGGGAGCCATTTGCCTCCATTTTGCCCCCCTCATGGCTCGGGAGGGGAGGGGAGGAGCTGCTTGCATGCTGTGGGGTGGCTCCCTGCAAAACTTAGTGCCCCACCCCCCCACCTATGCAAACAGCCCCAATTCTTCCAAGAACACGCATCCAAACAGCAAGTCAGTTTTCAGTTTTTCCTTTTTATTTGTTAAATGGCTAAAAATTCATCAGGAACTGAGGGGAACAGTAACAAACCCAGAAAATTAATGAAATTTATATAGCATTTCTTTGTAGGTGAGAATGTCTGCAAAGCTCATCTTAAGAACATAAGAGCCCCACTGGATCAGGCCAAAGGCCCATCTACTCCAGCTTCCTGTATCTCACAGTGACCTACCAAATGCCCCAGGGAGCACACATGATAACAGAGGCAATCTGCGTCCCAGTGCCCTCCCCTATATCTGGCAATCAGAGGCAGCCTGCCTCTAAAAACAAAAGCTTGCACATACCTACTATGACTTGGAACCCGTAATGAACATTTCCTCCAGAAATCTGTCCAATCCCCTCTTAAAGGCATCCAGGCAAGATGCCATTACTACTTCCTGTGGCAAAGAGTTCCACAGACTAATTACATACTGGGTAAAGAAATATTTTCTTCTATCTCTCCTAACTCTCCCAACACTCAACCTTCGTGAATGTCCCTTGGTTCTGGTGTTATGTGAGAGGGAAAAGAGCATCTCTCTTTCCACTCTGTCCATCACCTGCATGATTTTGTATGTCTCAATCATGTATCCCCTCAGGTGTCTCTTCTTGACTGAAGAGGCCCAAATGCGGTGGCCTTTCCTCATAGGGAAGGTGCCTCAGCCCAGTAATCATTTTGGTTGCTCTCTTTTGCACCTTTTCCATCTCCACTATATCCTTTTTGAAATGCGGTGACCAGAACTCGACACAATACTCCAGGTGTGGCCTAATCATCGGCCTAACCAACGGCATTAAAATATTAGCTGTCTTATTCTCAGTGCCTTTCCTAATGATCCCAAGCATGGAATTAGCCCTCTTCACTGCTGCCGCACATTGGGTCGACACTTTTATCGAGCTGTCCACAAGGACCCCAAGATCTCTCTCCTGATCTGTCTCAGACAGCTCAGAATCCATTAGCCAATATGTAAAGTTTTGATTCTTTGCCCCAGTGTGCATGACTTTACACTTACTTACACTGAAACGCATCTGCCATTTTGCTGTCCAGTCTCCCAGTTTGAAGAGATCCTTCTGGAGCTCTTCTGGTCTTCACCACTTGGAAAAGTTTGGTGTCATCTGCAAATTTGGCCACCTCGCTTCTTAAGCCTGCCTCCAGGTCATTTATGAACAGGTTGAAAAGTACAGGTCTCAGGACAGATCCTTGGGGCACTCCACTTTCCACTTCTCTCCATTGTGAAAATTGTCCACTCTCTGCTTCACACCCAAGTCACGGGGGGGGGGGGGGAGAACTTCACTTCTTACACCAGCAGTTGTCCATGACCTGATGTGGATCCTCTTTAGAGCAGGAGGGGAGTGAACACACATGCTGGGCAGAGATGGGTGCTTGCCATTCAAAAGAACATTCACCCTTGGGAGAGGGAAACAAGGAGCTGTGGGGGGGGGCATATTCTAATGCGCAACCAACACAGAGCATTCCTTCTGCAATCACACATGGAGAGGGCAACCAAGCACCTGGGGGGGCAGGGGGCTCTCTCACCTTTCCCCAACTTGGCCTGCAAACTGAGAAACCAAAATGAGATAAAACACACATGCCAAAAAGTCACTGAAGTTCATATGGAAGGTACCCTCACTTGACCTGAAACCAAATGCACCCTGAGCATGGTGCAGATGTTTGGTAAACATACGCTCTCTTATATCCAGCTTCCCCACCAATTCTTTCCTCAGTGTGTGGGTGTTTGGGAATTGGGTAGCTGCAAATCCTGTAAAATAGACACATTTTTTGCAGGAATTAACCAGCAGTAGGCATTTTTCTCTGTATACCAGAAGAGAGGTGCTGTTTTGATTCAGAAACCTTCCCAACCATCCTGGAAAGAGGTTTGTGCCAGGAGCCTCCATGCTTATTCTGGGAAAAGGACTTGCCAGCCCAGACAGAAGAAGGCAACACACTTCAAATGAGGCCACGTGGCATGGGAGCCTTGCAGAGCTGCTGGGCAAAGGGTCACCAGTAGGCAGCAGCCCAGAAAAGGGGGTGAGGCACCTTTGTGATTACCAAGAAAGCTCTCTGAAAGTTGCTCCTGAGGATGGGAAGACAGGTGGAGGCTAGGCCCCGCTTCTGTTAAGTGAAAAGAGGTTTTAAGATAGTACATATAGCCCAGGGTATAAGCCAGCAAGGACTGAACACAGGCTTGTCAGCTGAGTGGAAACAAGGTGGACACAGACTGACAATGTGGCCCCCCCCCTACAGACTCCCACACCCCAATCTCTGTTCAAGTCCCAGGGGGTCGGGAAATTGAACAAAGTGGGTTTCTGAGGTCAATTCTCCTGGGCCAAGTGTCTAAAGAGAAGAGGAAGACCTTGAAGGTGAAGGTCTCATGCTGCATCTGGTGCATCTCTTCAAGGGTTGGGGGGGGGCATTGGCAGGCAGGTAGGAGCAGTGGGCAGTGCCAGGGGATACTTAACTGAGAGCAACTGTGTGACTGATCTCAAGGTTGATCTCTGGAGTGACAAAGGAGGGAAGCTGGTAGCACTGGACTGATTTAGATGGACTCAAGAGCATGCCCACTTCTGAGTTCCACAGAATACATCATTATTATTTACAAAGTGCTTAAAAATGACCAACTTAAACTTAGAGATGTACAGTCTGAGAGATACAACACAAAAGAAAACGGCCAGAAAATGAACTGGCAAAGAAGTCAACTCAGCTGCCCAAAGTGTCAAGTGTCAGCTTGCAAGGCTGTGGTGTCTGGTAAATAGTCCGGTGACAGTCAGAAACTTGCACACTCCACAACACTACAGAGATGCAGTTTTATTGACTGCACCATAGACACAGACACAGGTTTGCACAGGGCTCCAGGGTCCAGGAAAAGGAGCTCTTTCATCAACCCTGTTCCTGGTTCTTCCAGTTGTACGCACCCCAGAGAAATGCCTTGATTTCTGCAGTCACAGAAAACGCCTATGTGGACTTTTCTTTTCTGTTATCACAAGCACCACCCAAGAGGTGGTGTCTCTCATTGTGTGATTTAGGGATGCCATTTTCATCAGGCCTGTAATGCGTAGGAAAGCAAATGACAGCGGCCGCTCCCCTCCACACATTCCCAAACTACATAGTCTATAGTCCCAAATCTTGCTCTCCCTGGCTGCTAGTTGACTTGAAAAGCAAATAGAATTGTGCAGCACTCCATGACAAAGGAAGTAAATTTGATTACTTCCTGATTCAAATCTTGCTCCACTAGATGATCTCACTAGACATTCTTAGCTTAGGCAAGCTCCATCTTTCACTTTAGCCTCTTCTCTGCAATATGTGACTATCAAACTGTAAGGATCTGTAGGGATCACAACATGATCACCATACACAGTATGTCTGACATGTTTCAAACAATCAAATGATTTAATTAGAGAAATGATTAATTATATTAATGAACTCTTGTTAATCACTGATCATAAAAACAAAAATCAAATACACTTTTCCACAAACATTGGCAACATGTTTGGGAAATCAGAGCCAGAGGCCACAGCACACCAACATTCTACTAGGAGCTCTTTGAGGAAGAGGGCTGTTGTGGGCAGACTGATCCCAGCTCCAGCACATCACACTACTGAAGAGAGTGGGCACTGCAAAGATGAACTTTAGCAATGATACAGGTTGCAGAGATACTTGGTCCCGTTCTTGCTATCATAAATGATGCACAAGCTTGACTTCTTTGTATGGCAGCTGCCTTTTTCACCCCAAAATGTGCCAGCACTTTCTGCCCTGAGTAGAAGGAAGGAGCGAAGCATACATTATATCACGGACACGCTGGACCAAACAGGCAGCAGTCAGCTACCTCCTCAGTGCTGACAATAAAATCTCCCAGGATGTCCTAGAGATGGAAGCAGGGTGACCAGATGTCTTAACAGCAAAAGAGGACCAGGCCCCCCAAAATGTAGGACATGACAAAATAAAAGCTAAAAACAATCATAAATTGATTCCGTGTGGTTAATGTAAACACTGTATTACTTATTAAATTAAAACTATATTATGTATAATTTATTAATTACAAGAAGGCTATGCACTGCCTGCAGGGACCGGCCCACAAGGAAAAAGAGGACATTTAAGTTCTTTTCCAGAACAGAAGGCTAAAAAAAGAACATGTCCTGGAAAACGAGGACATCTGGTCTCCCTGCCCATTCAAGTGAAGTCCAGTCCTTTCCCTAGGGTTGGCCCTTCAGTAGTGTGCTTGCTTCTTCCTAGGGAGAGTCTGCATTTGTCTCAAAGCACATTTGTCTCAAAGTGAGCTATCCCAGGGTCCATCATCACATTTGGAGCTGGCAGGATGACCAGGCATCTTCTTTTGCAAGACAAGTCCTCTTTTTTAGCCTTGTGTCCTGGAAAAGAATTTAAATGTTCTCCTTTTCCCTGTGAGCAGACCCCTGGAGGCAGCGCATATCCTTCATGTAATTAATGCATTATGGGTGCAATCCTAATCAACTTTCCAGCACTGACCTAACCACAATGCAGCCCCAAGGTAAGGTAACAAACATGCCTTTACCTTGAGGAGACCTCCTTGAATGCTTCCTCACTGCAAGATGCAGTGCATGCCACACTGGCACAGCTATGTCAGTGCAGGAAAGTTGATTAGGATTGTGCCCTATTTGTAATAAATTCTACGTAATATAGTTTTAAATTTAATAACAAGTAATATAGTGTTTAAATTAACCACATGAAATCAATATACAAGTGTTTTTAGCTTTGTCATGTCCTACATTTTTCTTGGATGTCCTACATTTGCGGTCATGACATTTGGTCACCCTGGGTGAGTGGGGGAAGGTGCTTTTTTTTTGTCTTTCCCTAACCTCCTGTCAATCAATTTTACTAACGCAAAGGGTGGGGAAACATCCTCAGCCTGCAGCCTAGCTCCACACCATGCATCAAAATGACAGCTCCCTGGCCCTGGGTCATCTTTCCAAACCAAGAAGCCCCCAGAGCCCTTATGTGTTGGCAGAACGCTGTGCCCTTTGCTGCCAGCCAGGCTGCTAAAGGCACCCTTAACAAACACTTTCTCTGCCAAACCACCTTAACTAGAATCAGGAAGCCCAGAGGCCAGGTGGTTTCCACCAATGGGCTGGGAGAACTACTGCGCAAGCCAGGACAAGGAAAGATGTCTCCCTCTGATACTGTGACTGTGCCAGGGTAGCTGCAGGGAAGGTAGATGGGCTCGCATTTGATGGCTGATGCAAACTCACCCAGCAGTCAGGAGCATGCAGGCACTGACACACCTGAAAATGACACTAGGGAGAGCCTGGCCAGGCACAGCGCTCGTCTCAGTGCCACAAGTGGGAATGCAGGTAATGTCAGGAGTTCAGGATTACCTGAAATCCATCAGGAAAGGAGGCAGGGCTCACCCACCCTTTCATTTCTGATCTGCCAATATCCAAAGGATTTGGGTTTTGTATGTACAGTATACAGGTATGTGCTTTTACAAGGGTCTGATACTGAAGGGAAAATCAATGAAACTTTTTCTTGGTGGGCTGTATCTGAGTGGGTGGGCTTTTTCACAAGAAGCTGTCAGGTAGGTTGTGGTCAGTCTTATGTTTATGCAGCAACAACACAAAAGTATTTTAAAAACCTTAAAACAGAACAAATGGTGTTTTTCTATGAGAAGGCACTAGGATCCTTAAGAGGGCTTAGTAGATCCCTGGATATTCACGTTGTTTAAGATGTATGCCATTTTAGAATCATAGAGTTGGAAGGGGCCTAATAGATCATCTAGTCCAACCCCCTGCCTTAGGCAGGAAATCCTCTTACAGCATCTCCAAAAGGTGCTTGTCCAGCCTCTGCTTGAATGTCTCCAGTGAGGGAGAGTCCACCACCACTCTCTGCAATCTCTTTATATAATTACACTTCATTATTTCCAAACCTGTTGAACTACCCTTTTCAGGCACTCACAGTTGGGGCCATAGGAATTAATTCTTTACATGTGATTTATTCAACAGCATGAAAAATAGCACTATGCTAATATTCATTATTCTTCTTCTCTGTGGCTGCTGGTTTGATTGTGACGAAAAAGAAAGCTGTATATCATAATAGGAACCAAGAAGCTATTAATGTTTTTTTAACTGTTTTAAAACACTCAGCACCTGTCATGTCATGAGACTGGAGCTGTTTTCCCAACTCAGGTGCCAGATGAATCTGGGGGAAATGCTCTTCTCTATCTTGCTGTTTGTCACTATATAATGATCTCTTTGTGCACTGGCAGGTGCTTTGATTTTCTGCAAACAAAAAACCCCACTTCAATATAGATAGTACTAGTAGAGGGCAGTACAGAGACACATTGCATACATGCAAGTCTGCATCCCATTTCCTCACTGAATACCTATTTGCAATTGAGTACCCCTTATGCAGACTTCTGAAATATGGAAGTTTTTTGAGTGCAATATGACTTCTCCTTCTTTTACTTTTTTGCCTAATGAAATAAAATCACAATCTGTGTTTCATGCCACAAACCATGTTTCATGCACAAAATGTTTAAAAAGTAATGTATAAAATTGCCTTCAGGCTATGTGCATAAGGCATATATGAAATATAGATGAATTTTGAGTTGTGATTAGGGCCCCATCCCCAAGATCTCTCATTACGTATAAGCAAGTATTCTGAAAAACGGAAAAATCCAATATGCAAAACATTGCTGGTCCCAAGCACTTCAGATAATGGATGCCCAACCTGTATGAGGACCCTTGGTTGGGTTAAAGATCAGGTTTTTCCCTTACTACAACCATGTTTCCAAGTGAACACTTTTTATTTTTCCCCATAGGAATGAATGACCAACCATTCACTTCTTATAGAAAAGCTCACAGGGTGCATTTAGTGACAGTGCACCCTGTGAGCTTTTCCATAAAAAGTGAATGGTTGGTCATTCATTCCTATGAGGAAAAATAAAGTGTTCACTTGGACTGGGAAACAACCTCCCCCCGCCCCCATGGCGTCACTAGGGGGATATGGCGGTTGCAGGCTGCACCAGGTGATGCGCAAAGGGAGGGTAACATCTCTAGTGACCAAAATAACTAAAATTGCGGTTTCTAGGAATTATACCATCATGTTATATACAATTTGATGCGTAATTTACAGAAGAATGCAATGAAAAAAACCAGAGTGAAATATTTTCATTCTATCAAATGTTATGGCCAAAAAACCAGAAAACAAAAATTCAGCTGTCTTATATAACAAAAAAAGTACATTTCCTTAATTCAAAATGGACCAATGAGACTGATTGACAGTCAATTAGATGTTATTATAGCACAGCATACGGTGTTAACACAGTATACACAGTATAACACAGTACAGGTCCAGGCTATTTATACATGGATTTTTTATTCAACACAAATGGCCCCTACAAATGAGAAGGAATGTGCTGATCACTGGAGGAGGGGAAAAATGCATCCCTTTAAAATCAGTTTTAAAAACTGAACTGTCCTTTAACAATAGCCTCCTGCATGAGGGGGGAGGGGCAGCTGGCTGATAATCCATCATCCTTCTCTCTCTTTCCTGAAAGAAAGGTGATCGCTTTGCATTGGTGAAGGGAGGGGTGGGCAGCCCAATCCTGAGCTGCCCAGAGCTGCGGGACCCGGCGGCTCCACAGAGGGCTCCTGCCGGATCCTGCACCTGCACATTTGTCCCCTTCCCCCAAGTAAGGGAAGCAGCCCCGCAATGGGGCTACTCACTTTAGCGGCGACCTTTTAGTCACCACTAAAGTAAAGGCGCTCGTTTAGGGTGAGCAGCACTACCCGAGCGCCTTGGATCCTGTGGAGCTCTGCTCCACAGACCCGCCTCTCCCCCTCCCCCGACACACCTCCCCCGCGCCCCCGGCCACACCTCCCCCTCCCCTGAACGCCTCCCCCATGCCCCAGCACTCCCAGGTGCCCACCGCGCACTGGCTCAGCACCGGCCAGAGCTAGGCTAACACTGGTGGGAGCCCGGAGGTAAGCCCCGCAAACATGCCTTGTGGTACGTTTGCAGCTGAGGTCTGCGGCATCGGGCTCTGATTGAAGTGCCTTTCTTTCTAAGTGCTTGGAGGACGACTGATTGATGGATTTTCTTCTTAATGACTCTTATCTTACATCACAAAGTTCAGCAAGGCTGTTTTTAAATCACCGGAGCAAAGAAACTTTGTTTTTTAAATTGATTTGCTATAGTGCGCTTTTTGCCATCCACATGAGTGCTTGGAATGGAACTCATGCAAATAATGAGGCTCAACCTGTATTATAACACAGCATACTCTATACTAATCAATAAGGTGTTAGTATAGTGACACTCTCGGGGAGGGGGGGGAGTGACACCACTAGTGACCAAAATAGCTATAATCATGGTTTGTAGGAATAATAACTTCATGTTATATATCAGTCAATATGTAAATTTCATGTCAAATGCAATGAAACAAACCCCGTTGAAATATTTGTGTTCTATCGGAAGGTATAACCAAAAAACCAGTGAGGGCAGGGTAATGTTATATCACTATGGCACCACCCATGGCATTGCCCTGCCCACTGCATGTGAGAAGGTGCATCATGGGGGTGATATGCTGGTCTCCCACATCTGGTAACAAATCCTATTGAAGCCACTGCTCCCCCACCTCTGGTAGCTGCAGTGACTCCAGCCTGCACATCAAGCTTGTCCTTTTGCTAATCCATTCTCTTGTTTATATTTCTTCATCACACCAGACTTTGATGATCTTGTAAGCATGCTTCATTTACTACATTTCTTGTAAAAAAAAATTAAGAACTGTGTTTTCCCAGCACAGCTGTGAAAAAGCTGTGTTTATGAGCAGTTGGTATCTGTATCTTCCAAGCTTTCCCAATATCCCACATGATTTCTGAGTGTTCTGGGTTTGTGGACTGTTCATGCTGTCAGCCACAGTACACCTAGACTAGACAATCGCAACATTTATCATCGGTAAGGATGTGTCTGTACCATGTTTTGCCTGAGGATCTGCCTGCTAGTGAACTGTGCAGCCCTCTCTTCATCAGTGGGTCACTCCAGTAACAAAATCCATGCTGAGGGTTAAGGTTAACTCATGCCACTGTTAAGGTTCATGATCTCACAACAACAACGCTCTCTTTAGCACAGGTCGCAATCTGAAGGAGTGGTTGAAGGAGCAGTTCTGTGACCATCCCATTGAGCACTGTGAGGACACCCGACTGCATGATGCTGCCTATGTGGGGGACTTGCAGACCATCAGAAGCTTGTTGCAGGAAGAGGCCTTCCAAAGGTAGGTGATTTTGCTAAAGCTAAACAGAAACTCGAGTCATAAATTTACCCATCATGTGATGGATTTCTTTCCCAGGTCACAAATATATTTTTCAAAATTGATTGGTAGTCGACCACTGAAGGATCAGTATTTATGTAGGTTCATGGCATATTCAATTACCCATCATGTGACATCACTTTCAGGTTTTCCCTGGAGAAAGTGCTGCTCACTGTGATGGCTTTGTGCCACCTGTTCCTTCTCCTGTGGAGGCGGCTGCCACAGGAGATGGAGCTGGGGGCACAAAACTACCAGCACCCCTTCTATATCTAGGGCAGAGCCTGAGGGGCAGTCAGAGTCTGAGATGCAGTCACTACCCCCTTGGTGTAGTGCCTGGAGCAGGTGCCTCTGAGGCTTCGCCCTTGTTCTGCCCCTGAATGAGTTGGAGCTCATTGGTTCATGGGACCAGCTGCCTGTCAGGTCTTTTTTTCAGGCTGTTATCTACAGCCATCACTAACTACCTTGCAGTGAAACAACTTGCATTTCTGTCTAGGCATTTTTTAGCTCTTTCATTATAATTTATTTTATCTGCTGCTCCTCGTTTTTTGTAATTGCTTTTGCCTATAATCCTAAACACACTTACTGGGGAGTAAGTGCCATTGAACTCAGTGGGACTTACTTTTGAGTAAACTTGCTTAGGTTTGTTGTTCATTGTTCATCTTATCGTCTCTCATGTTATTGTCTTATCTTATCTTATTATCTTATCTCTTATCTTATTGTCTCTTATTTGTTCATCTTATTGTCTCCTCTCTTGGTTGATGTGGCCTACCTTGAGTGTTGTAATTGGAAATGGAAAGACAGGATATTAAAGTAATAAATAAAATAATTAGAAATATCCACTATTTACTTTAGAGTGGTACCCTTAGCCTAACTGAGATTCAGCTGAAGAAAATTATTTTATGGCTCAAAGGCTCTAAAATGTATATTTTAGCCCTGTGCAGAAGGCAACAAGTGGAGAAGAGTGATTTGAATCATAGAAGAAGGATCACCCCCAGTGGCCTGTATCTCTCCAGTTGTTTTGGGTCTGTTTGTTCTGTGTGCTTGATCTGTAGGCTGCAGACTTTATGTAGTCTCTGTGCTCTCAGGTTTTTGCAGAACACAGGCTGTGCACAGGTTCCTTGTGATAATGGTTTGGGTACATAACAATTGTAAGTAGGCTCAGGTGTACATGCCTGCACTATGCAAGGCACAATAAATCTTGGGGCTGTGTGATGTATCTAGTTTAACACAGTGGTTTCCCCAATTTTTCTGTAAATTACCTTGAGGAAAAGAGAGGGCACACATCTTACGCAACTAGGGAGAGAAAATCTGGAGGTTGCCCTTATTTTTTACTCCACAGTTATGTAGAGCAGTGCAGGTTCTCAGGATAAAAATGAGGCAGAAGCATGTTAGTGGATAATGTAACTGTTACTTTTCCCTGTCTCCAGACGCATCAATGAGAAATCGGTTTGGTGTTGTGGTTGGCTGCCTTGCACACCACTTCGGATTGCTGCTACAGCAGGGCACGAACATTGTGTGGACTTTCTCATTCAGAAAGGAGCACAGATTGATCTGGTGGATGTGAAGGGACAAACTGCGCTGTATGTAGCTGTTGTGCACGGGCACCTGGAATGTGCACGGATCCTTCTGGAAGCTGGTGCTGACCCCAATGGGAGCCGCCATCATCGGAGCACCCCAGTATATCATGCTGCCCGGGTGGGCAGGGCTGACCTCCTGAAAGAACTGATAAGGTAAAGGCAGGTTGTTTTCATTTCATTTTGGTTTTGGATCTGGTTGCCTATCTGGTAATTAGGATATATCCTATTCCAGAAATCTGTCAGCTATTTCAATCTGTAGGCTACAACAAGTAGTAATTGGCAGTGGAAAGGAAAGGTATGATGGGGGACTGTCAGTACCAGCTCCAGAATATATGGGGACAAAGTACATTCTGGGTAGGACAAACTTTGTCCCACTCTGAAAGAGAAATAACTATAGTTTGCATTGACTTTCATATATTTGCTGAAGTAACTCATGATTATTTTGATAGCAGTAAATTTCAAGTAAATATGCTTAGGATTTCGCTCTTATTTTAATTTCACATTTCTAATTCAGCAATGCAAGGTGGGCAGCAGGTAAGGAGCAAACTGCTTGCTTTGGGAACACTTGAGTTCTCCTTTGTAGCAAACACCTATGGGGAGTCTTCTTTTCTCCAAGAGAAGAATTATCAGAGATGCAAAGACTTGTTTCACTGTAATAGGAATTCATGATCCTCTCTAACAGCTATACTGTGTTTGAAATGAGTTGCCTTTCTAGCTAAACCATGCCCTTTTATAGAGGGTACCATCTCTCTAAATGCTAAGGCTCAGTGGTAGAGCACATGCTTTGCATTGCAGAAGGCCCCAGATTCAGGCCATAACCAAGTAGGGCTGAGAGAAACCCCTGAGTGAAAACTTGGAGAACTGCTGTCATTCAGAGTTGCCCAAACTGATCTAGCTGGATCTAGATCCACAGCTCCATAGAAGGCTGAGTTCCATATTCCCATCTGCTGTACCCCCAGCTGATGCTGGGATGCAGTAGAGCATCAAATGAGTGGGGTGGGGGGATAGGGGAGGACTGATTCTTTTCACTGAGGAGATTTCAGTGTATGCATAACTCCCCTATTGAAGTCAGTGTTAGTCAAGAGCACTTAACTTTTGCTCATATTGTCCAATAGTTTGCAGGACCATGTCACACAAGGAAACCCAAATTTACTACCAGTACACTGTACTTCTCCAGGCAGCCAAAGTGAATCCCAGCTTTTTGACTGGTGTATCTATATAACACCTGTTTGCCATGTGTAATTAGATAGATATCTTTGTGTGTATCTAAATAGCACTGTGTCTGAAGTTCATCACAGTGGAGGCAATTCATATTAAACATGAGGGTTACAGATTTGTGTATAGGCATCCCCCCCCCCCATATTGGCATGGGATACCAGAAACCACAGATAAGGAGGAACCTGATCTCTGCTGTTCCCTGTGCTCCGTTACCTTTGTTTAGCTTCCTTACATTTCTACAAAGTAATAACATGTCTTGCTTGAACAGATAGGGGTTCCCTATCTGCTAACACACAGATACCAAATGTGATCCAGGAAGTGTGTATACTTAGCTGTAAATTTGTTTACTTAGCTGTATCAGTGAAGGAACAGCATTAGGACTTCTGTGCCAGCAGGGCTGTTATTGCACCTGCAGTATGCTGTCATATCTCTCCTGACCGAGGAGTTAAGCTATCTCTCATAGCCCCTCCTGACCGAGGAGTTAAGTCAGATAGAGGTTAAAAGAGAAGATGTTTCAGACCTCATTGATAAATTAAAGATCAATAAGTCACCGGGCCCTGATGGCATACACCCAAGGGTTATTAAGGAATTGAAGAATGAAGTTGCAGATCTCTTGACTAAGGTATGCAACTTGTCCCTCAAAACGGCCACGGTACCAGAAGATTGGAGGATAGCAAATGTCACGCCTATTTTTAAAAAGGGAAAGAGGGGGGACCCGGGAAATTATAGGCCGGTCAGCCTAACATCTATACCGGGTAAGATGGTGGAATGCCTCATCAAAGATAGGATCTCAAAACACATAGACGAACAGGCCTTGCTGAGGGAGAGTCAGCATGGCTTCTGTAAGGGTAAGTCTTGCCTCACGAACCTTATAGAATTCTTTGAAAAGGTCAACAGGCATGTGGATGCGGGAGAACCCGTGGACATTATATATCTGGACTTTCAGAAGGCGTTTGACACGGTCCCTCACCAAAGGCTACTGAAAAAACTCCACAGTCAGGGAATTAGAGGACAGGTCCTCTCGTGGATTGAGAACTGGTTGGAGGCCAGGAAGCAGAGAGTGGGTGTCAATGGGCAATTTTCACAATGGAGAGAGGTGAAAAGCGGTGTGCCCCAAGGATCTGTCCTGGGACCGGTGCTTTTCAACCTCTTCATAAATGACCTGGAGACAGGGTTGAGCAGTGAAGTGGCTAAGTTTGCAGATGACACCAAACCTTTCCGAGTGGTAAAGACCAGAAGTGATTGTGAGGAGCTCCAGAAGGATCTCTCCAGACTGGCAGAATGGGCAGCAAAATGGCAGATGCGCTTCAATGTCGGTAAGTGTAAAGTCATGCACATTGGGGCAAAAAATCAAAACTTTAGATATAGGCTGATGGGTTCTGAGCTGTCTGTGACAGATCAGGAGAGAGATCTTGGGGTGGTGGTGGACAGGTCGATGAAAGTGTCGACCCAATGTGCGGCGGCAGTGAAGAAGGCCAATTCTATGCTTGGGATCATTAGGAAGGGTATTGAGAACAAAACGGTTAGTATTATAATGCCGTTGTACAAATCTATGGTAAGGCCACACCTGGAGTATTGTGTCCAGTTCTGGTCGCCGCATCTCAAAAAAGACATAGTGGAAATGGAAAAGGTGCAAAAGAGAGCAACTAAGATGATTACGGGGCTGGGGCACCTTCCTTATGAGGAAAGGCTACGGCATTTGGGCCTCTTCAGCCTAGAAAAGAGACGCTTGAGGGGGGACATGATTGAGACATACAAAATTATGCAGGGGATGGACAGAGTGGATAGGGAGATGCTCTTTACACTCTCACATAATACCAGAACCAGGGGACATCCACTAAAATTGAGTGTTGGGCGGGTTAGGACAGACAAAAGAAAATATTTCTTTACTCAGCGTGTGGTCGGTCTGTGGAACTCCTTGCCACAGGATGTGGTGCTGGCGTCTAGCCTAGACGCCTTTAAAAGGGGATTGGACGAGTTTCTGGAGGAAAAATCCATTATGGGGTACAAGCCATGATGTGTATGCGCAACCTCCTGATTTTAGGAATGGGTTAAGTCAGAATGCCAGATGTAGGGGAGAGCACCAGGATGAGGTCTCTTGTTATCTGGTGTGCTCCCTGGGGCATTTGGTGGGCCGCTGTGAGATACAGGAAGCTGGACTAGATGGGCCTATGGCCTGATCCAGTGGGGCTGTTCTTATGTTCTTATCTCGAGGATAGAATTTGGCCTTTAGAAGAAAGATGAGCTTCAGCCAGAATACAACACCCTCTTCATTACATCGTAGTGGCTGACTTAGTGGAGTCATTTTCAGCCCTTTTTATACCCTGGCCTTTTGCTTTGGCCTGTTCTTCCCCACTCCATAGCCAAGCACTCACCCCTGAGCCCCAAACCCTTGTGATTTCTATAGTTTCTACATTTAGTTTCTACACCTATAGTTTCTACATTTCTTGTTTCTTCATTTCACTCTCTGAACCATAGCACAAAGCAAGCAGCAGGTGGAACTACTACCTAGCAAACTGCTTCAACTTGATCATAATACACATACAACAAACTAAAAGGACAGCAAGAGAAAATTCAGTGCACTTACTCCTTCCTCCCCCCATGAGCCCTTTTCACACTATGAGTTCTGGCAGACAGCTCTGAGATGTGCTTCCTCTTTTTCTATCTTGAACCCTACAAAGATCAAGTAAGACAGTGTGTGAAAGTCTTGCTCCTCAAAAATATTTTACAACTTTGTAAAGGCAAGTTTGTACTGTAGATGAAACAAGAATGACTTGGCCTAAAATATTAACTAGGAAAAAAAATGGAAATGTATAATTAGGAAAGCAGAAAACATTCATTTTCCAACTGCTTGAATAAGAATCCATAGTCCATTAGTCCCCTGCCACCTATCCTCTCCCCAACACCCCTTTCAACATTAAGGCTTACATATCACTAAAAGTTGCCATCATGACTGGGTAACTGGCCCCCTTCATAGAGAGAAAAAATATCAGAGAGCAAAAGGAGAAGAATGGACTTGATTTGCACTTAGTGATGTGCAGGGATTTGGCTGGTGCCTTCTGAGTAGTAAACAAGAAATGGACTTTCTTGGCTATTTGCCACCAAGCTGCCACCTCTTGCTGCTCGCATCACTTGCTACTCAGCCTGTCAATTCTTGTTATCTTGAAACATGCCGTTTCTTACAGTATGTATGTCCCTGTTGCCTGAAGATTGGCCTCTGGAAGGTCAGGGGATAAGAAGATGGTGTTTGTGAGAGAGTTGCATTTAAAGTGCCAAAGAGCCAGGACGTTTGTTGACTCATTGGATCCATCCTTGACTGCCTGATAGTGGCACTCCTGATCACCTTTATTCCCACTCTGATGACCCATAGGGAAATCTGAACTGGAATGTGATGGGGAAAGGAGGATCCTCACAATATCAAGAGTATTTGGCATGGATACACTGCTTTCCATATTCAAAACACTTCATACAAACGCTCTGGGCAATCAGTAGCTCTGTAATGTATGCCGGTATTATTCCATACTGCAATAATGGAAGCTGAGGGCTAAGAGATCAAAGGTCACCTGAGCTCAGAGTTGGGCTCCCTTTGCTGGTATACACAGTGAGTCTGAACACATCGGGTGCCTCAGCCTATTCTTCTGGAATTCTCTCTTTTCTGGTTGTGTGTGCGTTTGTGAAACAGTATCCCATGACCAATCAGCTGTTGAAATGAAATTTCATACATAGCATGCACATTGAAGACACAGTTGTCTATATCAACATTAGCACCAACTCAGCCCCTGCCCAGAAAAAAATGGAAAATCCCTTCTACTGTCTTTTTTCTTGAGCAATGAAACATGACAATTAAACTTGGGCAATTACAAAGTTTGACCTCTAATAATCTGTCACATGGTTTGCCATGAATCTTTGGAGGAGAAGAGCAAGATTGTGTCCACTAGCCATAAACCCTGGTTTCTTCACAGTCAGGTGAACAGAGACAACATGCCTTTTGCAGAGACCCCAGTTGCACCAAGAGAACACAAACATGTTCACTTATGCACATACGTCTTATTTTTGCTTGAATATAAATGGATCGGGAACCTTTCCCTCTGCATTCTTTCATCTAAACATGAGATTCGGCTTAAGCCCACACAATGTCCATTTTAAAAGGGAGAGGAGGAAAGATGCAGAGTGCTATATATTGCAGTATGACTAGTTGAGAAGATACTTCTCAAATTTAGATTTAGCAATAACGCCATGTGATGAATCGGGTCTATCTCTCTTTAAGATGTACAACGGTCCAGATTCTGTAGGCTGGTCATCTGTGGCTTGTTCTTCTTTTGTGTAGGAGCTTGGGACACAATACATTTGGTCACTTCCAGCTTCGAGATTCTATGACTCAACATATTTGTCTTGCCCTTTTAAGGCATCAGTTAATTCTTCTCTTTGGCCACAGTGTAGACCACTCATGTAGTCCTATGCTGCCTGAAACACTCCAGCACACACAGACATGGATTTAGTGGGTGTTTTGACTTGTTTTCCAATTTTTTCCCCATAGAGGGCAGCAGAATTCTGTTCTTGTAATTCATTCCTGGGTCTTTTGTATTGCATCATGTGCTCCGATTAATAAGGACTTGCTGTTCCATTGCTCCATGTGAAAGTTGCCCTAGCAAGCTAGCTGCTAGTAGTATTGTCACTAGAAAACAGTTCTTCTCATTTGTAACCAGTCATAGTAAAAAGCAGAGCATTGTGATTTTTCCTGGAGAGCAATTTAACAAAACTTCTATGCTGCATTCACAGCCTAACACCCACTTGCTGTACCTTTAAATAGCTCATGTGACAGCACTAGTATGAAAATGCTTTCTTGCTCCCTGGCAACTTGTAACAGATGTCATCTGTAGTGGGCAGGACTCTACATTAGTGTTACTGGGATACAAAAGAGTAAGGTGGTTGGGCTGCTTGAAACAACAGGAAATCAGTATAGCAATAGTATATCAGTGTGGTAATGGATAGCAAAACTTGACAATGATGTTAATATGCTCAAATGAGCAGTCTCCATCTTTACCAGATTGTGCAACCTCTACCTATAAGCCATATAAATAGATCAATATAATCTATAAAAGACAGGCCTACAAAAAAAACTTTTTTTAGTTGCCAAGAATGTTTGAATAAATTTAGGATATTTTGGGGGGTGCTGAATTAAAAAATGACATTGGTTTTCCCTGATTGGCTCTAGTTTTGGAAGTACGACATAACCACCTGAACTGATGCCATGGTATCCTCACGAGGGAGCTGCTTAAATGAGGATATAAGACCATATAAGACCACAACCTTTCCAAATGTGTTTTGCTCTTTCTCCTCAGATACGGTGCTGATGTGGATGTTAATCACCATGTGACCGCAGGACTACCTAGTCCATCTTCCCGGCCACTCACATCCCTGGTAGTCTGCCCTTTATACATTAGTGCAGCATATCACAACCTGCCATGCTTCAAGCTGCTGCTACAGGCAGGAGCCAACCCTGATTTTAACTCCTGCGGTCCTGTAAACATCCAGGGCTTCTCCAGAGGCTCTGCAGTGTGTGTGATGGATGCAGTCTTGAGACATGGCTGTGACGTGGCTTTTGTGAGCCTCTTGATTGACTTTGGGGCCAACCTGAATCTGGTGAAATGGGAAACACTGGGGGAAAGAGCAACAGGAAGGATCAAAGTGAATCCAGAAGCTGTGGAGGTGTTCAAAAAAGCCAAGAGTAAGTGAAACAATTGTTCTGACTTAAAACTTTTTGTCCAGAAAAGGTGTCATTGGTTAAATGGATGTATGTGGATGAGAATTGCCTACTGGTTGGGGTTCTTTGTTGAACAGTTTTGGTTTCTTTGTTGAATGATAAAAATTAAACAATGTTTTCTGATACTTGATTAGAAAACTATCTCAATACAAGAATTCAGGGGGGCAACTTGGACAAACCCACTTGTTGGCTGGAATTATAAATGCCTTTACTAAGCATATAGATTTGTTTGAATGCAACAAGTACTCGATTTTCCTTCTCAGCTCAGATTAAAAATAGGATTGAGGTCAACGTGAGTAATTATTTTAGGGCGCAATCCTAACCCCTTATGTCAGTGCTTTCCAGCACTGACATAAGGGCAATGCAGCTCCAAGGTAAGGGAACAAACATTCCCTTACTTTGAGGAGGCCTCCATGAGTGACACCCAACTGCAGGTTGCAGCACATGTCCCATTGGCACCGCTATGCCCGTGCTGGATTGAGCCCCTAATTGCTAAAAACAGTTATTTAAGTAACTTTTTCACATCTCTATGTGAGCAAGCAATGCAGCTGTTGTACCTCAGAAGCTTTCCCTTGTATATGAACAAAAGTATGCTTTTCTTGACACACACATAGTGTGGCTTGTGAAAGTGCAAAGCATTTATCAGGCATAGCCAGAACCTTTAGATATAGAAGAGGAAAATGGAGGAAAGAGATCTTATGGAAATAGACATGCTGAATCTTGCTCCTATGGGTAGGAAAAGGTAAGTGCAGGCTGCACTCTTACGCACATGTAACAAGTGGGTAAACTTGGCTACATGTCACAGAGCATGCTAATAAGTAAAATGGACAGGATCAGGCTGGATGATAAAATAATCAAAATTTGGGAGCAAGCTCTTTGATGAATATTTCTTTTAATGTTAAAGCTAATGTTCTGCTCTGAGAGATTCACTTCTGGAAAGTATGTTGGTGGTTTAATTGGAACTTTTATCATAGATTCTTGATCTATGATCAAGATCAAGGGAAAAGTACCCTCTACCTTTAGCGGAATACAGCTTTCAACTGGACACATGCATGTGCCACATCTGGCATTAGGGTTTCTTTTATCTCCTGATTATCTGACTTGTGTGCTTTATTTCAGGCTGCCCTAGAAGTCTGATGCGTTTGTGCCGTGTAGCAGTCCGGAGGGGACTTGGAAAATTCCGCCTGCATCTGATACATACTCTTCCAGTCCCAGAGCCTATTGTAAAATTTTTGCTTCATGAGCAATAGTGAGATCTAGGTGTTGACATTTCCTTGTTTTTTCAGTCTTGTTTTCTGAAAAAGAGTGAGCTGCTAAAAAGAGAAAGTGCTTTTTTAGTACTGTTCAATTATTTATTGTTAGGTTAATATCATAAAAGTTCTTTGCCATTATGCTTTTTTGTCACTCTTTGCAATGTGCTTTTTGGATGGTAACGGCTCTGTTTATTGTTGAATGATCTGATAACAGTATAGGGTATGAATGGCTCTATAATTAGAGAAGACAGTGCATTTAGATATTGATTTCATTTAGAGCCAGGATGTTAAAGTGGTTTGGGACTTGAACTTAGACCTGGAAGATCTTAGCTCAAAACTCAGCTTAGCTGTGAAGCTTCCAGGGTAACCTTGGGCCTGTCACTATCTCTGTGCCTCACCTACCTCACAGGGTTGTTGTGAGGACAAAAGGAGAGGAGGAACCATGTACACCACCTTGAGCTCGAGGAAGTGTGTTGTAAAAATATGAAAAATAAAAAAAAAATAGTGCTTTCCCAAAGATAGCTCAAATACGTTTATGTAGATTTATAGCATTTTCTTTCCTCAGGGCTCAGGATAAGCCTTGTAAGCAAGAGGAAGTAATTATAACTTCATAATAGCCCACCCAAGCAACCTAACCCACCCTTGCATTAGAACTTTGCAGTACAATACAATTGCCTCTCTTAATTTTCACTCCAGACTTTCAGTCATGAACTGTCTTGACATGAAACAGCTGCCACATGGTTGTAGTTGAAATCGCATCACTGTGGCAGCAGCTTTATCCACACAGCAGACTTTATCTATACAGCAATTGACATGTGGATTGGATAAAGCTGTGCAGTTTCCATTATAGGACAACTGGAATGTGCCACAGTCTCATGAAAACAAACCACATGGAAAGTTGCTCTGTACTGGGAACAAATATCACATGGATGCCATTCTGGGCAACATGGCAGTCGTTTCATATGAAGGGTACTTTGCTTCAAGCTCACACAATTCAGGTCCCTTTCAACAGTGCCTGCCTTGGGGCCCAATCCTATCCAACTTTCCAGCACAGATGCAGCAACAATGCAGCCTTTGTAAGGGAACAAATGCTTCCTTCCCTTTAGGAGATCTCTGTGACTGTCCTACCACTGCAGGATACAGCACATGTCCTGTTGGCATGGCTGCATCAGCATTGGAAAGTTGGATAGGATTGGGCCCTTACTCCTAATGAATATTTCCTTAGCCCAGCTTAATCTTCCCCAAGCCATACCACATTTAGAGTCCAATCCTATCCAATTTTCCAGTGCCGGTGTAGTTGTGCCAATGGGGCATGCGCTGCATCCACTGGTGGGAAGGCAGAGGCCTCCTCAAGGTAAGGGAACATTTGTTCCCTTACCTTGGGGCTGCACCGGTGCTGGAAATTTGGATAGAAATGGGCCCTCAGTCTCTTGTAGCATGTACATATGTGAATACTTTTGTCCTATTCAATTCCTATTCCTGGAACTAAATTGCATTACTGAAATAGAAAGCTTAGTTTTAGAGTTTCCCAAAACGGTTAAGACTCTTACACAATCTGAAAGTTTGTATGGACTGGAAACTGGCTCACTGAAAATTTTCTAGTCTGTATCATCATCATGCATGCCCACTGAAAAGACATGATGGCAAAGGTGTTTTGTCTCCCCACACTGGCTCCTGCTTCCACACCTCCATTGAAAAGACAAAGGTTGCAGTCTTTGTGAGCAGCAGTCATTGTGGCATATCTTTTTGCTTTCTTGCACCTGAGGACAGGAGGAAGGCATACTGAAATTCTTGTCCATTATTGCCTCATGGGAGTCACAGTTTGTTGATGCATTGCTGATGTATTGTACATTGTATGTTTAAGAAATCCAGAAATTTAAAAAGTCTCTAGAAATACTATCACTAGTAAATTCAGAATTTCTCATGTCCAAAATGTGTCAGTTACTGGTACATCATAATAAAAACTAGACCTCCTTGCTATTAACATGGCTTTATGAGTCAGATCAATTCCTTCATTTCATATGTTGTAGGCCTCCACTAATAGATGAGATGAATCATTGGTACTACTGGGTATTTGATCAAATCTACACAACATTCCCCATTACACGTTTTTCCATTTCAAATGGAGTGCTTGACCATTAAGTGGCATGGGTTCTCTGATAATTATAAGGGCTTGAAATCTTATGGAAAGTTCTGGAGTATATGTTTAATTTTCAATCAGCTGTCCTCCACTTCTAGCAGTGTTAAATACAGAAGTGTAGTCTCTGCATAGAGCATACACTGGGAATGGATGATTAAATTGGAAGCAACCATTTATAGTCAGAATCTCTTCCCTGGGCCCTTTTCACTGCATCATCGATTAAAATTTTGTAAAAGGTTAGTTACTATAACTAGATGGCCAGCAGTGCAATCCTAAATCATGCTGGGCAGGCAAGCCATTTGAAGCTGGCTGTGGCTTGGCCCAAGGCATGGGGAAATAATTCCCCTTACCCCGGGGAAAGCTGCAGCAGCCCCAATAGGGCTACAAGGATCTGCCTAAAGAGGTGGCATAAATCCAAGCAGCCTGGGACTGCCTCTGGCTGCCTGGGATCAGGGATGTGATCCCGCACAAGTGCTGGATCTGGCCCTGCCTCCAGCTCCCCGCCTGCCTGCCCACAAGCCTGCCCATTGCCCTCCTTCCACCACCCCAAAATGTCTCCTTCCCGCGCTCCCCACGCCCCCCCATGTCCCTGTGCTGGCTGAGGTATGGACCTACCTGTCCCCTCCTGCATCCTGCGCTGGCCCAGTCAACACACAAGGAGGCGCAAGCGTACTTTACAGCACGTTTGCGACCCTCCCAGGCTGGCACAAGGGACTTGCACTGGCTGAACACTTCTTTTGGATTGTGCTCCAGATCTCTTAACTGCACTTGGGTTACGCGCAGAGGCTAGTTGATGACTCTTAACTCTTCTTATTAGAGTTAAACCAGGAGCCCAGGTTTGTTTTTTGTTTTTTAATTAAACCTGATTGCCTGATTACATTGCCTGATTACACTGTGTAACACAAAAATTGTTTGGGTTGAATTATTAATGTTTCTTATACAATTCAGAGGTGCTGATCTTAGGTTTTTTTTTGAATCATCAAAACTTTTAGTTATCTTAAATTTTATGTTTTATCCTAGTGCCTAATGCATTGTAATACACATCATATTATACAACTGCATACCATAAGATATGGTTAAACTATTGATGCTATGCCAGAAATATTGGCATTTTTGAAATCCTTGCACAAAAATTAATAAAGAAACATCAAAGTATTCGGCTGAATATGAAATTATTCAAATTTTGTTGAACAGTGTTATCTAGGAAGGGTGCCTCTGTGAATGGGAGATATGCCTAAGGAAGCTAAAGCCTGGATAATTCTGTATCCCTGGAGTTTCCTACTGCTTGGGGAAGTAAGGCACAAGACCTTACAGATATAACCTACTTATCCACGGATTTTTTGCCCCAGTTTTATCTCAACATGATGAGAAGGGCCCTTTAAGGAAAAAGTCTAAACTAAATGCCTTGCTAAAGGGCAGCTGGCAGACAATCAATCAACCATTCTCTCTCCTGGTGCTTTGAACAGCTTCAATCCAAGGCACTTGTCCCCTCCCCCCCAGCATGTGTATGAATGCAAAGTGGAAGTGATGATCACCTCCTCTTTGCATTCTTTCCCCTCCAATGTGCTCTGGAAGAACTGAGGGGTCGCTGCCTCAGAGTGAAGACTTTCTAAGCACCTGGAGAGAGACTGATTGATTGTCTGCCTTTGTTCTGCATTACAGAGGCAAGGAAGGCTGTTTTTGCACCCTCAAACTCACTATGTCTTGTTCAACATCAAGCAGCTTTGTAAACCCTGAAGGAAAGTTCTTTCTGTGTTCTTTCAATTTAAATTAGCATTCGCCACTTGGTCTGGCAGGTCTGAAGTTAGTGAAAATGCTGTACAGGCCTCCCTCCCCCATTCATTTGACAGGTTAGGGACCAGAGCAGCGTTCAAAAGCCAAAATTGTTGAAAAGCTTACAAATGTTTAGCTTACAAATGTTGCTTCCAATGCTTTTTTAGCTAGCATACAGCAAATACCTTTTTTATCTTGCAAATTCCTGCTGCCACCCAAAGATTTCTGCAAATGAACTCTCATTAATGCTTCCTGGAATGGGAATAGATCCAGAGCCAAAGTTAGCTCTCTCTCTCTCTCTCTCTCTCTCTCTCTCTCCCCCTCCTTCTCAACACACACACACACACACACAACCCAAAACAGTTTAAATCACAATGTTTTATGCAAATCAACATGGGGAAGGGCAATTTTAGCCTTTTGAACAACAGAGAGAGGTTGAAAGAACGGAGCATGCGTTGAATGAATGAGTTCCAGGTATAATAATAAATAATAATAATACAGGTATTTATATACCGCCTTTCTTGGTCTTTATTCAAGACTTTATTCAAGGCGGTTTACATAGGCAGGCTGATTAAATCCCCATAGGGATTTTTACAATTGAAAGAAGGTTCTATCTTTCAAAAACCACAACAGTCCAGATGTTTCACTCTGATCTGGTTTCACATACTGGCCTCCATCCTCCCACGCTCAGAGCAGATGGAATAGCTCGGCTTCAGCTTGTCAGCTGCTTCAAGGTCGCACGGTGCCGGTGGCCTCGAACTGGCGACCTTGTGGATGTTATCTTCAGGCAAATGGAGGCTCTACCCTCTAGACCAGACCTCCTGCCCAATTGAATATAATTGTATATAATTATACATTTAATTATACAGGTATAATTGAAATGTGTTAAAAGAGCGGATCATCGGAAAACAAACGGTCAGAAAGCGGGGTATACCTGTAAAAGTATTTCTCTTTCTCTCTCTCTCCCCTTTGAGACACATGTATATTGTTCTCATAGAATGTGGCAAACTGGTCCCCTTAAAAGCATGAAACTATAAAAGATTTAGAGCCCACTCCTAAGCTCAGTGCTTACTGAGCTTATTTGCTGGCTTACTGCTGGTGCACACTGTCGCAAATGTGCCATAAGGAGCTTTGCTCCACCAGCTCCTGAACATCCGCATCAGTCTCGGCACCTGACACAGAGGCTTTTCCCATTGTGGGGCTACTCCCTTTACTTGGGGGAAGGGGGTGAAAGTCCTCTTCTCCCGAGGTGTTTCCTGCAGCTGCCTTGGGTGCGCAGGAGGCGGTGGTAGCCATCTTCAGTGCCACCGCAGCCACGCACCCCAGGAGCTCAGGATTGGGGTCTAAGTAACAATAAAGCCTATTACCCCTACTTGCTAGGTTCTTTGTCTAGGGATGGCTTCTTGCTGATGCCCTTATTTTCATCGCCTGCACAACCGTTGTTCATTGTGCTGGGATTCTCATATTTTTGAGTAGTTCATCATTCCTAGTCAGTGAAAACTCAAAACAGCATTCCCTTCTTTGGAATGCTCTTTTGTGTCTTTTCAAGGATTTAATCTGAGCCTAGAAACGACCTTTTCCTAATGCTACCACCATCATTTCATGGTTGACCCAGAAAACTCCCATGTGTTAAGTGGTTGGCCAAATGGAGCATCTTGAGAATAGTCCTTTCATATTTTTTTAACTGTGTGCTTCTAGAGTGTCATGTGCACTAATGAAGACAGAGGTAAACAGGCATTTATAACTAAAGAACTGTTTTTTTTGTTTTGCTTATTTCAGATTATAGCAGCCATTTTCAACCATTGTGCACAACCATTGGTGTGCCGTGAATGGTCTCCAGGTGTGCGACAGGAATTTGGGAGAGGGTTATTTATTAGTAGGGCCATTGGGGGATGTAAGCCCCCCACCAGCAGTGTAGTGTACCTTGTCAATTGTCAAAAAACTGACGGTGTGCTTTGAACATTTTAGTCCATTCCCAATGTGCCATGAGATGAAAAAGGTTGAAAATCACTGGATTATAGTAATAGTTCCGTAGCTCCTCGTCACTGAAGACAGCATGTTGTAAATCATGTTTTATTCTTCAGCTATCATGTTTTGCTTAGGGCCAAAGCCAAAATTTGCAGCTCACCCATAGTTTAGTGCTTGATTTGATTGTCAAAAAAGAAAATGTTAAAATGTAGGATGTGGAAGGAATGTTGAGCAAGCAGAATGACCTTTGGATTGTGTTTTAATTGGGCTTCTGAGAGCCAAAATAGATGAGACATAGGAGAGCTGTAATTGAATCTCCTGCTGTTTGAATTCTAAAGTCACTAAATAAAGCAAATAAAATAGCTATTCTCTCTTCCCCACATTAGATTGGGGAGAGTAGAGATAGGAGCTGCTAGTTTGACCCTTCAATCTGGGTCCTTACCCACTGAAGTGGCATTCACAGTTCAAATGAGAGCCATTTCTCTGAACCTGCTCCCAGGGTGGGTTTCAAAATGAGGATTTGCCTTCTTTGGCTCAGAAGGGCCCATTGCTGATTCATGGGAATCTTCTTGATGCCTTGGTGCCACCCTTATGAGGTGTAGCGGAGTAACCTCTAAAATCTTAAGACAACTTTTATTACAGAATCTATAGACTAAACGTTACACTCCCAATTCCATTTTGATGAAGAATTTTGCTGCATTTCTAACATGTTAGTGGCTGATACAGCACAGTCAGTTTGCTTGTCCCTGAGTTGTCCTAACAAGGATGTTAGTAAATCACATTAGTTGCAAAAGCAGACTTTACAATGGAAAACCTCCCTGGCTTGTGCTGTAGCAGAGCAGAAGGAGCTGGCAGGAGATGTCATTCCCACATCCTGCCTGAACACTTTCCCTGCTCTGAACACACACATATAAACCAGAGCCCAGCAATTGGAATGATTTCTCTTCCAGGTTTTCAATCTTGTATGCTGATTTAACCTGAACCATCCCATGCTTTATGCCAGGGAAGGAGGATTGAGAGTTGCACATTTGAAGAGAAACTGAAATAAATATCAATAATATTACAGCTGTTCTTTGGCAGCACATAAGGGGAATGTCCCCCTGTTCCCAAGGGGAAAAGGTTGAATGCAAACAGAGAATCAGCTTTGTTTTTATTTCAAGTTTGTCTTCATGATATTTCCTTCCTCTACTTGTTTGATTAACGTTTATGCCAGTATTATTTTCCGACTATCATTTTTGTGCAACCCAGTTCAATCTCATGCAGCAAAAATTGTATCAATTATGAGTCAGTCTTCTGAATGATTAAGCAATACAGTTGATTCTCTAACTGTACAGGTGGATAAAATAGCTCATCAGTGCAAATATTTTTATTACCAACAAAAATGGTTTTTCAATTGTCACTATTGGCAGTTGGTGCTGCTGGAGGCTACTATCTGCTCGTGTTATCTAGGGCAGCATTTCTCGAACTGTGGGTTGTGCCCCAATTTTTGGTGGGCTGTAGGTCCCGGAACCAGGAAACTGCAACCTAAAATGGCACACAACCCACTTCAGTGCCTGCTGTGTGCTGCCTGGTTCAAAAATTGGGTCACAACCCACAAGTGGGTCATGAGAACCATGGCACACTGCAGCCAGTGAAGTGGATCACAGGCCAGCGTGACCCAGAAGCGACTTCTGGGTCATGTGCTATTTTAGGTTGCAGCTTCCTGGTCTCAGGGGGGCCCTGGATCCACCTCAGACAACACAGTAGATTGCCATGAAGGGGATGAGAACCCTGCCCTAGAGATCTCCAGCCCTTATTGCCAACAGTTGCTATTGGCAGTTGGTTCTGCTACTGGACCAAAGGAAGAGTTATAATCTATTTGTAGAGTATTAGAGAGAGTGTAGCCACTGAGTTACCTGTTGCTGTTAAAATGGGGGGGGGGTGCATTCACATATGGAAATAGTAAGCATGCAAATGAAAGTGATGTCAAAGAGGCCCCATGAAAGCAACCACAATAGATGTGGTACTCCAGTTCAGACTGCAGTAGATCTATCAGCTGGTGGAAAAATTGTATTTTTCCAATTATAGTTTGAATTCATATTAAAAGCAGTACCTTACATGTAGTTATGTCCAGATGTAACATCTGGACAGTGGGTTTCATACAACTTACATATTGGCTACAAAACCTATGGTAAAAGCCCTAACTGGAGCTTCCAGGTTCATCGCAAATGACATTGTGCATTGATAATTCATGCCTGAACATTAACCATTTTACTTCTTATATCTATGAAGCATTTTGTTGTCTGCACTTGCGCCCCCACTGATCACATTTACTGTCACAGATGGCAAAGAACAAAGCCTTTATTGTTTATTGAAAACAATAAAAAGAAAAGGATGTGTGTTGTACATCTGGAGGCCAGAAGGTACAACAAATGATCCATGGGACAAGAAATAAAGGAGCAAGACTAGAGCTTGCTAGTGTCCAGCATTTGAAAAATCCATGCCGTCACACAGTACCAGCTGGTCATTCAAGGTCTCCTTTTATTATTATTATTATTATTATTATTATTATTATTATTATTATTATTATTATTATTATTAACAGTATTTATATACCACTTTTGAACTAAAAGTTCACAAAGCGGTTTACAGAGAAAAATCGAATAACTAATGGCTCCCTGTCACAAAAGGGCTCACAATCTAAGAAGATGCAAAAGAACACCAGCAGACAGTCACTAGAACAGACACTGCTGGGGTGAGGTGGGCCAGTTACTCTCACCCTGCTAAAAAAAGGAGCACCCACTTGAAAAAGCATCTCTTACCCAATTAGTGGGGGTAATTATACCCCCACTTTTGCTTTCATTATATGGAAGAATGCATAATTATAGAGAACTCAAAACAGAAAACTGCTGTAAATGGTATGATATTTCCAATGTGTGTCATATAAGGCAGATACTGGGGTTTGCAAGGAATTCCTCCTGACTCCCACTTCAAAAGGTGTGAATCCTCTCTTCTGCACCATCCTGCACCAAAAGCTGGCTAACAGCCCAATCCTATGCATGTCTACTCAGAAGTAAGTTCCATTAGAGTCAATGGGGCTTACTCCCAGGAAAGTTTGGATAGGACTGTAAGTGATTTGCAAAAGTGCAGTAGCACCCTGTGGGATTTTTCACACTGGAAACAACCAGAATTTTTCGGCATCACACTTACAGCAAATATACTTCATGGTTAACTGTAGTGAATGTCACCGAAATGTCTAAAAGATTCAACAAGACACGATTCTACCTTTCCCCCAATCATATCACTGGATTCACAGGACCAGAAAAACCTAAGAACATCTGCAGGTGTTCAAATGTGAACAATAAATATGGTTAAATGAAGAAGTTGGCTCCTCTGTGTGAGGGTCCATATGAGAACTTACCAGTTCATTATTATATGATACCTGTGCCATGGGCTGGCCCACTCAATTTAGTAGCGGGGCAGGAGCTTTAATACGACTTTAAGAAAAGGATTTGATAAATTCATGGATGGAGCATCCAGCTATCAACAACTGTTAGCAAAGATAACAAAATCTGCTAAGGTTGCCCCTCAGGCACAGAGAAAAACCATCATCTTGACCCATGCTTGTTGCCACCCAGACCAGTGGAGGTCACAAGCAAAACAAGGAGAAGACAAAATAAAAAATAAAAAAAAGAGATGGATACATCAAAAACAGTACTTGCTGGGAGAGTGCTGCTAGACTAGAGAGAATGTTGTTAGAAGAACACTATCACGCATTGGGTTTGGTCCACTACTGTTCATCTGCAGTACTAGGAGAAGCAAAGTCACCTATCCTGTTCCTAGTTTGAGGTTGCTTGCTCCTGCTTTGGCAACACTTCTCATTAACTTATTTCCTGACTTGTTTTATGTTTCCCTGCCCAACCACCATGACCATTTAGTTCCTCTCCTGCCACGTATTCCTGCTTTGGAATTTTATACTACATTTAAAGATATAGCTCATTTCATCCCAGACGCTTTGCATGGGTAATTGAAAACAAACCTATAAATAAAACAATCCCACATACAGAGCATCTCAAGAAAATGTACACCTGCTGTATAGTGTCAAATTTATTATGCTATAGTGTTGGTATCCTTCAGTCTTGGAAGACTATGGTATAGTCTGAATAGTGGTTCTGGAACAGAGTGTCCTCTCCAGTGCGCGAAGCCTGGGTAAAGTAGATATGGAGGATAGACCCATGCAGCAAATTCCCCCTCTCCATGTCACTGAAATGGTCCAATGGAAAGGCAGAGGCCAATATGGTTGGTTCCAGCAGCGTCGCAGGAGTTGCCAGAATGTGACTGTGTTCAGCCATGAACTGCCTCAGGGACTCCGGCTCCGGATTTTGCCTTGAGGTTGACTCCTGAAGCCTTTTCCATAACTAGATGTAGCCACAAGGCAGTGGTGGTTTGGGATCCTTCTGTTACCCTGCACATGTCTGATCCTGTCTGATCTTGGGTCAGGCCTGGTTAGTACTTGGATGGGAGACCGCCTGGGAATACCGGGTGCTGTAGGCTTATACCATAGTCTTTCAAGACTGAAGGTTGCCAATCAGCTCCTATTATGCTATAATTCAAACATATACTACAATACTATAATTTGCACATATACTGCATATGTTGTACACAGATTCAGTTGCTCTACTCCAACAATCAGTTAATGAAGTAGATCAAGAGCTCAGAATGTTCCCCATTGCCATCTATACACCACTGTCAGAGTTGACGAAGGGATCTCCAAACATCCACCAATCTATGTGGCTGGGATTTTTCCATACATCTCTTCAGTTGTATCCCTGAGATATTCTCAATGTAGTTCTTACACCCAGATGAATTTGCACAAGATGGTAGCCTATAACCAGTTACATCTGTCTCTCCTGCACTCTTTGAGAAAGACAATAGCCTAGATATAAATAAAACTGACACATTTTCTGTTTGTTTCTTTTCAGTGACTTTTCTGTGAAAAAGTTTTAATAGCAGCGCTTGAGCGTTCCTGACAATATCCTTCTTCGTGCAGGAGAGGTTCCAGATTTCTGCTCCCACTTCCCCCTTTTCTTTGCACCTACAACATCCAACTAAATGGGGTTGAGTTTAATAGCCCAATCCAAAATAAATCCCTGTGTGGTAATGCAGTGGCAATGGCACGGCCTATACTGCATGCGGCTGGAGTTCTCTTTGGGGTAAAGGAACATTTGTTCCCTTGCCCTGGGGTAAACCCCAACAGCAACAACGGGTCAACTCAGACCTGTGCCAGCTATATTGCTGGCACAAATCTGCGCTGATCCATGCAGTCAGAACACACCCAGGTAGTGCCAGCCCCACAAATCCTACCCCACTCCATAAATTTTGAAATGAAAGAACAGATCAAACTTGAGAAAAAAAATTAATGCAGGAAATTTCTAAGCTTATAGCACCACAGAGCAGGTTGCTAACAGCCTGAATGCTGGTTAAAACTAGCTCTAACACTAAACAAGAAGTGGAGGTTAACCGCTTCCTGTTTAGCATTAGAGCTAGTTTCATCCAGCAATCACGCTGTCAGCAGCACTGCTCTGCTGCTCTGCAGCTTAAATGTTTATAGTGACCTGTTTAAACAAGAATACATCACCCCACTAAGCTTCTTAACCATATTAATTGGTGGGGGGGGGGCATTCAGGGGCCACCGATTCATGGATAACTGAATCTGTGGATACGATGGCCTGCTTGTATTGACAGTTGAAAAACTATAAGGACAGTGTTGAAGTATGGTGGGAGGGAGATAAGGGAATTAAATTTAAATTAAACCTGTTTAAACAAGAAAATATCAAACTGGTAAGCTTTTTTAAAAAAAAATTATTTTGTGCAACAAAAAGAAAAGAACATATATAAATGTGATCCTTATAATTTACCAGTTAGAGAACTGAAAGAATGTAGGAGAAGCACATAAATTAGGTATAACATAATTTAAAAGTACAGTTCTCCCTTCTGTTTTAGAGTTTGGTGCTCAATATCTTTTGCTCTGCTTGTTGCTCTGTTTTGCTCTGCTCTGTGCACAAGCTGTGATATTTCTGACTGTATAGATTAGCACTAACTCATTGGATGCATTAAGAAATCTGAAATGATACACCCAAAGACTTCATTTAACACAAATGCTCCATACAGAGATAGCCTTTGAAGCCTGTGTACACCATAACACCTTGTACAAAGCATTTACTTGCTTCACTGGGAATATATTTTGTATTGGCCTCTTGCAGTGGAAAAGAAATGCATATACAGTACGATGTATATACTTTTTTCTGTTATTCTAAAAACAATTATTATGACTAATGGTAATTAAAAATATTTGATTAGGTTTGTAGAAATGTGTGGGAGCAGAAAATACTGACAATTCCATGGTGACTGCTCAACTAAATGGAACCAACTGAAAGACCTTGAATTATTTATTTGCTTCCCTCTTTTGTTTGAAGTGGAATTGAATGTTTTTAATAAAGCCCTATTTTATAGCTCAGAGGAAGGTCAAATAAATCTTCATTATAATCAAAGGAATGCAGAGAATTGTAAAAGTCTATAGAATGGGGTTCAGGACCATGTACCATGAAGCCCAGTTTAATGTACTGTAGTTTATAGGTGTACAAAATTAGGGCTTGTCCACATTGAGATTTGCTGTTAATGTTATGAGTGTGTAACTGCTGACAAATCACACATGTAAAGAAAAAGTATTATTTAAAAAAAATTTTATTTAATTCCCTACGTGCAAAGATTAAGGAACAGTACAGTAGGGCAAAGACTGCAATATTTCTTTCATATGCTGAGAAAAGACAGTATCTTTTGATTGTAGTGTAGCTCATTTTGTTATTATGATTGCCTCTAATTTTGCTTCTAATTATGGAATTTCATTAAAACAACAAGCATGCCTTACCAAATGTCCTGCATGTGTTTTCACTTTTTGAAACCAATGCAAACCACATGCAGTGACTTTTTCCTCTTCATCGCCCTTAGTACCATTGGCAATACACAGCTGAAAGCTAGTACTAGACTTAGGGTTTCACAACTTGGGGAAAAAAATCATAAACTCTGATGCAGGTAACGTTTGTTATGACTAGTGGCTCAATGCTGCACAGACTTGGAGGCACATGAAGGTTCTGCTGCATCCTCAGGATGCATCCTCAGGATGGCAGCTCCTCATGGAAGGCAGTCTCCAGGATGAAGAACATCATTCTGGAGAAGAGGCAAAAATCCCCCAGTAGGTTCCCCTTCTTCAGAAGATGCGCCCATATACACTCGCACTAAAGATACTGTTCGGGGGGAGTGGGTCAGGGGCTCCATGTGGTTGGCTTGGCAGGAACATTGAAACATGGTGACGGGAGGTGTGTGTCTGTGATGGATGAATGTTCCACATGGTGACTTTGCCTGCCTTGTTGCAAAGGTTGCTGACACAACGACTTATTTAGATAGGCTGCTAGAAAGTGCTGGGGTAGGGGCAGTGATGCATGTCAGCACCAACAATGCATTGTCATGCAACCAAGAGGTCCTGAAGGCCAAATTTAGGCTACCAGAGAGGAAGCTCAAGGTGAACACCCTCAAGGTATCATTCTCTGAAGCTCTACCTATTCCATGAGCAGGGCCAATTAGGCATGTGGAGATTAGGGGGCTCAATGAGCCAGTGGTGATGATAGGAGGGGTTTCACTTCAATAGATACTGGGACAAGCTAGTCCTGGTGGTGCGTAACATTAAAAAGATGACAGAACAGCTTTAAAACTAAGACCTTGAAGAAAGCCAACATGAGTAGCATCCATTTCAGGACTTTTCAGCCCTATGGGACAAGGCTGGAGATGTTCTAGAGCAGCAATGCAAGGACAGAGTAGAATTTAGGAAGGCAAGCACGGCAGGACATGAGAGCTGGTTCAGTTGTAGGAATAAGGAACAAACAAGCTGTCCTATTCAGGGGAATCAGCATGTTGCTATTCTTATGCAAATTCATGGTATGGTAGCTAAGATGGGGGAACTGGAATGTTTGAGGGCTAGGGAAAATATTGATGTAGTGGACATAACAGAACCCTGGTGGAATGAGAACTAGTGGGATATCACTACAGGCTATAAACTCTGTATGAGGGACAGGGAGGGGTGTGTTGCAGGTGGCTTGGCCCTCTATATCAAGGAAGTAGTAGAATCTGGCAGAGGGTGTCCAAGTTTGCCATATAGGAATTTATGAGGCCCAAGGAGCAATTTAATCATGGGGGAATGCTCTTATCCTCAGGATCAAAAGTCTGAAGGGGACCATGAAATAAGAAACAAATGAGGGAGGTGACCATAAGAGATACTGTTGTGATCATGGGGGGAATTCTAACAAGAAACCTGTTAGAAAAGCAGTTGGCCTACTAGACCAAGGGTGTCAAACATAAGACCTGCAAGTCGAATGTGGCCCCCAGAAGCAATTTATCTAACTCAGTTGTAACTGGATTCTCCCAGCATGATCATTGGGCTCTCTCATATCTTGAAAATCAGTCCGTTCTTACCAACAGTGAATTTGCTACCTATTGATTTACTTATCTGTGGGCAGGGATATGCCAGAGCCATACCTCAGAGTCCACCCCTGAGTCACCTTGAGTCACCCACGAGACATAGCAGTAGCCATTGTGACTCATCCAGAGCTGTTTTTCGAGCCCAAGTAATCCGAGTCACAGCTCATCCCAGTCTGTGGGGAGTATATTCCCACTTATCTCGCACCATCCACTGACTGTTCTTGACGATCTGCGTCTGTTCGCTGCATCCGCCAGCATTCTAAATGTTTCTACAGCCTCCTGAAGGTATTCACAGTGGCCACTTTCAGCCCTCTCCCTGCCATTGTAAAGATCTGTCCTGTATTCGGGACCTCTCCACAGCCATCCTGACACTACTGGGGTCATTTAGGAACTCTTTGCAGCTATCCTGAAGCTATCCCTGGCATCCATTCTCAAAAGGATTTGCTGCATCCGACTCATTCTGTATGAAATCCTGACTAGCTTAGCTACCTCTCCCCCAACCTCATTGATCTCATAGGATCAATTATTCCTGTGCATAGATTCGGTATTCACTGGTTTTCCAAGAACCTTAACCAAGCAGATACTGAGAACTGACTGGATCTTCTGAAGAGGGGAGAGACTGCATTTGAAAGTCGTGTCTAAAGAAGCTTTGAGCTATGTTTTCTGTTTGTGTAAATCAAAATTTATTTCACTATAGTAATTCTGACACCCACAGCCAAGAAGCTGTCCCAAGCTGTTTCCTGTGCTCTGTGGTACTGCTTTGAAACAATTTTCAGCTGGGGTTTATAGGAGAGAATAATTAAACGCAGCCCCATCACAGTAAAACTTGTTTCCGTCACTCTTGAAGTCAGAACATTCTTGTCGTTTATGCTTTTGTTTATTTCAGTGATATTGCCTGGGTAATTTTAACTGGATTAATTAAATTTTTTTAGAAGACAGATGTGGAAGGAGGAAGGCGCAAGCTTCTCCCTGGCTTGGTAGAACTGTTTGCTATAATTTTCCCTGGGTTACAAGCCTGAGACTCACCCTCTGGGCATGGAGTAATCTTGATTCTTGCTCTAACCCTAAATGCACGCAAAACCGGAAGGATGATAAAGGGCAAATCTAATGGAAGTTTGAAAAGTGTCTTATTGGCATCTCTCCTTTGAACAATTCTTGAATAAGTGCTCTTTGGATTAGCTTCTTAACCATGGCATGAAATAAACATGCAGGACATGGGTTACTATTGCTGGTGCTAGTGGAACACAACACACTGTGAGAGTTGTGTGATACCTTTCCACAGGTTTCCATGTGTTGCTGTAAATTAATGCAGGAGAGTCACCGCATAAAATGGTGGATAGGCATTTGGCAAACAGTTTAAATTGTGCAGGTGATTCCACTCACCATTTCACTCCTGAGCGAGCACATGAAGGGAGGAGACATGAACCTGCTTTTCCCTCAGTCTCCATGTGCCTCTCATAGTGCACGCATCTCATCACACTGAGTGTGATTGAAATGTTTAAAAGTACACTGTGTATTTTTCAAACATGGTTCCTAAATATAACCACCTAATTCACTGGGTTCAACAGTTCTGAGAACCAAAGAGACAATGATCTGTTTCAAAGATGGAGGAAGAACTGGCTCTTTCGGACAGCGTAAAATGGTATGTTGATACTCAATTTGACATATACATATGACTGCAACAAAACATTCATCTGTGCCACCAAGATGAGAAACAGAGAAATTTGTCAAGTCAGGGCATCAAGTGCTCCAAAAGCTGCTCAGGTGATGAGCCAAGCAGGGGTGAGGAAGGGGGGCGGGAGGGGGGGGGAAATCCCTCAGGCCCAGGCTTCCAGGGGAGCTGGGACATGACAAAAAAACAAGAGAGAACAAAACAAATTTATTACAAAATAAATGTAGGTATCTCAAGCTCAGCCTATTCAGGGCTGATTTTCCACTACAGCTTTAATTCACTTTCAGTGCACTTCTATTACCCCAATGCATTCTGGACACTGTAGTTTGTTAAGGGTAGATCTAACAGCTCTCAATTCCTTAACAAACTACCGTGCCACCAGAAAGCATTGGGGGAATAGAAGTGCACTGAAAGTGGATTAAAGATGTAGTGGAAATGCATCCCAGGTCTTCTCCATAAGCACCAACATGTATTATTAGTACAATTTAAACATGGAAAAGTGAATCTTACAACTTTATAACAGGCCCCAGTAGTTCTGGTTTATAGGAAAATTTGGGGGGGGGGAATAAGGCATCTTATGAAGTGCCCAACTGCACTTACATTTCACGATCAGAAAGACAAGCCCCCTGGCTTCCAAACAGTTAAAGATTCTGTGATGTTTTGTGGCTGGGTATTTAATAAAGCTGGTCTTGCTCTACATGGCTGCAAGTACCTCTGCCCCAGAAAGCAAGAACAAAAATCTCCTGCCTGTGTTAGGGTAATTAAATAAAATGCTCTGATGACAGCTGCATTATTTCTGGATTCGTTCCACAAGTGTTTCATTCCAGAGATCAAGTGGTACCTTGAAAAGCCTTGACATTAAAGTGTTTCTGATCCACAGACAATGTTCCTGGCTGCTGTATCCATTCTCTTTTTCCTTTTTCAATTCCCCCTTACCTGGTGATGGGGCAGCCTCTACTCCTTCTACTCTGTGGATAGACGTAAGGCTCTTCCACTCAAAAGGGAGAAATCAAAGTTTCTATTGGGCTTCCCAGTATAAGCAGCACTTTAGATCCAAGTTTACAATATGCATCCACCATATTTGTAAGGGCTATCGCCACAGGGCCTTACAACAATTTTAAAATACAAATGAACATACTATTTGAAAAAACACAATACACATTCCCACCAATCAAAAACCTGGCTAAAAACACAGTAGGCCAAATATGTTTTGACAATTCACCCTGGTTCCCTGTCCTCAAAGTGCTCACAATCTAAATAAGAGATGCACAAGAGATGCCAGCTACTGGAAAAGCAGCTATATGCCATATGATTGATTGAACTGGAAAACCAGAAATGACAGTAGGGAGAAAGTTGACCATGATCCATTCTGTGCATAGGAATTGCTCAGCCAAATCTCCAGTTTTAAATAGCAAAAGGGTGTCTTTTGGATCCAAAAGTAAATAATTAAATTAATTGCTCAGAGAATACTCTCTCTTCCAGAATAGTAACTTTAACCATTGTTGTTCCTTGCTGCCACCATTAATGCCATTTTCCCCTTGTGGCTCCTGCATAAAGCAGAACATAGAAAATAGCAAAAAGGCACCCCAAATGAACATCAAAAAGGCAAAAGCTAACCCTAGTGAAAAATCCTGACCATCCAAAAAATAGAAGAGATTGCTTTTGAACTGGTTTATTTATAGATTCGGGAACAGCATCTGGGAAGTATTTGTGGCTAAGCAAGTGGTATGCCTTTGCTTAGGTGTCTGACATTGTAGTTCATCATTTTACCCAATTGTTGTGGTATCTGGATTGTTTCTAGAAAATTGGAAAAAGCTTTGCTATCCCTGGAGGATGAAGTCCTATTCCTCTGATCTAGAAGAGAGCTATTGAAAGAAACAGACACAGCAGGGAAACAATCATACTACGTTCCTTTTCAGGCACCACTTTATGCTGTCATGCTGTGACTCTTCCAGAGTGGCAGCTTTTGATTTCCTAACTGAATAGATTTGGTTAAAAGGTTTAAAAACAAACAAATCTACCTAATGTTGATTTTCTTGGAAATGGAGTTAGATCATATATGACCCATTCCTTTCTGAATATTGGGCCAATGTCACACAGATATCAATGTGACATCCATCACAGTATTAGCTTGTCCAGGTAATACAGTGCAGTCTGATCAGTATCGCTTACATAGCACTCCAGAACAGGGGCAGGGCAAAATAAGATTGTGAGGAAGGTCTAAATTCCACATCAGCTGTGCCACAAAGTTGTTCTTTAAGCACCCAGCCACAGCAGAAGCAATGCATACTTCATCTGACATTTAACATTGCAAACCACTGGGAAGGTGTAGCACACAGACCTATCAGAGGATGCAATGCATGGGCCAATCATTAGGCTGCTTTAGGCTCCCCATTAGATACAGGATACCTCCTGCAATGGCCTGGCTCACTACCCACATGCACATACATCCTGTGCCCTTTGCATCATCCCTGGCACTGCAACATCTTGCAATAGTCAGATTTGTGTTCAGAGTAAAATATTTTTTGTGTGTGACTTTCTTGGGCAAGGTCAGATTCTATTACTTATAGATTATACTATATATATGTCATCACCCTGGACAGTAGTGCAAAAAATGATTCCCTATTCTACCAATGTTGCGCATTCATATCACCCCTGATTCAGGCATATGGAAGCACCTTGAATTTTTTCTGTAGGCATTTACCTCAACTTGGAGATCCCCTGAAAATGTTGCCGAAAAGCACCATTGACAGTGATACACAAGCACATCTGTAGTGGAATATGAAGTGTTGCCAGTGTAAATTTATTGCAATATATTCTGTCAATTACCAATACAGGTTGAGTCTCATTATTCCTGAGGGTTCCATTCCCAGAACTCATGTGGATGGCAAAAATTGAACTATAGCAAATCAATTTAAAAAACAAAGTCCCCTTTGCTAGGTGACATAAAAACAGCCTTGCTGACCTTTGTGATGTTAAGACAGAGTCATTAAGATGGCAATCCAACAATCAGTCTCTCTCCATGCACTGGAGAATGATGGATTGTCAGCTGGCTGCACTCTCTCTAACTATTGTAAAGGACTGTTTTCCTTTAAGGGCCCTTCTCATCATGTTGAGATAAAAATCTCTACAACAGTAAGAAAAGTATTTTAAAGAGGTGCATTTTTCCAGTTCTCCAGGGATTAGCACATTCCTTGTCATTTGCAGTGGCCATTTGTGTTGAGTCAAATCCGTGTATAAAAAATCTGTGTATAACAAGGTTGGACCTGTATAAGGAGAATCTCTTCATAGTCTTCAAAGAGGTCTCTGCAACCTAACTTGGAAAGATGAATGGAGGGGGGAAATAAGTGAGAAAAAAATTAAATATAGGAGAGTATATAACTGAGAACTGGGTAATCATCCATTCTGCCTAATACAAAAGTCCTTGTATCTCAGAAAATTTAATCTGCATTCATCTAGACCAGGGTGTCAAACTTAAGGTCCGTGGGCCGGATGCAGCCCCTGGAAGCTCTTTGGCTCTCCCAACAGCTGCTCTTACCTGCTGAGCTGTGCTGAGGTGTCACTGCTGAAAGGGCAGCCCACCTGATAATTGGGTTCTCCCATAACTTGGAAATATAATCAAGATTCGTATACTTTCTCTTCTGTCATTTGCAGCTAAGGAGTTCCTAAGTGAAAAACTGCTTATTTCTGGGCATTTCTGGCTTAATGATATCACTTCCTGCTTTATGACCACACCTGGCCCACAGCAGGCATCATGAGTGCCATTCAGACCACTGTATGAAATGGATTTGACACCCTGTGATGAAGCAGTTGTGGTTTCTGTGGAGGATTTTCCCTCCAATTCTGAGGTGCTTCAGGTTTCAAGGGTTAGCTAGCCAGTTAGAAAGCCAGGGAGGCAGGCCAGGGAAAAGAGCACCAGGTCTGAGGAGATTTTCTCTCCCTCTGTTGTGCACTTCTGACAGGGCAAGACAGGGAGAGCCCACTCTCTGTTGCAAGGCTGCTGAGGAGAATCCAGACAGTTATGTACCCAGGGCTTTTGGCACCCAGGGCAATGCCTGACGTCATGATGCCACATAGTGTCATGATGTCATCAGCGCACTCGCTTCTGACGGGGAAGCACCTGGCGCACAGGTGCCTGCTCAGCAGCCGGGCAGGCAATTTTGCCCAGCCAGCTACTGTCAGGGCGCACATGCGCTCCAACTATTTCTTGTCAAGAAGTAGCCACAAAGTGATCGCACGCTCAGCAGCTGCTTGGGTGATTTCAGCCAGCCAGCTGCTGACAGGGCACATGTGCTCCAACTCTTTCCTGATGGGGAAGCAGTTGGAGTACATGCTCTGGCAACCCCCCTTGTCAGCACCCATTTACACCACAGGGGCAGTACACTTCTGGCCCCAGGGAAATAGAAAGGGTCCAAAAATAAGCCAGGAGCATTAAGTTTTGTTTATGTTAGTTTGTCCTCCCCATTCAGACATTGGGAGCTCTTGGTTACCTCAGCTTACACTAGGCCGACTTGGGATCCAGGCTCTCAACCTAGTCCAGCAGGGCCTGTGCATGCGGCTTCCCTTCACAGCCAGCACCATTTAGGGGATAACCTGTGAAGAACCAAGCCTATTTACATTGACTTTTTTTCCTCATCCCTTAATAAAACCTTTTTGCTTAGAACCTCTGCCTGTTCTGGGATCAGTTCAGCCTCTGGGATTTGTCAGCCTCCCTGCTCTACAGGTATTACGGTCAGAGCAACGGCATTTTATTCAAGCATTCCTGAATAGCATTCTTGGGGATGGGTTTTGCCCAGGGAACCCTCTGGGAACCAGATCTCTTGGGCTGGTGGCAGAGGACTAGGTCTACCAGGTCTTGTTCCACCAAGCTGCATGTCCAAACCAATTGGAAGAGTCAGGGATGGGAAGGGAGTGAGTGCTTGCTACTAGGCATCACTGCCTAGTAATCTCTTGTTTTCCCTTTGGTTAAAGACACTGTGCTAGGGTGAAGAGGGACAGTTATGCTCCCCTTACCTAAATATAAGAGAAGCACCTCTTGAAAAAGTGCCTCTTTACCCAGTTAGCAGGGTAAATAGCAGGGTAATAGCTGCACAAGCTGGCAGCACAAGCACAATGACGTTAGCTGACCTGCCAACAATGGTGTCAGTCTCCATGTCAGCCAGTACAGGTGTGTGCTGGGTGGCACCGGGGGGGGGGGGGGTAGGAGAGGGTGGCAGGAGGGAGTTTTGGAAGACAGGAAGGGGCTTTTCTGTGTAGGGGAGGGTGGAATGGGGAGGATTGTGCCTGCGAGGAGGCAGGATCAGCAGTGGCAGTGCATGCCATATCCTAAACCCTGCTCCTGGACAGAGCAGCACTACATGGGCTTCTTGGATGTGTATCAGCTGTATAACTGGCACAGATCCGAGTAGCCCCTTAGGGCAGGCTGGGGCACTATTTGGATTAGGGGGGAAATATTCCCTTACCCCAAGGTGACCTCCAGCCTGCCCCTAACCCGCATTGGACACAGCACAGGCCATGTGGCCTGGCTCTACTAGGACATGCTAGGATTGTGTTGCAAGATGCACCACAAGACCTTCACTGCGTTCACTCATATGTAGAGTTTACAGACTGACTTGCAAGGGCGATTATCTTGCCTTTTGTCTCACACGCATTTGTTCCTTTCTCCTGTTCTTCTGCACCCCAAAAATACACAATCAAACCAGTTCTTCCAACGCTTGTTTCATTTCTCTCATTTTGGAAACGAGTTGGAGTTTCCTGGTTCACGCTGATGGCGACTTGAGTCTCTTTGAAGGGCAAGCCTCAGACTTCAGCCTGGGAAGTTCTGGATTCCATTATCTCCCTTGTTTCTGGCACAGTTCTTGTTCCTTTGATAGGTACACACACACACAGAAATGCAACAGATTGACCCATGATGCTGGGTGAAGCCTTCCCTGTTAGAGACAGCTGTTAGAGACCCAAAGCAGGAGATACAGTACAGAGATACTTTGCAGGACCTTTATTAGACCCACCGTTCACACTGTGCCATCTCCCAGGTTTGCTGACCTGTGAGTGGAGCCTGATACTGTGCCTGTAAAAGCAATGTGACCTCAAGGGAAGAGCAGTGATCATGTCCCTGCCAAGAACAAGCTTCACCAATGAATTTCTGTGAATCAAACACAGGAGACTAGTGTCTTGGGTTCCCGTCCCCCTGCAAATTGGTCACTGTATTATTTTTTCAGTCTAGAGGTTTTGTTAACTCCTGACAAGAAGCAGTGGTTGAATATGGTCATATAATGCTTGCCAAGAGCCCTCTGAGCCAGGAGCACCCCCTTTCCTCCCTGCCTTCTCTTTGTAATGTTCTGCTCACTCAACAATGGTGGCAGGTTGATGACATCATCGCAGTTGCTGTTTAAAGGTGCTTGTTCTAACTGCACTTTGACAGTTAGGTTCTGTCCTTGACTGGATTAAGCATGTTGTACTTCACTTTATTTCTACATTACTTTACCAGAGCTGCTTTCAGGGTAAGCAATGGTGTCTGCAGCTCCCCATGCCCCCAGTGACAGCACTGATGGGACATTTCCTTGACACTACTGCAGGCAATGCCAATAATGGCCTAGGTAGGGATGAATATTTGAGACTCAGCAGATGAGCCAGGCAACGCTGCTTGTGTTAAGTACTCAGTGAATGCTGCCAGGAAGGCAGCCTTGTCCGTCTGTCATCCGTGTAGGTTCAGTACCACCCTCCTTCCCTCCTCACCAGGCCCTTTGTCTGCCCCCTTGCAGGAAGCGCCTGCCTACCCTCCAATACCCAATCCCTTCACTGCAGCAGGGGCTTGGGCTACAGGAGCCCCCATCTTGGCCACCCACTGGGAATTGAAGGAGGAGAGACTGTGAGCCCAGTACCTCAAGTGGTTCCCCAACCTCATTTTGCTGATCTTGTGTAAAATCCTACTGGACACACATGTGCAACCTCCAGTGTGTGCGGAGCCTTGGAGTAGGGGGAGAGGAGAAAATCCATCAGCATCACAAATGGGGTGTGTTTGGACATCTGCACAAATGGGTGTATATCAACATCTTTGCATGTAATTGTGTGTTTCTGTGTATGTCCATATATGTGGATAAATCTATTTATATAGAATTGAACATGCAAAGCAATGAAGGTTTCAGCCCAGAAGTTTGACTGCGCGTCAGCGTGCTTGTCTTTCTGCATTCTGGGAGTCCACCTGCCATCCTCAAGGTTTATGTCTGGCAAAGGATAGCCGCTAAATGCATCTTCTGTCTTTATTCTCAGAGCAAGTCACTGAATCATCTTTGGCGGTCAGAGGGAACTGCCATACCCTCTCATGAGCTAAGTGATGACACCTCTTGTGCTCTGGAACCAGAGAAAGCCACCAGAGACGTTGATGCAGGATATGTGACCAGGTGTGTTCGGTGATGGTGCAGCCCACCACAGCCCACCCCCAGACTCCACCTGCTGTCACTTCACAGTCTGCCAAAACCAAATGGAGTGTTCTTAATCTTTCTGTCTCTGAAGCCTCAGCCAAACCCAGCCAGACCCAGAGGAAGAATGCTAAGCACAAAGGCAGCTGGAGGATCTTGTCAAAGCTCTGGAGAAGGTGAAAGCACCATCCTTGGTACTTTAGTGTGGTTGACAGTGCATGTGAAACTGCTGATTGCTCTTGGTGATGGCATGGGCGCTAGCCCATTGGCATTGCTCACAGTTGACAACAGGGTGTCGATGCTGTGTACCCCTCCTTGTCCATCCTGCAGGATTACCATCATCCTGCGTTGAATGTCCTGAGGGGGGAGGGGGGAGTCAAGTGACCATGTGTGGTGTGAAGTGGATTATACCGTACATAGACATCTGACCCATTCTGCACACATCTATGTCCTACCCTCCACCACCACCCCCAATTCTTGTGTAAATTCACACAAAACTTGTGTAAAATCTTTTGTAACATTCCACTGGACACACGTGTGCAAATGGTCAGGATCACTTGAGGGCTAATATCTGTACCCCATGAAATGCTGGGTATGGGAGTCAATCTCTAGTATGTGTGGAGCCTTGGAATAGGGGGAAAGGAGAAATTCCACGAGAAGCACAGATGGGGTGTATTTGGACATCTGCACAAATGGGTGTGTGTCAACATCTGCTTTAGTTACCTTTGCATGTAACTGTGTGTATGACCATATAAGTGGATAAATCTATTTATATAGAATTGAACATGCAAAGCAATGAAGGTATCAGCCCAGAAGTTGGACTGCGCATCGGCGTGCTTGTCTTAATGCATTCTGGGAGTCCACCTGCCATCCTCAATGTTTATGTCTGGCAAAGGATAGCCGATAAATGCATCTTCTGTCTTTCTTCTGAGCTAAGTGATGACACCTCTTGTGCTCTGGAACCAGAGACTGCCACCAGAGACGTGGACGTAGGATATGTGACCAGGTGTGTGTGTCTTCGGTGATGGTGGGATGCGGTGGAGCAGCAGTGATAACAGCTTGGAAATGTCTCACTTTTCATAGTTTCACCCTGCACGGATGGCACTCAGCCTGTTGATCGGAACTGGCCTTTGAAATCAGCTATTTTCAAAGAGTTAGGGCTCAATCCTAATGGTAGTGCATCCCTGCCAACGTTCCGGCAATGCAGCTTGTTTTGTGGCTGTCACAAAAGGTGACACACCATACAGTGCAGCTTGTATACAGCAACTTGCTGGCACAAGTTCAAGTGGATCTGGGTCAGGGGATTGAGGATCGGAAGGGGTATCAGCAGTGCTTCAGCCGCTGATGGCACTGCTCCCCGGCTTTGATCTGTCCCCTTACTCCACCAGTCTCCTACATTTCTTCCTACCCTCTTCCATCACCACCACACCAACACAGCCCACCCCCAGACTCCACCTGCCGTCACTTCACAGTCTGCCAAAACCAAATGGGGTGTTCTTAATCGGACCCAGCCAGACCCAGAGGGAGAATGCCAGGCCCAACGTCAGCTGGAGGATCCTGTCCAAGCTTCGGATGAGGTGACAGTACCATCCTTGAAAGTACCAAACTGCAAAACCGCTCTTGATGATGCCCATTGGCATTGTCCACAGGTGCCTTGTTTGCAACGTGCAGAATTTTTTTAAAATTTCTGGACTCTTGTGATGAAGCCTCTTTTATTTTCCACTTTCTCCTAACTCTTAGGTTAGTTGGAGATAGAATCAGCTAAGTCCATCTCTGCCTTCCACCATTAAGTGTGGCCACACAATCCAGCTCTTTTTTGTATTGCTCATCTTCCTGGTTTGACAGTAAAGAAACCAAAGATCATACCAGTCCCCCTGCTGAGACTGAAATGGACCAGTCCATTGGGCACTCAAGCCCACCTTGACCAGGTAGAGTGTAGACTCTGGTGATCTTGACCCCACTGATCAGGAAAGAACAGTTACCAGGGTTACTTAAAGTAGCACAGCCACCTGCTCTGGGCTATTGTTGATTCTGATGCTCTTAAGGTCATCCAATGTATCCAGAATAAGATGCTGAAGAAACCAAGAAATGACATCTAAGTAACTGCTTTTCTAGGCAAGGCTTATGTCTTGATAAGTTGCATGAGGATTGTCTTGTTTTCCCTCTGCCTTTCCACATAAGATCCGCCTTTTATCTAACTCTAAGATCAGTGCTCATCAAATTGTAAATGCCTGTTTTTACCACCACTGGGGTGAAGCACACCCAGCTTTCACAGAATTGGAGGGGGGCAAATCTCTCTTCCTACAGCAGCATTCTGCCCTGTTTTTGTCTGTTTCCAAAGTTACTCCCCCACAACGTGGGCCATGAGGCTGCACTGAGCCACCAGCTCTGGCAAGAAAAAGTAAGGTTTGCACTGAATGTGACAGCTGTGCTTCCAAACTGGTCCTACAGCTCTTCAAATGGTGCATCTGTTGAACCTTCTTCACAGGATCTTTGTGAAGATAAAATGGGAAAGCCACATGTATGCCACTCCAAGCTCTTTCAAGAACAGCCACAATACAAATGAATTGAATAAATAATACGATGAGAATGAGCAGCAGCCATCTGAAAGAAATTCTCTTTGGTCTAACTGCGGCCTGTTTGGACACCGTTGTCATAAAGTCTCTCTCTCTCTTTCTTGCTTTCAAGTTGATGGGACCTCTCCCTGTTCTCCAAAAGGTGAGTCACTCTCTCTTATATTTGCTCAAAGGGGTACCAATTACTTGGGATATTTTTTTATCACAGTGGACATAACCCACAGGGAGATTCTTCTGCATGGACTCTGTCATGCCTCAAGCTACAGCCTTTAACACTGTTCTTTCCACTTTGTCCTGTCTGCTTCCTGCAGGCCAGTTACAGGAGTCAAGTGCATTCCATACCTATCTCCTAAGTGATGTCCCCTGATGCACCCCCTCACCCCCCCACACACATAATTAAAATTGCTCACCAGCCAGTTGCTTGAGTTTAAACGGCAAGATCTGAGGCTTGGAGTACTCTGCAATGGACACCATCTGTGATTCAGTTGTTTGTTTTAGGAAATGGCAGGTGAAAGATAATTTCTTTATCTGTTCCAGCCGTTTGTTGGGACAACCTTGTAAGACCTTCAAATAAAGCATCAGTAATGGGACTTTTCCAACATGCTTCAGCTTTGCATTTCTCCTTGTCTTTTGTGACCTCAGCTTTGGAAGGTTTATCATTTAGGCAGCCTGTCTGCCACCCCCTTCAGGGTGGGCAGGAGGACCTTTTTCCTGCCTTTTGTTGGCATAACAAGACTGAGAACCATCTGAAAGGTGGAGCGCTTTTTACTTTTAGTTTCAGACTGTTTATAATTTTGTGTTCTTTAGTTCCATAAGAAACACCTAACTCAGTCCCCCACTTCAAGCTCACAGTTTCCTTCAGAGGGTAGTAGGCAAAGTCCAGCTGCAATCCTAGTTGAGATTACTTCTGGACAGAGCTACTGTCACTTTCCAAGTTAGCAACTCATTTTGCACCAAATAATCTTTTTGTGGAAATCTGTTATCAAGAGTAGCAGGCAAACTAGAATGGCATTTCCAAACCATTCAGGTAACTCCACAGACAGGCTGATCAAAACTCTGTACTTTCCAGGTGGCATCTGCTTAGTCCAGAAGTGTTCCACCAAAGGCTGAGGCACCAGAAAGCCCAAGCAACAGGCATATTGGTAGCCACAGCAATTTTGACACTATCAGCTTGAGAAGGCTGAAGTTGGAGTAGGGCTAATAGCAAATCGCTATCACAATTGTTATCACATCCTAATAGTTTACTGGCCAAGCGACACTGTAGGGAAGTGTTAGAAAAGTGTGTGTTTTTTATTGTGTCAGTGTGTGTTTTTAAAATGATTTTAAAGGATTTTAAAAAAATTAAATCTTCTTAAAATAGAGCAGTATTAGTTTTACTAGTTCTTATGTGACAGGAATATTTGCATGGTCTTGTGTTCCAGTTTAACACAACAGATTTGCATTCAACTTTTCCTCTTCATTTGCCCCATTTTTGTTTAAATGCCAAGGCCCCACATGTCCATTGCATCAAAGGGACAGGATCATATGCGTTTGACAGCATTATAATGGGATTAAATCTGTTTTCTTGGTCAGCCTAACAGCATCTTTAAAGATAAAAGAGACACGCTTTGTAGCGTCTCTCCCATAATTACTAGGCAAAATCAAGTAAATGAACAAATTTGGTAACATCATCAATGGATTCTCAATTCGGAATGGCATAGAAAATGAACTTTTTGTTATCCCAGACTAACCAAGAGATAATAGAAGGCTTAGGAAGAGAAGAGAACAGGTGACGACAAGGCTCTTAGAAAAGCTACAAGTATTTAAAGCTTTAGAGCCAACCAGGTCTGCAAGCCAAAGTACTGTGTAACTATACAGGTGGCTCTCTGTAGCAATAACAAATTGAGGGGGCTTCTGGAGATTTTGCTTAAAATTAAGACCAGAACATCCTTTTCTTTCTAGTGACAGCAAAGAGTAATAGTTTTTTAGTTTTAAATTTCCATTCGCAGCTGATTGTTCAGTTACAGAGAATGGAAGTACCTTTCTTCAGTCTTGAGGAAGCTTCAACATCAGATTGTCCATTCTGGGCTGGTGTGGACTCTTTTGACCAATTCTCCTCTCAGTCAGATCATTATCTAATGGACTGTTTGCCTCCAGCAGATGAAGACTATTCTTGGCTGCCTCTTTCTTGCCAGTCCTTGTTTCCTGATGCTCAGATACCACTCCCAGATCTTGGTGGGCAGATTCAGCAGCTTGCGGGTAGTGCTGAATTGGACAGCTCCTTGTTGCTTCTATCAGATGATAGCGATCCGCAGCAGGAATATCAGAAGCCCCTTCCTGCTCACCCTGGCAGGATACAAAGACATGCCGCCAACATCAGGGAGAGAAAGAGGATGCTCAGTATCAATTCTGCTTTTGATGAACTCAGAGGCCACGTACCAACTTTCCCTTATGAAAAGCGTCTCTCCAAAATTGACACTCTCAGACTGGCCATAGCATACATTGCTTTGCTTAATGATATCCTGACTTCAGGATCTGATCCCAAGTCCTATTTGCAGAACTGTCTGAAAAATGGACATAGAGGTAATCAGAATGCAGTCTGGAACACAAGTGGTAAGTGCCCAGACGTTATTTTGATAAAGACCTGCCTTTGATTGCTTTGCAAACTGGTTTTGATTGCAAGATTCTTAAATTAGTTCAGGTAAGAAACACTCAAGTGAAAGAATCGTTCAGAGCAAGTATTTGAAAAGATTGTTAATGTTACAATATATCAAAACATTTCTGGGATTAAATAATAAATATGTAAGTATTGTAGCCGCCAATAATGCGAAGTTTCCTTTAAAAATATTGTGTTGTTTAATAAATTCTTGTTGTTTAATAAATTTTCTAGAACAATTTTGCTTCATAACACTAAAGAAGTCATCAGTTTGCCTTGGAAAACCTTGCTTTTTGTAAATATTCTGTCTGCAGTGTCACATCTTTTAAACTGTTTAGTAGGGGGCTTTCATATTTCTTTTTACAGGCCCTTGAATACATTCCCTGTTTTGTCACCAAACAAATAAACCAATGGTTCATGAATTTTAAAAGCCCCAGGCGTTTAAAAGAAAATCACTAAAAAAGGAGAAAAACATAGGCATTTGTCATGCAGGAACAAAATTTAGCCATTATCATGTAATATTATTAACCATAATAGAGGTAATAAAATACTGCATTCCCTTGCCAGTGTGACAAAGTGGAAGATAAATAAATAATTACAAATATATGCATGTAGAATCTTTGCTATATACTCACTAGAGCCACAATATTAGACAAACCTGTGAGTAAGCCCACTGAATGGGGTATTTCTCAATAGAAATGCATAGAATTGTGCTGTAGGTGGCCTTAGGCAAGCCAATATGTTCCAGTCTAAATGTCCTTAAATACAAGAGAGAGAGAATAATACTGTACTAACCTTATGGGACCTTTTGTGAGTACAAGTTAGTGTTAGTGCTTCAAACACTCAAAACTACTACATAAATGCCTACTTTTTTATTTTTGTTTAATGCTAAATGATTATCAAGTAATATTAGTGAAAGAATTATTGTGGCAGTAATGAAGATGATGAGCATGTTACATTCAAATGTAAAATAATGAGACCGGTTCAGCGAAAATAAAGCACTTACAAAGCCCATTAATTTCTATAAGGCGAATCTTTCCTATTGAAAATAGTACAATCCTATAATGTATATGTTTTTTCAGAGGTAAATCCCATTGTGTTCATCAACTTCAGTGGCATTAGGTAGTATAATTCTGTGAAGGATTTCAGCCACTGTGCTTCACCTTTGGATTTGCAAATGTCAAAACAGCACAAATATTAATAAGTATATTTAGTAGTTTATATAGTATACTCTCTCTATATATGTGTGTGTGTGTGTGTGTGTGTGTGTGTGTGTTGTTGTTGTTGTTGTTGTTGTTGTTGTTGTTGTTGGCATCCTTGGCATATTGTTGTTGGCATCCTTCAATCTCGGAAGACTATGGTGTCACGCTCTGAATGGTAGTTCTGGAACAGAGTGTCCTCTCCAGTGCGCGAAGCCTGGGTAAAGTAGGTATGGAGGATAGGCTGTTACCCATGCAGCAAATCCCCCCTCTCCAAGTCGCTGAAATGGTCCAATGGAAAGGCAGAGGCCAATACGGTTGGTTCCAGCGGCGTCGCAGGAGTTGCCAGAACGGGTATGTCCCATTGGATAGATGGGACTCGTCAGCCTGGGAAGGCAGCTCATCTGAGAGAAGGAAAACTCTGATCCCAAATCTCCACTGCCTTGTGGCTACATCCAGTTATGGAATATATATATATATATATATATATATATATATATAGAGAGAGAGAGAGAGAGAGAGAGAGAGAGAGAGAGAGAGTAGTTTGGAATCTTCAGAGCCTTTCATATATCAATGCTCAATGGATTTGTCTGAAGTCACCAAGAGCATAGAGACAAGATGTGAATGAGCAAGCCACTCAATAAGTCACTTTGCTACATGTATAACAGGTCTAGCATTGTTATACATGGATTTTTTATACAGGGATTTGACTCAACACGAATGGCCCCTGCAAATGAGAAGGAATGTGCTGATCCCTGGAGAAGGGAAAAAATGCACCCCTTTAAAATCACAGTTTAAAAAACTGCTTTTTACTGTTGCAGAGAGACAGTCATAGAAGTGATTACAGGTATAACCTAAATATCCACAGATTTTTCTTTCTCAAAGCTGATGAGAAGTGCCCTTTAAATTAAAGGAAAACAGTCGTTTAATAATGCCAGAGAGGGCAGCTGGCTGACAATCCATCACTCATTCTCTCTGCAGGCTTTACTCCTCCCTTCCCCCTGAGCATGCGAAAGAAGGCTAAATGGTAGCAATCATCACCTTTTCCATTCTTTCCCCCTTGTTGGGGCTCCTGGTGAAGGGAGGGATTGCTGCCTCCTAGTGAAGACTAAGTGCCTGGAGAGACACTGATTACCTGTGTGTGCATTATAAAGGTCATCAAGGCTGTTTTTAAATCACCAGAGGAAAGAGACTTTGTTTTTTAAATTGATTTGCTATAGTGCTTTTTTTGCCATTATTGTGAGTTCTTGGAAGGAACCCACAGGAATAATGAGGCTCAACCTGTATGTTTAATCATAGCATAAAGCAGACTCCCACTGAAACAAGCAAGTGGACTTGAAATGTTCAGCATCTACGAAATCTATTGAATCAACACAGTCCATCCTGATGGTACTTTGCTAATACAATGAAATAAATTAGACATCTACTTTAAGGAAAAGCATGTTAATTAATCCTTTATATAATTTTCCCTCTTAGCTTCATCAAATGTAGGTTACTGATGGGAAAAGTAATTGTGAGACAATTGATCACAGATTCAGCTATTTGTTAGAATACCACAAGTAGGGTTTTTTCCAAGAAGCATATTCTTTTTCAAGCTTTCTGGTTAACATTTTGCTCATGACATGTCCACGTAATGAAGTTGCTTCTTTGGAACAGGTGGGGCAGGTGTTCATTCTTCATTGGGTTTATTTCCTGCTCTCTCTGCAGATCTGACAGCCCGTTTGTCCTGGATAAAGTGGGATTAAGAGTTGCACAGGATGGGAAAAAAGAACAGCTTCTTCAAAGGCTCTCCTACATCAGCTGTTAAGTTCTCACCGTGGCAAATTTAAGGCATTACAAAGAGGCACATAAGAGACAAACAGTATTAGCAATGAGTGATTCCATGTATTCTCTCATTAAAGGCCCAATCCTATGCTGCCGTGGTGCCACACTGTACAGTGGTGCTGAAATGGCTGCTGCTGTATCCTGCAGGGCTAAAGCAGCAGCTAGAGGTCTCCTCAGGGAATGTCAATTCCCTTACCCTGTGTAGAACTCCAGAGGCCCCAATGGGTCTACTCAGAGCTGTACCCACTATTTAGCGGGAGCAAAACGAAGGAGACCCATGTCAGCTCTGAGGCTCTGCCACTGTCCCTGCGCCCCTGGGCCCAATCTACCCTCCATCCTGCCCTCCCTCTGCCCAGTTTCACCCCATCCCTGCTTCCCTCCACCCAGAAAATGCCTCCCTGCCGCTTGGCAGGGAGCTTACCATCCACTGCTCTTGCTGCACCTGCCGCCAGCGGGGAAGCCCAGCACAAGCCTCCCCACCAATGTTGTTCCTCTTGTGGCTGCAGCAACGTGCCCTATGCGTGTTTGTGACAACTGTTGCACGAGCAACACTGCCCGGGCTCAAGATTGGGCTGTTAAGTGACTGTGAACCAGCTTGGCGGCTGTAGCACCATAAGTCTCACTTGTGGAAATGAATTGTAGTTTAATTTCGAAGTGTTTGACAATGTGTACACAAGGATTATTGGTTGATCTGTGTGCACCTATTGTGGAACCGAGGGCTCACTCCTGAATGAGTCATGAAATTAGAGGAAGAAAAGGCTGAGAAATGAAAACTGAAACAGGACAGCACCTTTGATCTCAGGAAGGGACTGGATGGTCAGTCTGGGCACAGCATCTGCTGAGCATCGTGCATATATTCCAGGACTTGAGTTTCATATATCTGGAAGGAAAGGCTGGATTTTAGGAGAAAAGACTTTATGGACTTTATGAAGTCCGTCATCATCCATGTTGAGACATAATGTGACATAGTTTACTTTCTGAAGTATGATTTCATGGGGTGCATACTGTGACTCAGTTAAAAACTGCAATACAGGTCCAGCCTATTTATACATGGATTTTTTTATACACCAATTTGAGAACATGAATGGCCCCTGCAAATGAGAAGGAATGTGCTGATCCCTGGAGAAGGGGAAAATCCACCCCTTTAAAATCAGGTTAAAAAAACTGAACAGTCCTTTAACAATAGCCTCCTTAATATGAGAGAGAGAGAGAGAGAGAGAGAGAGAGAGAGACATGGCAGCTGGCTGACAATCCATCAATCATCTCCCCAGTGGACCCCTCCCTTTCCCTGAGCAAGTGAAAGAAAAGTGATCCCTTTGCATTGGTGACTGGAGGGGCTGAGTGTAAGCTCTTGGAAGAGGACTGATCCGATGGATTGTCTTGTTATTGACTCTTATCTTACATCACAAAGGTCAGTAAGGCCACAAGATAAAAAAGATATTTGCAATTTGCAAAAAAAATTGCAAAAAAGCATTGGAAGCACCATTTGTAAACTTAAAAAAGACCAGGTTCCGCTTTTCAACTGTTTCCGCTTTTCACTACTGCTCCAGTCCCCAACCTGTCAAATGAATGGGGATGCCTGTATCTTACACCTTTCATCACATGGAAAGCACCATCAGGCTGGCTAACAGTACAATCTTAGGCATGTCTACTCAGAAGCAAGTCCCATTATGTACAATACTCACAATGGAGAGAGGTGAAAAATGGTGTACCCCAAGGATCTCTCCTGGGACTGATGCTTTACAACCTGTTCATAAATGACCTGGAGACTGGGTTAAGCAGCGAGGTGGCCCAAATTTGCGGGCGACACCAAATTTTTCCAAGTGGTGAAGACCAGAAGAAATTGTGAGGAGCTCCAGAAGAATCTCTCCAAACTGGGAGAATGGGCAGCAAAATGGCAGATGCATTACAATGTAAGTGTAAAGTAATGCACATAGGGGCAAAAAACCCCCAAAACTTTACATATAGGCTAATGGGTTCTGAGCAGTCTGTGACAGATCAGGAGAGGGATTTTGGGGAGCTGGTGGACAGCTCAATGAAAGTGTCGACCCAATGTGTGGCAGAGGTGAAAATGGCTAATTCTATGCTTAGGATCATTTGAGAATAAAACAACTAATATTATAATGCTATTGTACAAATCAAAGGTAAGACCACATCTGGAGTATTGTGTCCAGTTCTGGTCACCGCATCTTAAAAAGGATATAGTAGAAATGGAAAAGTTTCTGCAGACACTGCAGAAGAGAGCAACCAAAATGATTACTGGGCTGGGGCACCTCACTTACAAGGAAAAGTTACTGTGTTTATGGCTCTTCAAAAAAGGCACCTGAGGGGGAATATAATTGAGACATACAAAATTATGCAGGGGATGGATAGAGAGATGTTCTTTTCCCTCTCACACAACACTAGAACCAGGGGATATTCACTAAAATTGAGTGTTGGGAGAGTTAGAACAGATAAAAGAAAATATTTCTTTACCCAGTGTGTAGTTAGTCTCACTGGCATCGCTAGGTGGGTGCAGGGGGTGGAGGGGGTCATGCACCTGGGGGTGACGCGCCTTGGGGGAGGATGCACTAACTTTGCAGCTTTTGGAACTACCCCATCATGCCATACACCGTTGGATGCAGAATGACCAACAGAGTGCAATGCAAAAAACAGAATTGAAATAGCTCCTTTCCTTCAAAAGTTATGGCCAAAAAACCAGAAAGAAAAAATGCATGGAGCCCTATGGAAAGTGAAAGTGAGCCGTATCGCGTGTTTACACGCAAGTAGGCGTACTTGCCATAGTATGTCAGAAAGGGCAGGATGAGAGGAATGCAACCACATCACAATGGTCCTGATCCAATGAATGCAGCCCCAAAAAACACAAGAAGGAGGTCCCTGCGTCCCTTCCAGCTGCATCTATTGAGCCCGAAAAGAAGCCACGTGGCCATGTTTACTCACGAGTAGGTGAACTTGCTTTAGTCCAGGCAAGGACTGAGAGGACTCAGGTAGGCTGAGAGGACCCCAAGGATGTCAGAATGGTCCTGATCCAAATAATGCAGCCCCCAAAAACACAAAAGGGAGAAGGAGGTCCCTCCCTCCCAGCCCTATGGAAAGCAAAGCAGCCTCATGGTCATGTTTACTCACAAGTAGGCAGACGAGCCTTGGCTGGTGATCAGGTCAGGCAAAGGGGAATGTGAGGACACCAGAATGGTCCTGATCCAATGGAACTGAAGCTCAACATATGTTCCAGAAGGCAGCCTCTCCCCCCCCCCCCCAAAAAAAAAGGGACAAAAAAAGAAGCTTGACTGGTAAGGGGAAAGTTTTCTATTTTGCACTTGCAAAGCCAGGTGGGTCTTTATCTGGATATGCCTGACATAGAAGAACTTTAAACTGGGCACTGGGAAGGCTGGAAATCTCACTGATTGTTCTTGGGGGGTTGTTATTGAAGGCAGACTACAGAGTAAGCTCCACTGACCACTATGGGACTTACTTCAGAGTAGACATGCATAGGCTTGAGCTCACAGGCTGCAATCCTACCCACACTTTCCTGAGAGTAAGCTCCATTGACCACTATGGGACTTACTTCAGAGTAGACATGCATAGGCTTGAGCTCACAGGCTGCAATCCTACCCACACTTTCCAGAGAGTAAGCTTCATTGACCACAATAGGACTTACTTCAGAGTAGATTCACTTGGTGGAACAGGACTGGCTTCCCTTTATTTATTTCTTTTATTTTAATTTAATTATTTATAATTATTTATTTTAATTTGCTTGATGATGTCACTTCTGGCCATGACATCACTTCCAATGGACAGATTCCTGGACAGGAATTCCTGGACAGATTGTCATTCTAAAAGGTGGGTCCCAGTGCTAAAAGTTTGAGAACTGCTGCAATAAGGTGTTAGTAAGTTGACATGGGTGTGTGTGTGTGTGACTCTACAAGTTTTCAAAATCACTAAAATCAGAGTCTGGAGGAATAATACGATCGTTATTGAAATCAATGCGTAATTTCATGCAGAATGCAATGAAACAAACCACATTGAAATATCTGTGTTCTAACAAAAGATACAGCCAAAAAACCAGTGGGGGTGGGGCGATGGCACATCACCACGCCCACTACCTGGGGCGTTGCCCTGCCACTGCATGGGATGATGTGCAGGCCTCCCGCACCGGGTGACGCTAATCTTAGTGACGCCACAGGTTAGTCTGTGGAACTCCTTGCCACAGGATGTGGTGATGGCATCTGTCCTAGATTAAAATTAAAAATTTAAGATCAAAAATTAAAACAAAACAAAAGCTAGGAACACCAATAAGCATAAACCAGCAGATTAGACATCCAGGCCCCAAAACATGAGCAGAACTAAGTGCCACAGAATAAAAATAGAAAATAAAAACAAAGATGTTTTTGTGGCCCATCCGCAGGCCAGTACAGATTGAGCCAGCAGTCCTGAGGAAATGAGTTCCATAACCTGGACTGGTCATGAAACTTGGTCTCCAGTTATGAATGCACATTCTGAATAGAATCTTTGGAGTAATTCATATCTATCATCAATAGCTAACGTTGACACTACGTACAGTTTCTTTATGTTGGATATACTATATGAAATATCCTTGCTGCAGTTAAACATTAGTTAATGCTAAGAAAGGAAAGATAACAATGTATTATGCATTATTTAGATACTAATTGCTTAGTATTGCCCTCTAGTGGCAGAATGTGAAAGCTCTTCCTTTGGGTTAAGAATAAAAGCAAACCAACGATTCTACTATTTCAGTGACATGTTCTTATCCTTTGCTTTGTTGTTTTGCATTCTAAAGCTCTGCTTGTGATCTTACCTGTCCAAGACAGGAAGACAAGAGCTGCCAGCCCACCTCCCCTCAAAACTTCCTGTTCATGGTTATACTGGGTACTTGGTTAATGTAATCCATATTTGAAAATGCTCCTTTTCATTTGTGATGTCCTGATTTTCCTTAGTACAAAGATCTTTCACCCCCATTCTCACTTCAACAGCCTAGTGACAGGAATTTTTTAAAAAATCAGAATCATATTGTGCCAAGAGATGCTCTGTTTAGGAACCCCAGGGTGGGTCTCCCATTTCAATTGAAAATGTACACAGTCAGAAACTGAGAAAGTTTTCATTTGTTTATCATTTGGTTTGATTTTAATTAAAAATGAATTTAAACACCTGGCAAACATTTATTTTGCAAGTGAATGCACATGTCTAAGAGGTAGTTAGCCACTTTTATACTTACAAAAGGAGACAATTGCAATGGTCCCTTGGCCTTTGCAGTATCAATAGCCACAGATTTGACTATTTGTGGATGCTGGCAAACCTGAGCACAGTGCAGTCTCTGGTATTCCTGGAAGATACTTCCAGGTTCATGACCGCTTTCCTTGGCCCAGAGTCACCCCAGAATGCACTGCAGTAGAATATGGAAAACACTTCTGCAATTCATTCTGGAGTGCACCAGGGCCAAGGGAGAGGGTTGTGGGCCTTGGTGCAACCCAGAAGTGGCTTCTGGGAGCTTCAGAAACTGCCATAAGAACATAAGAAGAGCCCAGCTGGATCAGGCCAAAGGCCCATCTAGTCCAGCTTCCTGTATCTCACAGTGGTCCACCAAATACTTCAGGGAGTACTCAAGACAACATCCCCCTATCCACTCTATCCATCCCCTGCATAATTGTGTATCTCAATCATGGCGCCTTTTTTCTAGACTGAACACTGTAGCCTTTCCTTGTAAGAGAGGTGCCCAGCCCAGTAATCATTTTGGACGCTCTCTTCTGCACCTTTTCCATTTCCACTATATCTTTTTTAAGATATGGAGACCAGAACTGGATGCAATACTCCAGAGTGGCCTTATCTTTGATTTGCACAATGGCATTATAATATTAGCTGTTTTATTCTCAATACCTTTTCTAATGACCCCAAGCATAGAATTAGCCTTCTTCACCTCTGCCACACATTGGGTCAACACTTCATCTAGCTGTCTACCAATACCGCAAGATCTCTCTCCTGATCTGTTACAGACAGCTCAGAACCCATTGGCCATGTGAAGTTTTGGTTTTCTGCCCCTATGTGCATTACTTTACACTTACATTGAAATGCATCTGCCATTTTGCTGCCCATTCTCCAGTTTGGAGAGATCCTTCTAGAGCTCTTCACAATCCCTTCTGGTCTTAGCACTCAGTAAAGTTTAGTGTCATCCGCAAACTTGGCCACCTTGCTGCTTAACCCAGTTTCCAGGTCATTTTGAACAGGTTGAAAAGCATCAGTCCCAGTACAGATCCTTGCAGCACACTGCTTTTCACCTCTCTCCACTGTGAAAATTGCCCATTTCAGTCCTGAGCTGAGGTGAGGTGACTTTTGCTTTGCGTGGGATTGCACTATCCATTCGCTGTGACCAGCAAAATATGATTGAGGCACATGGCGTGACGAGTAGTCATACAGTTGGTGATGTGACTGGCGAAACATTAAACTCAATCAAGTCCTTTATGTTTGGAAAGGCAATTATTTAACAGTTTCAACCCAGCAAAATTGCCAGCCAACATCTGAACTGGAACACAAACATAATTTAAAGTTTGGCACCAACACTGTCCCTTTTTTCATAGCCAGTTGAAAAACATTGTTTGTAATTCTTAATCTTTTTATCTCTTGGCCTATAATACCTATAAATATGTTTACATTGTATTTGTAAGTGATGTAACTGAATAATTTTGAATTGTTTGAATTGAAAACTGCACTGTAATTATATTAAACCTGATACTGATGCTTAAAAATTTGCACTTGTGAATAAAAACAGAACACACCACATTTTGCATTTTAATTCAACAAATTTTCAAAACAAGAGCACCTTTTTCAGATACCTCTACCTATAAACTTAGGCGTACAGTCCTTAAATGCTTCTGAATGTATTAATGGGGCTACAATCAGAAGTGTTGGAAATAGGAAGATAATTCTTGAAAGATACATCATGTTAAGTAAACAAAAATCATAGGAAATGCTGCACTAGTATGAATTCTTTCTGAATCTTTTAGGAAAAAAATCCAAAGCCACAGTATGGTAATATCTTTGTCAGGACCAAGCAATGATGTGAGCTTTCAAGTGCTGAAGCAAAATTCCATCTAGAGTTGGGGCACTCTTGGGTGGGTACAGTCAGTGGCATAGAACAGTGAGGAACGGCAAGTATTGCAGGCACTGCAGCATGCTGTGTAAGCAGCCCCTCCCACTTGCCATTATTCTGGGCAGCAGTGGCGATGGTGAGTGGGAAGGACCACATACACTGTTTGCTGCGGCACCTGCAGTGCCATGCCCCCCCCCCCCGGTCACTCAGCTACCGAGCACACTTTAGAGCACTGTCATGGGCATGGACGCCATTCACTGATGGTATTTTTTAACTAGAAATATCCCTATTCTCAAACCAAGCTCTTGTTCTTGAAACAGAATCTGTAAAATACTGAAGGCAGTAAAAGGGCACTAAGAGTAAATGTTGGGCACCAGAGTGGCCTGAGCTGTATCCAACCAGGTGCCAGCTGGAGTGCAACTCAGAGTAAGGCTATTTTCACCCTTACCCCATGTTGTGCCCCAGCTGCCCCATAGAGTTACTCAGAACTGTGCCACTGAATTTGCTGGTACAAATCCGAGCAGCCTGTGTAAGGCTGACTGGGCCAGGAGTGGGGGTTAGGATTCAACCTGCACTGCCGCAGCTGATCCCACACTCCTCCCTGGCTCAATCTGTCTCCCAGTCCACCCTCCCCACCCAAAAGCAACCCCTCCAGCCTCCTTTCTGTCATCCTGCCACCCTCTCCCGCCCCTTGTGCCAGCCTGCCTGGGCCGGTGCAAACCTACCCTCCAGAGGGGATCCAGCACCTGCAGGCCAGTGCACATCTTTGTGCCAGCCTGGCTCAAGAGTAGTTGCAAACTTGCTTTACAGTGCATTCGTGTCACTCTTGGGTCCAGCGCAGGGGGCTTGCGCTGGTGAGCACTCCTTCTGGATTGCGCCCTGAGTCATCTGTCTTCTGGAGAATTGTCCTGCAGGCAGCGTTGTATCCTGATGGGTACACAGAGTGGGAAGAGTGCCATTCTTACACTCACCATCAATATGTTGAGTATGTCAGATGGTTTCTTCCTCTGCCTTTCCTTCAGCCTTGTGCTTATACCAGAGGAGAAGGGAGGGAACCTGGAAAAGCAATGGCCAGTTAGATGGCTCATTAGGCCTGCCAGCTGCATCTCTCAGCCCCATTATCACTAGTTTTACATGGCATGGGCTCCCAGGCCGATCTGTCTTATACAGACACATACCCACATGAAGGTAATGTAGGGACAAACCCTTTCCCCCCTTCTCCTTTGGCCCTGCGTGTTTGGCATGGTAATGTACCACTATCCCCAAACATCAGAAGAAGGCAATAGCAGACAGCGAAGCAGCCAGGATTGGCAGACTCAGGCTATTCATCTTCTCTAGCTTTGCATACGAGTGAGGTTGGCTGGATGGAAACTAATAAGAGACACTTGCTAATAACACGCACAACCACAATGTAGAAAGCCACTTAACTCATTGGCTTGCAGATGTTTAACGTACAGGTTTCTATTTCTGTATGTCATTAAATCTTAATTGTGCCACCAACTGGGTTCAAAACATCTATTTTGTATGACTTGAAAAAAGTACTGCACTCGGATTGGCTGGAGAGACTGATCCTACCTCACAATCTCCTCTTCTTCCGTGCCTCAAAAACATGTGCAACTTGCTTTACTAGCCAATCCATTACAGCCCAGCACACAAAAATAAAGCCATATAAAATAAACCAATGGAAAGAACTTGTGCAGAGAGAACTATTAAATAGGAACATATTCTTTAGATTAAATGAACCTATTTGACTTTCCTGGATTTTTTTCCACAGAGATCAAGGGACTTTGGTTTGGGCCCTTACAAAAGCACATTTCCTATCCTGGCACTGGAGCGCAATAAGATCAAACTAATTTAATTCTTCCGCCAGCACCATGCCAGCTGCTCATGAGGAAGAGGCAAGGAAGGATTTCAAATACTGGTCAGTCAATTTTCTGTCAGAGCATCACTATCTGCTTAGTCCTTCTACCGTTCCCTCATGTGATCCACAATTATGTGCTTCTCACAGAGATTTACATTGGCCTGTTTGGGAAGTGATATAGGGCCCAATCCTATCCAACTTTCCAGGGCATCTGCAGCTGCAATGCAGCCCTGAGGTAAGAGAACTGACGTTTCTTTGCTTTGAGAAGGCCTCCATGAATGCCCCCATCACATAATGCAGTGCGTGCTCCATTGGCATGGCAGTGGAAAGTTGGATAGGACTGGCCCACAGTCACCCAGTCACCTTTGCCAGATGCAAGGGAGGGCACCAGGATGAGGTCTCTTGTTATCTGGTGTGCTCCCTGGGGCATTTGGTGGGCTGCTGTGAGATACAGGAAGCTGGACTAGATGGGCCTATGGCCTGATCCAGTGGGGCTGTTCTTATGTTCTTATGCTCTTAAGTGGAATGTCCCCATCATTGACTCAAGGTAAAAATACCATGGAAATTATCTCTGCAGTTGATCCTCAATTTACACTTCATTCATGCAGGTTCTTAAACAGGCAGCCAATTGTAACATTTGTGTCAGCTATGAAATGTTGCTTTATATTCTATTTGTCTTCCCACAAATCATTTTGTGGAGAGAAGACAGTCACCAATCTCTCAGGAGGTTAACCTTCACAAGCACTTGTGAAATGTGATAAGTGCCTTCATTTTAAATATTCATTCCAATGAAGAGAAATAACAAGCAAGGGGGAGCCTTACCCTTCTCTGTCATTTGGGGCACAATCCTAACCAGGTCTACTCAGAAGTAAGTCCTATTTTGTTCAATGGGGCTTACTCTCAGGAAAGTGTGGTTAGGATTGCAGCCTGAGGGCCCATCCTATCCAACTTTCCAGTGCCGGTGCAGCCACAATGCAGCCTTGAGGAAAGGGAGCAAATGCTCCCTTACCTGGAGGAGGCTTCCATGATTGCACCCTCACTGCAGGATGCAGCGCATGCCCCATTGGCATGGCTGCACTGGTGCTGGAAAACTGGATAGGATTTGGCTCTTAGTTGATACAGATGTGGGCATTGCCATTTTAAAAATTCATCACAGAGTAATGACTTTTCAACACACATTTAGTTGAGAAGGGGGGACAGGGGATAGAGAAGGTTTGTATAACTCACATATATATCCGGTGCTAATGACAGGCTCTGTGGCAAATGGTTCTTTAAAAGGAAATGTTGGTATGTAGCATTTTGACTACTAGTTTCTTTTTGCTTCTCCCAATCCTGAAATAACTCTTTTTACTTTCTTTATTGCTTTTGCAGAAAAACAGCACTGAAATTCTACATCTGGCTTTGTATAAATTAAAATACAATGCAAGCACAGGTTCATCAAAGACTTCATCAAGTTCCGATATAGCATTTCTTCGATATATGTCATGGCTTCCTCCTAAGGAAGTTGCTTGAACCATTCACTAATGAGGCTATGCCATATCTCCAAAATGAGATGTGATAGGGCAAAGCGGGTGTCATTTTTTGAGTCAGCACCCCAAATTCATATAAAACCACCATAAATTTTGACTTCTTTTCTGATCCTCAAATTCAGGTGTAATTAGTAGAGACAGGGTTCTTTAAAAAAAAATTCACACACAAACACACACACACACACACACACACACACACAGAGAGAGAGAGAGAGAGAGAGAGAGAGAGAGAGAGAGAGAGAGAGAGAGCAGCTATTGAGAACAATTAGAACCTCTTTTATTCTCAGGGCTGACCTGGTTCACTGGAATATGAATCACAGATTAGCGAACACAAGCTCTGCTGGATCAGGCCAAAGCCCCATCAAGTCCAGTTTCTTGCATCTCATAGTGGCCCACCAGATGCCTCAGGAAACACTGGAGGCAAGAAGATACCTGCATCCTGTTGCCACTCCCTTGCAGGTGGTGTTCAGAGGTAGCCTACTTCTAAAATCAGGAGGTTGTGTATACCTTTCCATTGGACCATTTCAGCGACGTGGAGAGGGGGGATTTGCTGCATGGGTAACAGCCTATCCTCCATACCTACTTTACCCAGGCTTCGTGCACTGGAGAGGACACTCTGTTCCAGAGCCACCATTCAGAGCGTGACACCATGGTCTTCCGAGACTGAAGGATGCCAACATGTAGGATGCCAACTGAAGGATGCCATCATGGCTTGTAACCTGTGATGGACTTTTCCTCTGTAAATCTATCCAATTCCCTTTTAAAGGCATCTAAGTCCAGGTGCCATCACAGGATTCTTCTGCCTCTGCTCAGCACCCTGCATATTGGCTTGAGTAGATTCCCTAACATCCCAATCCTAAATGTGAGGGCCACCACAAGGAGGTGCTGGCCTCAGCACTGGCGCCATGTCCTCTCTGCCAGTGCAGGAGTGCCTTAAATCACTTTTGTGATGGCAGTTGCTGAGGCAGTGTGGAGGACTGCCTCAGCTCAGGACTGGGCCCTAAATTAGCTCTGCAAAAGTTAGGCTGCAAAAATGCTGTGCAAAGAGCAGAACACCCATGGCCTATGATGCCATGGCAATACATGTATAAAATCTCTAAGTTTGAAAATGGTGTCTTTATTCAAGAGAAGCGTCTCTGGCAGCAGGAATTATAAACTGTTTACTGGGTTGGTTGGTTGGTTTCTGTTCTGTTATGTTGGTTTCTGTTCTGCCTGCAGATTATGTACTCCAGGGCTGAACCTGAAGCATGGAGTTCTGAAGACCTTGAGGACAAAAGCCACAGAAGCATGATCATTTCCCAAACAACCTGGTTAAATTTTTTGGCCTTCTTTCTTTCTTTCTTTCTTTCTTTTTTTGCTTGATGAAAGTGTTCTGTGTAGTGTCATTGCTGAAGGCATCGATAGTGGCAGTGAGATCTTTCCCCATAGATTAGTGTAGATGGTTTTTAAAATGGGCTAAAAAATGATCCCAAGTAATTGGTCTTTTTTTTACTATTAACAGTTCAAAGATGGACATTTCCTGACTAGAGTGGGACATTTCTGAGCACAGAGGATTGTGGTGAATCTCACAACTTTAATCACAATAAGCAAGACTAACTGCACGTGTGTGGCTGAGGTGAGGCTAGACGCTCAGAGCTCCTGACTAACAAACTCTGCCACATCAGCTCTCAAAAGCAAAGCTTAACAGCTGAATTCATTAGCAGAGGTAATACCAAGAGGGGAAGGCATGTTGGCCAACAATAGTAAAGAAAAACAATTCCATCTCTGTTAAATTGATATCATATTCCCTTTTTGATGAAAGGGCACAAATAAGGAGTGAAAAGAAGTTAATGGAATACAACAGCCAAGTAAATTGCAGGGGGAAATATAGAAAAGGAATCAGGCAATATGAACACTGGACTTGAAGCTTAAAACCATATTTATGTTTAATGCCTGACACGCTCACAAAAGACCTGATTCTGTCACATGTTGAGTCCATTCCAACATCACAGTATGTCAGGCAGCACGAGCATGAAGTCATTTTTAATGTGGGCTTGACCTTGTCAGACCTTTTGGACACACAACATCTGTCTCTTGCACCTCTGTATCCACAGGGGATGCAAGATTGCTATGAGAGATCTTTTTGCCCACAGACTAAAAATGGCACTTTTCCCATGTGGTCACAAGCCAAAGTTATGTGGGCTTCTCAAGGTTTCTCTCTTATCTTCAGTACTGGGATATGCATCCCATAGACACAGCTCTATTTTGCATACCAAGGGGGGCTTGAGTGGATGGGGGCTCTGGAACTTAAAAAAAAAAAGGTCAAAAAAGAGCCTGCCTGGGACTGAACTTTGAGGAGTTTTGCAGCCTCAACTGGCCCCCCTTTTGGCAACTAGCAACCAACCTTTATATTTTGCAGCCATGGAGCACCCTTCCCACCTTAAAAAAAATAAAATATTCCTCAGTGGGATTTGAATCCCTAGCCTCTGGCTCCACAGACCTACAGTTTCACCACTGAGCTACCAGAGCTCTTAGGCTCAAAGTGTTTGGAACTAATACTTGAGGCACTGATAGCCACCAGCTGGGCTGAAGACCTTATATATTAGTTCTGAACACTTTGACAATAGGCTTTCCTATAGCCCAATGGAGAGAGTGCTGGGCTGTGGAGCACAAGGTTGGAGGTTCGAATTCCTCCCTAGCCAGCAGTGCAGAGCGGGGTGGTGCAGGCAGGGGAAAAAAGGTGGGGGCAAGGAGGAGGGGAAAAAAAGGTGCCGGAACGCCATTCCGGTGCGTTCCATTACAAAAAAAGCCCTGTATATACAACCGTTTTTAAAAACTGTGTTGCCTATGACTGTTTCCAAAATCTGAACATTCTCTCTAACCCCATTTTGGTTTCTTAATATAACATTCCTAGGAACCAGCCAGCATTTCACCCTGGAGGGGATGAGGTAAAGCTTTCTTAGAAAAGGCCATACTAAATAAGGGCCATTACTCAGAACAGAATACTTTAGCAACTGGAGCTACTGTGTGTCACACCCTCTACGGCAGTGGTTTGCAAACTGGGGCATAGATGCCCCAGTCCAAAGGCCCTGGCCTCTTTCCCCTTAAGGGGTGGGGGCAGCGAGGAGGCAGCGACACAATCCCCAGGATTGCATCGCTTACAGGGCTGCAGGGACTGGGATGCACTCACCAATCCCTGCAGCAGCCGTCCTGGGGCATAGGCAGCCCTGCACGAGTGTCTGCAGGGCTCCCCAGCTCATTAGAAGTGCAGCAATCGTACTAAGAACTGGTGAGTGCATCCTAGTCCCTGCAGCCCCTTAAGCAACACAATCCTGGGGATTGCGTTGCTGCCTTCCCCCCACCCCCGCTGCCTCCCCCTGCCCCTGCAAGGACTTACAGCAGTGCAAACTCTCCAACAGAGTTTGAAAACCGCTGTTCTGTGGTCTTGCATAGTGATCCCCAGACTTACCTGGGTCATGTGGGTCAACTTACCCACAGCATCTTCTTTGAGGCTCAGCCAGGTGCCACCATCTTGGATCTCACAAAATCTCATGAGATCCCCCAAAGATGGCAGCACCCAAATCTCACAAGATTTTGTGAGATCCAAGATAAGCAGCACCTGGGAGAACACGTAGGAGGGACCACTGGGGACATCCTGTGGCATCTCTGTGAATTTGCCAGGACACCCAATGCACACTTTGGGAACCCCTGGTCTTGCAAATTAGGGCCCTCTACCTTGCTATATTATCTCTGCAAGCACAAGTCATGGCATAAAAATTAGGTTCCAGCTGTCCAGGGGCCAATTCTACCTGAACAGTTCTTTTAGATTCCTTCTCCAGGAAGCCTGTCACAACAATGACCTGCGAATTGGTGCACTCTCCATACCTTTTATCCCTCAGGAACCTCTCTAAGCAGACAGCAATCAAGCTTTTGTACCCTTCTGGAAGGAAACATCTGAACTCAGTCAAGTTCATGAAATGTGATGTGTGGAAAAGTCATTGAGGGCTAATATTTTGTTCTGGACTTATAAGACAGACATCAGAAATGTGTTAGTAATGTAACTGCTTGGTTACATATATGGGTCAATTTTCATAACATAACATGTGGGAGAAACACGACCTGCATTTTTCAGTTTTGATAGGAACACATGTAAATGGTTAAGAACAACTCCTGGACTGGAGGGTAGCACTGAATGCAGTGATTGCAGGAGCAAGCCTACATGAGTGATTTGCTTAAAATCTGATTGCATGCACCAGATGCCAGAATAAAATGAAGCATGACTTCCTCTTAGATCCAGGGATTTCAGGAGCTTTTTTAAAAACACTGCTTGCAGAACTCCCTTGCTTTCCAACTTTTGCACCATGCCTGGCCATTTCATCCTAAAGCAATGCCATGGTTTATCTGGCAAAGGATTCTTAACACTGGATGCTTGCAAGATAGAATTTCTTCTGCCTGTCCTGAAAAAGACAATACTTTTTCCTATTTATATTGAGGGGGAAAAAAGATATTTTTTGCTCATAATAGTTTTTGTTCAGCAAAACCTTTTCACTGGAATTAAAAAAAAAAAACTTCAGTAGCTGCAGATTCACTTCAATTCAAATCATCAAATAATAATTCAAAAAATTCAAATAACACAAGCCTACAAAACTGAGGGTCAGAAAAGTTTTTCCCAAACTTTATGATGGTTTGATATGAATTTGGGGTGCCAATTCCAAAAATGGCATCCATTTTGCCCTATCATTAGTTTTGGTGATATAGTATAGCCTCATTAGTGAATGGTTCAAGCAGCTTCCTCATGAGGAAGCCATGGTGTAGGATTCCTCATGAGGAAGCTGCTTGAACCATTCACTAAAGAGGCTATGCCGTGTCTCTAAAACTAGACGTGATAGGGCAAAACGGATGCCATTTTTGGAATCGGCTTCCCAAATATACCCAGGAATTGGTGTAATGTTTTAGGAAGCAAAATGTGTGTTGGCCTGTGTAATCAGGCTTTTGACATGATTTAATAATAGTATCATACAGCAGTTGCAAACATATGAACAGTTCAGACTTTAAGGATTTTGAACTTATTTTGGAGATTCAAGATAGCCACTGGCTAACAGCTCTTTTGCTGGAGTGCTCCTAAAACAACATCTGTGTGCCTGATTTTGGTCCACTTTCTTAGCATACCCCCCAAAAAAATTTTTATTGGCTAGGATTCCTCTTTTAGCTCTGCTATTTTTTACTTGATTTTATAACAGACAAGATGAGGATTGTTCTGGATCGGTTTCTGACTGCTGTGGAACCAAATTGATAAACACTCATGAGGAGGAAAAAGAAACGCCAAAGAGTTTCCCCAGGTCAGGGCTCTCCGACGAAAGCTGCTAAGCAACTCTGTTTAGAGGATTTATCAGGCTGGACTAAAACAGCAACTGAGACTCCCATCCCTGCTACTACAAACAAATTCTCTGTATTGGAACCATTATCTCCTGCAGTTGAAAAGGAAAATGGGGATTGTTGTGAAAATGCCCCTGAACCTGTTTATGAAAGATCTCTGCAAGCTGGGAGACACAATACAGCTTCTACATCCTCCCTTACAACAAAGGAAAATACTACTCTTATCGACCGCCTCCAGGAAGATAATGCTGACTCAGACGAACCTCAGAACTTAAAGGAGGGTAAGTTATCACCTAATAGTCCCTTGCTGCCTCCTATGGCGGAGCAGTGTGTGATAACAGGGAGAACTGCCTTGATTTTCTTTCAAGAAATAAAGTGTATAGCCTCCCGTGTTCACACCCTCCAGGAGTCAGTCACCTCCGAGAATTGTTTTGTAAACATTTTGTTGACTCCCAGCCACCGCAACAGCAGACACACTGGAGGCATAAAAGCTTCACTCCTTTATGCCTGAGAGGCATAAAAGGCAAAAAAGTTTAACTCCCAAGCCTAAGAATGGGGAAAGAGAAAGGGAGAATGTGGAGAAGATAGAGAATCCAACTGTATCTTGGCATCTTCTAGTGAAACAGGTGACCCTTGAACTCAAAAAGAATGTATATAATGTTGGGAAATGGCTAAATAAATTTTAAATTGTGGATTCACTGGCTAGATTACTTAGATCAGATCCCAAATGGATTGATTTAAAATATTTCCAGAGATTGGCTGCCCCTCCAGATAGAACAAAATGGAGGCTGAAATTTTCTAGCCCGACCAGCTCCCTGATGCTTTTCAGAATGCGGGACTTTCTGAACTCTTATGAAATAAGAGCAATGAGAGTTTTTACAGATATAAACCGGCCATCAATGCTGCCTTCTAAATGCCTATCTGCAGCTCCTTCAGATGTTATCATTCCAAGGTCAAGATTTGGGAGGCTTGGCGTGCAGCCTACCACTGCTGCTGCAAATGACCTGCTAGAGAGCTATGTGGTTAACCCTCAAAATACTTTGAAAAATCTGCCCAGGACTTGTGCTGCTAATGGTTTACAGATGAGCAGTGCTAAAAATTTGCATGATGCTCCAAATGACCAGGATATTTTGGAAAATCCTTTGAATACAGCCACAAATGAATTGGAAGAGATGACAGCCTCCCTTGGCAAGGCTAACACCTAGGGTCCTTCCCACAGTGGCAGTAGAAGCTATGGTCCATTCAAGTCAGGTATGCCATGTTGAGGACATGGACACAGCTTCCCCCACTGGACCCGGCAGAGCTGGATGACTCTCAGGACTTGGTACTTCTACTGGCCTCTACACAAGAAAGTGGAGGAGAAAAAGTTGAACTAACATCTCCTCCTGCCAAACTATTTGGGGAGCCAATAAATACTGCTGATAAGGCACCCAACAAAGAACAGCCAACAGCTTATTTACAATCATCTAGCATTAGTGCTGCACTCCAGAAATCCAGCATGGTCAATGGAAGCAATATGGAAACTTTACGCACCCAAGACAGTATTGGGGAAGAAGACCTGGATTTTAGAGAACTTTTGTTCCAGCTGGAGGCTGAGGAGGGATCTCTTTCCCCAGAGGTTTTGGAGGCTTTTAAAAATTTGACTGCTGGAGAGCAAGCCAAAGTTATTGATAATTTGGATAAGATCAGAGTCCAACTTAAAGACTCCTTGGCTGGCCAGATGACCATGACCTCAACTGTTATTGGAACAAGGATTGCTCAGACAGACTCTAATGCTCACCATCAGAGTCTCCTGAGCACAGTTATATACACAACAGCTGAGATCCAGCGACACCAGCAATGTCTACTTGATGGGGTGCCTCTCTCAGATGAGGTCACAACTGTCCAGGCCTGCTCAGAAGAGAAATTAGGTCCTGGTACTGCAATTATTCCTTCACAAGTATCTAAGGAAATTACAATAAAGCCAGAAATACATAGACAATCTGATTCATCTGAGCGAATGACAATGTCTATAAAACAGCTGCAGGCTGCATCTGAGGATCACTGACCATCTGCTGTTCAACATTTTAAATCATAGAAGCTTATTTCTTTGGGACATGGAGAGGAAGACATCCAAGCTCTCCGATCAAATTGACTTACATCTGCAATATCTGATCTCACACCAAGGACATATTAAAAATTTCTTTCTTGGAATATTGCAGGATGGCAAAGCAAGGTTAACGATGATAATTTCCAGAGGTATTTGTGTGATTTTCACGTAATCCTTTTGCAGGAAACCTGGTCTCAAATTCCTTTATTCTTTCAAGGTTTTAATTCCTACAATATTCCAGCCTATAGAACAAGTTCCAAGGGGCGTTTGCAAGCGGGGATGACAATTTTTGCCTCCTTCCAGCTAAATTCAGAGCTGGTGGTCACCAAAACAACTAGCAAATTATGTCATGCAGTCAAGCTTATACTTAACAATCTCCAATTAATAATTGTAAATGTTTATCTCCCTCCTGGCTTGAACAACCAATTATTATCCCAGAATTGGAGCACCTTTGCCGAAATTGTCAAGGAGTTAGACATAGAATTTCCTTCATGCCATGGTCTTATTGGTGCGGATTTCAACGCCAGGGTTGGAAATTCAGAATTGTTGCTCAGTACTGCCGTAGACCTTGATCATGATTCATCCTTCCTTGATTTATTTACTTTAGAAAGATACTCCAAAGATAGTAAAATGAATGGAGCTGGCCAGATTCTGTGTAAATTATAATACAATATGGCTAAATGGCCTTGCTGATTTCCCCAATTCAGGTGAATTTACCTACATTTTAGCCATTGGTTCCAGTGTTATTTCTTGGTTCCACTTCACCCCAAGGTAAATGATGATGATCTAGGAATGAGTGATCATTTTCCTTTAATACTTAAGTTAGATTTAGGTTTTTTTCAATACTCTACCCCTGATGTAGAGCTTGAAAATGAGTATGAAATTAGGCCTAAAATCTTGTGAAATACTACAATAAATCAGAAAATGAGGAAGCTGCTCTACACAGAGCCAAATAAGAGCTATAGAATCCAACTCTTAAATGAGTCAGATCTGATAGACCTATGAGATTAATCATGATTAATCACCTTAATCATTAAACCCCCATTAAGGTGGGTTTCATCCACCTTAGTCTTCTACGCCAGAATGCCCTCCGCTAAAGGCAGTATAGAGGAGGGATCCCAAACAATATCCCCTTGGTTTGATAGGGATTGCATGGAACTCAAAAATCAGATTAGATCCGTTTACCAGCAGTATCGCTATTCAGTGGACATTCAAATTCCCAATACATATCTTACACTAAAGAAGCAGCTGAAACAATTGATTCAAGAAAAGCGACATAATTATGCTTCCCGCTTGTAGTACAAACCACTAGCCGCCATAGAACATAAAAATTTTAAGCAATTTTGGGGTATAATCACCAATTCCTCTCAGAAAACTGCTCCTCGCTTTCAGATGGTCATCTCCCCACGAGTGGTGCCACTACTTCTCCACCTTATTCTGCCAAGAGGGTGAAAGTGGCTCAGCATCTCTTACTATGATCTTTTAGCAACCACCCCATGGCCTCCTGTATCCCCTGAAGAAATTATAGAGCTAGTCTCTCAAAGTAAACAAGGGAAAGCACCTGGGCCAGATTTGGTATTGTTGGAGATCCTGAAAGTGGACCCCGAATGGTGGGCCCCCATTCTATCTCACTATTTACAGTGGTGGATCAAACAGGTATAATACCAGCTGAATGGACAAATGCAACTATAGTGCCTATTTACAAAAAAGGCAACCATCGTGATCCCTCCAATTTTAGATCTATAAGCCTTTTATCAGTAGGGGGAAAACTTTATGCAAAACATCTCTTAAACAAGCTGTTATCCTGGATGGAAGATCTGGGCCTTCTAGGGTGGGATCAGATAGGATTTCGAAAAGGATTTTCACCAATTGATCACTGTGCTATTTTAGCTCATTTGATTGATAAGCACACAAGGCTAAAAAATTAAAAACTATATGTTGCTTTTCTGAATCTCAGCCTTTGACTCTGTTACAAATTAGTTAATATAGACACTAGACTTCTGATTCTTATTCAAAAGCTTTACTCAGGCACCACCTGCCAAATTAAATTTATATCTTTGGGGAAATTGACCCCCAAAATTCAGGTTGAAAGGGGAGTGAAACAGGGGTGCATTTTAGCACCCACCATTTTAAATCTTTTTCTATACGATTTTACCCCCTTTTTGCTTCAGATAGATGGGCATATTCCTAAACTAGGTTCACTGCATATTCCAGCATTGCTTTATGTGGATGATGCAGTGCTAGTTTCTTGTACACCTATTGGACTTAAGCAACTTTTAAATAGAACTTCTGACTATCTGAAGTGTAACAAACTCGAATTGAACTCCCAGAAAACCAAAGTTATGGTCTTTTCAAAATCATAGAGCCCAGGTACTTGGTCTATTAGAGGGGAGAAACTAGAACAGGTCAAAAGTTTTAAATATCTTGGAATTCATTTCCACTACAATCTTTGCTGGGGTACTCATCAAAAATTGGTTACAAACTTAGCCTGTGTTACTTTGCAGAGCACCAATCAATTCTTTTTTAGTCAGGGCAATCATTATATAGCAGCTGCTCTCAAGGTATTTAATGCCGTACAGCTTCTGTACAGATGCCCTATCTGGATCAGCACTATAAATCACAGCTTTGAGAGTATCCAAGCTAAATTTTTGAGGGCTATCTTGGGTTTACTTAAATCTGTACCATACTCTGCATTATGTTTGGAGACAGGACAATCGCTCTTAGTATCAAGAGCATGGCTTTTAGCCATATGTTATTGGCTCCAGTTACACTATAATGTGAAACCGGGCAGTTTCCTATCCAAAATGTTATCTGAGTCTGGTTCTTCTAAATGGTATAGCCAAATTAAACTGAAAATTGAATTGATTGGTTTTTCATTGGATTTTTAAAGTTTATTTTCATTCCCTGGATTTTACCAAAGGGTAAAGCAAAGAATGCTAGACATTGAGGCACAAAACCTATTTGAACTTGCTTCTAGAATTTGCTCCCCTCTTAATTTCTCTATCCCGCTTAAGTATGGGCAAATTGCTCCTTATCTGAGTTTTTGATCAACGCCTCTGAACGTTGTGCAATCTCCTTGGCAAGATTCAGTGTGTTTCCATCCAAGGTCACTGAAGGCAGATATAGGCAAATACCATATAAAGAATGCCTCTGCCCTTGTAATTTGGGAAATATTGAATCAACCATACACATTCTTTTTTATTGTCCTCAGCACACTAGATCCCGCCGCACTTACATGGCTCCACTTCTTGGCAAAATGAATGGTCTTTCGGATGAGGCAAAACTGAAGAAGCTTCTGTAGCATTTTAGTGCTACTTGGGAAGCAGCTCGAGATGCTGCTTTGGTGTGGCAGAGAAGCCATGGCAAGAATTAGACAACAGAGCAGGTTTTAGAGAGGTGCAGAACAGCTGGAAGCAGGATCAAGAATGAGAAGTCTGTCTTGCCCCACCTCCTGCCAGCTTTATTTATACTTTAAACATGTCACAATCCTTTGCAATACTAAAAAGGTTATTGTCGGTGAAAGATTTTACTAGGAGCTTCTACTAGGCTCTGACCACAACATTCCTTTGACTAAGATAAGGGCTACATCTTCATAACATCTTCAAGGCTAGCTCTTTCTATAACCTTCTACTATTTTCCAGAGCACTGGCTTTTCAACACTCAACATATCAACAAAGCGTGTGCGCAGTCACAGGTGTGCCTGCCAGGTTTGCCAAATATGCAAAGACATCTCAAAGTTCAGCGCCTGTACATCACTACATCTTCTAAATGACTGACTAGATGTACTACAGGGAGTTTCAAAATTTTTACTTTTAGTGATTTCTAAGCCTTCTTAATGTAATCTGTTTTTAAAAAACTGATACTTTATGTTGAACTGTAAATGTACTATTAGCAATTTAGTAACTCACCGCAGACACCCGCCTATAAGTCGATCCCACAGATAAGTCGAGGGTAGGTTTTGAGTCAACAACCATGGAGTTTTCTATGACCCTTGGATAAGTCTGGGTTTAAACTTAGGGGGGTGTCTGACTATAATTTTGTCTGGTTTTACTCGAGGCCAGATCCTGAAAAATAACCCACCACTAATTGTTGCCTAAGAACTGTAGTCTCTAATTTATTAAAAATATAGTAAAAGATCATAAGATACATTTTTATTCTTTTTAAATTCTGGTCTTCATCACCTTTTTGTAAGCACTATCAGAGTAAGTGCACTGTAAACAACATACCAGTAAAACAGTGGTTCCCAAACTGGTATTCATGTACTCCCAGGGACACTCAACAGGACCTTTAAGCATACTTGAAAAAGAATGGAATAATGGTAGAAAAAGGCAAGTCATGTTCTAGAATGCCATGCAAGACAGGAATGCCTTGCAAGGACCAGCTAGGCAGAAAGGGAGATAGCTAGTTGGCTGTGAAAGCCCCACCAATAGCTAGTTTTTGGTCATCAATTCATGTATGAACCAGTGATTGAAAACCAGCACAGTGAAAAAGCTGAAACATAATATGGAAAGTGATCAATCACCCAGAATTTCTCAGCACACTTCTGGTGCAAAACCGTGCAACGGCAGAGTCTTCTGTTCTTCAAACAGATGAAAAGAGAAAATATGTGATGCCTTTAAGTCTGGGCTTTCATATGGAGGAGATGAGGGCTTGTCTTACTAATTACAAACATTTTGCTAATATGAAGGGTACAATTTATGGAAATGGGCTGCCAAGGGATATGCAAGTGAAAAAGGTTGGGAACCACTGCAGGAGAACCATGAATCAAATCCACCTTTAAGGTGTCTGGTGTGTTAAGCCAGAAGCTCTATGTACAACATACAACACATAACTGGGAGTGTGCAATTCAATTCACAGCAGAGAGATGCAGCTGCATATATTTGCAACCCTTTTTACTCAGAAGTAGACCCACTGCTTTCCATGGGTGTTATTCTTAAGTAAGGGTGCATTGAATTGTAGCCTGCTTCAAATGGAAAGGAGGATCCCATCCTGGTGTTTCCAAAAACAGATCTGCTTTGCAAGCATTTGCAAAGCAGAACCAGGCTGCAGCAGAAGGAAGGAGAATAAAAGGTTAACAAATTGCTTCTAAGGAGCTGTACCTGCCTGCTGCTTGAGAAACAAAACTGTTCAGAGTTGAAAGGCTCTGCCCTCTGATTGACCCAGAGATCAGGCCAAGTGATAATTGGAGCTTGATTACTTGGCAAAAATTTCAGATACTATAGGCGAGTAAACAGGATTAGGACTGATTATGTCTGTTTTTATGGTTATCTAAGCCTAATAAAGGTTTATTCATTCATTCATTCAGACTGCAAGGGCCCAATCCTGTCCAACTTTCCAGCACTGGTGCAGCTGTGCCAATGGGGCATGCACTGCATCTTGCTGTGGTGCAGAGGCAGAGATCTCAGGGCTGCACTGTAGCTGCATCAGCACTGGATAGGATTGCGCCCTGAAACACTATGCTGCACCAGCCTGATTTACCCTGAAGTAATGGAAGTATGGAAATGAATAATTCATCTATAATACTTTCAGATGACTGTGACTCCTACTGGTGAAAAGCTGAGCGACTTCCTCAAAATAGAAGGTCGGCCTGCAATCAAGACTGGCCCAGGACCTCCTGATGCCAGAAGCGCCCATACCTGGTCATGTGCCAGCTTCTGTTCCTCCAACACTCTCTAGCTCACTCCTCTCCTCTCTGCCCATTTTCTCCCCCTCTTCCTTTTCCAATCTAGGGAGTGGGAGGATCAATGCAGGTGAACAGATGAACGGAACTAGATGCCCCCCTGCCAGTCTTTCCCATCAGGCAATGGCTTCACTAGGCCTCGTGGATGGGCTGGCCCTGGCTGCAATCCTATACAGGTTGAGACTAATTATTTGCGTGGGTTCCGTTCCAAGCACGCACATTCCAAGCGTGAATTTAAAAAACGCACTATAGCAGATCAATTTAAAAAACAAAGTTTCTTTGCTCCAGTGATTGAAAAACAGCCTTGCTGACCTAAGATAAGAGTTATTAAGAAGACAATCCATCAGCACTTACTCAGCCTCTCCCTTCACCAAGGCAAAATGATCCCTTTCTTTCTTTCTTTGCTGGGGGAAGGGATGGGTCCGAAGGAGAGAGAAGGACTGATGGATTGTCAGCCAGCTGCCCCCCCTCTCTCATTAAGGAGGCTGTTGTTAAAGGACTGTTCAGTTTTTAAAACTGATTTTATTATTATTATTATTATTATTATTATTATTATTATTATTAACAGTATTTATACAATATTTCAACTAAAAGTTCACAAAGCAGTTTACAGAGAAAAATCAAATAACTAAATGGCTCCCTGTCCCAAAAGGGCTCACAATCTAAAAAGATGCAAATGAATACCAGCAGACAGCCACTAGAACAGACAGTGCTAGGGTGAAGCGGGCCGCATTTTAAAGGGGTGCATTTTTGCCCTTCTCCAGGGATCAGCACATTAATTCTCATTTGCAGGGGCCATTCGTGTTGAGTCAAATCCATGTATAAAAAATGTGTGTATAAATAGGCTGGACCTGTACACGATTTTCTTGGACTCGTGCATGAACAGACATTCATCAGATTGTGCTATTTGAGATTTCCTTGTTCATAAAGCATTTCCTCCCCTCATTCCCATTCCCTTTCAAGTGCAGGATCACAGCTTTCCAATGACTTGCCTTTGTCCTCCACTGGTTTCATTTACTTTTATTTATTTTTCACATTTTTATAGCACCCTTCCTCCAACAAGTCTTCCCCTCCTTTTGTTCTCAACAAAACCCTGTGAGGTAGGTGAGGCTGAGAGATAGTGACTGGCTCAAGGTCACTCAGGAAGCTCAGAGGCAGTCCTGGTGCTTTTCACACCAGGGGCTGCCCCCCATCTGCTGCCCCTCTGACCTGGAAGTAATTGCAGTGACATCAACACATCACTGCAATTAATTCCATGCCACCTCCTCCTTTCCGCCTTTTAAAAAAAGGTGATGGAGCCCTTCGCACTGTTGCTAGCAGCACAAAAGCCTCCATCAGAGTTTTTTTGTGTTGCTAGTAGCAGCACCCAGAAGGCAAGCACCACTTTTAGGGACGCAAAAAAGCTCACTGTTGGAAGCAGCATGGAAAAACTCTGATGAAGCCTTTTGCACCGCTAGCAGCAGCATGAAAGGCTCCATCATAGCTAGAAACAGTGCTCGCTTCCTCCAAAATCAGAGGAAGCAAATGCTGTTTCCAGCCAGCTACCCAGCCATTCTGAGGGCCTCCTTTCTTTAAAGGGGAGGAGAAGAGGGTGGCCCTTAGACACGATCCGGAATCACATCGACAGTGGCTGTGGGAGTGCGTCCACTGTCAGTGCGATTCGCCATCAATCTTGAGGGCTGCCCTCTTCTCCTTTAAAGAAAGGGAAGGAGATGATGGTGGCCCTCAGACTGGCATGGAACTTCACCAACAGTGGCTGTGCTCCTGCAACAGTTCAGGACTGCACCAAAAATCTTGTGGCAGGGGGGTGGGTTACAGTGCCGTCCTCCCAAGCCTGGCGCCTGGGGCATTTGCTCCCATTGCACCTCCCAGGTACACCACTGAGGAAGCTACATGACTGAGCATGAATTTCAATCTGGATCTTTCAGGTCTAAGTCCAACTCCTGAACTGAGTCCAACACCAGAGATCTTGAAGAAAAATAAAAAAGGGGAATGTTGGGTACCTGCTGCATGGCACAAACTGGCACACCTTCATACAGCATTTCCTCTGAAACCAGCATACTATAGTAGCATAGTGAGAGCCAGGGTAACACAAAAAACTGAACTGTGAATCTGGGAAGTCTCTGGATTGAATCTTTCTTCTTCCACCAACTCACTAGCTGGCCTTAGGCTAACTGAACCCTTTCAACCTTAGTGCGCCCCATCTCCATTATGGGGTTAATACAGTATAACTGACATACACTACAGGGTTGTTGTAAGCTTTTTGAGAAAATATATGTGAAGTTCTCTAGATCAGTGGTTCTCATACATTTCACACTGGGACCCACTTTTTAGAATGAGAATCTCTCAGGACCTACTGGAAGTAATGTCATGACTGCACTGGCGTCACTAGGGGGGTGACGTGCCCTGGGGGAGGACGTGCTAACCTCGCGGCTTTTGGAGCTACCCTGTCATGCCATACACCGTTGGACATGGAATTCACAGTGGAGTGCAATGCAGAAAACAGAATTGAAATAACACCTTTCGTTCCAAAGTTATGGCCAAAAACCAGAAAGAAAAAATGCATGGAGCCCTATGGAAAGTGAAAGTGAGCCGTATCGCACGTTTACACACGAGTAGGCGCACTTGCCGTAGTCCTTTGGAAAGGGCAGGCTGAGAGGAATCCAACCACATCACAATGGTCCTGATCCAATGAGTGCAGCCCCCCAAAACATGAGAAGGAGATCCCTGCCTCCCTCCCAGCTGCGTCTGTTGAGCCCGAAACGAAGCCACGTGGCCGCGTTTACTCGCGAGTAGGCGAACTTGCCTTAGTCCAGGCAAGGACTGAGAGAACTAAGGGCAGGCTGAGAGGACCCCAAGGACATCAGAATGGTCCTGAATAATGCAGCCCCCAAAAACAAAAGGGAGAAGGAGGTCCCTCCCTCCCAGCCCTATGGGAAAGCAAAGCAGCCTCACGGTTGTGTTTACTCATGAGTAGGCAGACGAGCCTTGGCTGGTGGTCAGGCCAGGCAAAGGGGAATGTGAGGGCACCAGAATGGTCCTGATCTGATTGAACTGAAGCTCAACATATGTTCCAGAAGGCAGCCTCTCCCCCCCCCCCCCAAAAAAAAGGACAAAAAAAGAAGCTTGAATGGTAAGGGGAAAGTTTTCTATTTTTGCACTTGCAAAGCCAGGTGGGTCTTTATTCTGATGTGCCTGAAATAGAAGAACTTTAAACTGGGTACTGGGGGGGGGGGGCTGGAAATCTCACAGATTCTTTTTGGGGGTTGTTATTGCAGGCAGACTACAGAGTAAGCTCCATTGACCACTATGGGACTTACTTCAGAGTATGCATAGGCTAGAGCTCACTAGGATTCTAGGTCCTCCCTGGTGTCTCTGGAAGTTTCATATCTGAGTGGGTGGGCAAATGCACCTCGCCTCTCATGTATACATGCGCAAATGCTCACAAACACCAAAAGATAATTCAGTGCACACTCTGCCGTTTCACACATTGCTCCTGCTGGGTATATTCTGAATTGCTCGTGATGCAGTAGAGCGAAGGGGTGTTTTTCTAGTATGTCTTTAAGCAAAGCCCTTTTAATCAGTGAAGGACAGGCTACTGCAGAATAAATGAATCCCACATGCAGAGTAGCACCCCTGGTGAGCACCTGTTTGTACTTTCTCTTCTGCCTCCCAGTTCTGTTTCAATCCTACCCACACTTTCCTGAGAGTAAGCCCCATTAACCACTATGGGACTTACTTCAGAGTAGACATGCATAGGCTTGAGCTCACAGGCTGCAATCCTACCCACACTTTCCTGAGAGTAAGCTTCATTGACCACAATAGGACTTACTTCAGAGTAGATTCACTTGATGGAACAGGACTAGCTCCCACTTATTTAATTATTTCTTTTCTTTTAATTTAATTATTTATAATTATTTATTTTAATTTGCTTGATGATGTCACTTCTGGCCATGACATCACTTCCAATGGGATCTGGCCAGATTGTCATTCTAAAAAGTGGGTCCCAGTGCTAAAAGTTTGAGAACTGCTGCAATAAGGTGTTAGTAAGTTGACAGGGGTGTGTGTGTGTGTGTGAGAGAGAGAGAGAGAGAGAGAGAGAGAGAGAGAGTGACTCTACAAGTTTTCAAAATAACTAAAATCAGAGTTTGGAGGAATAATACCATCATGTTATATATCAATCAATGTGTTATTTCATGCAGAATGCAATGAAACAAACCGCATTGAAATATCTGTGTTCTAACAAAAGGTAAAGCTAAAAACCAGTGGGGGTGGGGCAATGGTACATCACCACGTCCACCACCTGGGGCGTTGTTGGGGGCCCACTGCATGGGGTGACACGCAGGCCTCCCATACCGTGTGACGCGAATCCTAGTGACACCACTGCGTGACTGGAAGTGACATCCCCAAGCTGGAAAATTTTTAACAATTCTAGGCTGTAATTCTACCCACATTTACCCAGGAGTAAGTCCCATTTATTATAATTGTTAAAAGATATACATAGTAACTTGTTAAAAGGTCTATAACATTTCCCCACATGCAATCACATATGATGATAGCATCAAATCTAATATATTAAAAGTAAAATATTTAAAACTCACCAGAAATTGGCTCATGACCCACCTATTGGGTCCCAACCCACAGTTTGAGAAACACTGCTCTAGACCAGTGGTTCTCAAACTGGTGGGTCACAACCCACCAGTTCATGCAACACTAAAGGGATGGGGGAAGGGGAAGGGATGCAAAACGGAAGTGCTTTGGTCCCGCTTCTATTGCAGGTTCCAAGCCTTGGGGAGCCCTGCGGAGGGCTGCGCAGGGCTCCCCGCACCTCTTGCAGTCTGATGCAGCCCTACACCATGCCAAGTAAGTCACAAGCACCCCCCCTCGCTCCCCTAGTGGTGTGACCCTGGGGATTGTGTCGTTGCCCTAGCCCCTCTCCCGCAAGAACTTACTGAGGGAGTAAAGCTCCCTCAAAGTTTGAGAAACCCTGCTCTAGACAATGAAAATGTTCAATGTCCATCAACATCGTGTGATTTCCAATGTACACCCAAAGCTCTCCCAGTGGTAGGCTGCAATCGTGATGGATACGTATGCATCAGAATTCAGTGTACATCATTCCAGACAGTTTAACCCAGGTAGGTCAACCTCCAGCTAACTTCACTAGCAATAACCTTCCTACATGTCTGCATATGAGAACTATACTAAATGTAAATATAATACATTCTGCAGATTGAACAACAAATGCATAATACCTTTAATTTATTATTTGACTCATTAAGTGAAACTTATGTTAACTGTATTTACTACAAATTAAAGTAGAAGAGAATGCACTGGAATTTAAACTTGGAAGAAACAAAAAGATGGATTAGCTCCAACTGCTTCTTCTACTTGGCTTACAGAACATGGGTGTTCCTGTTATCATACTGAGAAAAAAAGTTATTTGGGCGCCTGACAAGGAGAGGTGAAATCCCTGTTTTGCACTCCACAGAAGAGTTTTTTCCCCCCCTTTCCAAATGAAAATAATTACACCAGATAAAATGTCAGCCGCTTCTCTGTGGCCTTCAAAATATCAGGGGGGGACATCTTCTTTGGGTCCTTTCCATAGCCCAATAAACATAGCCTGGGGCTTTAACCTTAAACGTATTCCACAGTTTGAAGCGGCAGCCTGACATTCTCCTTTACAATTAGCTAAATCTGACATCCTTTGCTGGTTTCCAGACATCCCAATGCAGACCCCTTCTGGTGTTGTCTTTAATCTGGAGAACCTGACATAGCCACAAATACATGAGTACTGAGTTGGGGAAAAGTTGCCATTGCATCTCATAGAAGGTGCATGTCCAGGATTTTTCGTTGTGTAACATAAAACTTTAAAAGTTTAGCTGGGGGAAATGCTTTCCTCCCACTGGCGTGCTCCTCCAATCAGAAAGCAGCCCTGCATCACCCTTATTTCTGACCACTGTTTAGCAACTGAGCTCAGCTAAAGTTTCAAAAAAAGTTAGAATAACTTCCTCTCTCCAAGACCTCAATTTTTGCACAACTCTGTCCTTGAAATAAGATCTCTTCAAGAGACCTGGAAAACGTTTGCTCAGCAAAACCCTTCTGTTTTTCCAAAGGCTGTCTCAGGAATTTAAAGCACCCTTTTAAAACACACACACACACACACACACATACACACACCACATAAGGAGGGGGGAAATACTTTTCCCTCCCCTCCTTACAGAAAGAATGGAAGAAAGTTCCAGTTCTCCTGTTTCTCCTGTGGATAGCTTGGGGACCAGTGAAGAGGAGGTGGAGAGGCAGCCAAAGCGATTTGGGAGGAAGCGAAGATGTAGTAAAAAATCGAGTGAAGATGGAAGTCCAAACCCAGGCAAGAGGGGAAAGAAGTCCAGCCCAAGCATCCAGTCCTATGAGGAGCTCCAAAGCCAACGGATCCTTGCGAACATTCGAGAGAGGCAGAGGACTCAATCCCTCAACGAAGCCTTTGCAGCTTTAAGGAAAATCATCCCTACACTACCTTCTGACAAGCTCAGCAAAATCCAGACTCTCAAGCTGGCTACCAGGTACATAGACTTCCTCTACCAAGTACTTCAGAGTGATGAGATGGACAACAAGATGACCAGCTGCAGCTATGTGGCTCATGAGAGGCTCAGTTATGCCTTTTCTGTGTGGAGGATGGAAGGAGCCTGGTCAGTGTCTGCCTCACACTAGCCATCAGGGTTAAAACCAACACCACTGCCAAAGGGGTAGGTAGCTCATTCTTTTTACTTGGGGTGAAGCTGACTGACTTGTGCTGTACTCTGTGCAACTCCATGTTAAAGGCACTGGAGATGACGAGCAATTCATGTGGCAAATATCAACATGTGATATTGAATAGAGATGTGGGGTCAGAATCACAGTTCCACGATTTAAATGTAGAGTATACAGCTATAAATGTAAGTAGCTGTTAAAGTGTTACTTGCTCATCCTCAGTTACTTATATGTAAAATAGGAACAAGCAGCAAAATACATAAAGAACTCTTGTTGTCCTCTGTAGCAGTAACTTTATTGTCGTTGTGCTACAGCACAACTAAATTTGTGGTCCTTGAGATACAAGCATAAATATATACAACAATTCCAACAATCACACTCTACACACTCACCCACACATTCTATACAACATGCATCATAATATAAAAACAGTATAACCGACCATAATGCCCAGGAGTATGGTAACAACTATATCGCCTTATTCAACGTAATTATGGCTGTGGGGTAAAAACTGTTCAGGAATCGTGTGGTGCTGCTCTAATAGTTCTGTATTGTCTACCTGAAGGCAACAGCTCAAAGAACTTATGAGCTGGATGGAAGGGGTCATGCATTGTGTTTACATGCGTATAATGTTCAAGCGAGGTTCCACATGAGTCAGTCAGTACCATAGCCATTATTTACTTCTAATCCCAATAAGAATCTTGAATGCTTGAAGAAATCTTGAAGAAAATCCTTACCTCTGGCATGACTCTCAGGATTCATGACCAGGCATAACATATATGAGATTTCTGGTATATCTGGTCATACCAGGTGTAAGTGTCTGTACACTGAGAGATGAAACATAGCTGTCATTCAAAAAATGACACCAGGAAGAGAATGGCAAAACTGACGTCTGTAGGTCTGCATTTGTTAAAAAGAACTTTAAAAGAGAGGAAAAGACAAGCAGAAATTGTACTGACAAGTAAGATCTGGAATAGCTGCTAAGTGTTTTTAAGAGTGTGGAAATAAATGGAGAAAGCAGACGTACAGCAGTTTTATAGCATTGTCCTTTAGGGGCGAGTGTTAGGGGCCGTTGCTTCTTTAAACAATCAACTACATTCTGGTCTTAGTGAGATTTCTGTAGGTTAAACAGATTATGGGTTAAACAGAATACAGTACTGAAGTATTTGTTTCCCTGGGCTGTGCCCCTTCCACATCACCTATGAAAGGTTAACTCAGAACAAGCCTTCTTGTCAGTTTCTGGCGACGTTTGCTTTCCTTGTTCATAAATTAATGTCATTTATTTGAGCACCTTTGTAACTTTGCATTATTCAAAATAATATCAGAAAAATGTAATCGTTTTCGTATTCCATGTAACTCATGGCAATACAAACATTAATGTATGTATGATATACAATTGTTCATATTCTAAGCGTTGCAGGTATCCACAGATATGCAGATAGACAATAATCAATGTTCTTAGAGCAAACATTTGTAGTTCATAAACCTAGAACAGAAGATATATTTTGTAATGCAGAGTGCGGCATTTAGAAATAACACACATTATTTGGGGGAAACAAATTTTGTAGATTTCCACAAATAGTAGTGCTCATCCATACATCTTTTAGCATATACCTGTATAGGATTTACAGGAAAAGAAAAGAAAATCTTGGCATCCTATAATCTGGAATAAGGCAGTGCCTTAGAGTTGGAATGACTATTGTCAAAACAGAAAGCACAACAAAGGCAATTTGAAAATCTTTTCAGAAATTGTCAAATAATTGTGCTTTATTTGTATTTGAAAAACAAATACAATATTTGAATGCATGTCTTAAAACTTTCTTTCAATTTAGCAGTGGCTGCAAATTGAGTGAAGCAATAAAACCCTTCATGATTAAAATAAAAATAACAGTTATTTCTGGTGTTGTTTTGCTTTGGTTTCAGTTATAAAGAATCATGCAAAATATATTTTAAAATTGTAACAGAACCATTTTTTATAAAACAAAATCCACTGACTTCTTTTGTGTAAAAATGATTTGCAAAGCCTAAATCAAGAACAGGAAGAGGGAGAAAGTTCAACTTTGTGGGAATCTTCTGCTGCCTTTGCCCAAAGCAGATGTAAAATGTCTCAGACACATATTTGGCTAGAAGTTTAGATTGTGTTTTTTTCTATTCTGTTAGAGGAACAATAAATGCATCTTGCCTGCCATTATGGAACTCTCTTTTGGCTGCAATCCACAACTCTTTACTCCACACAAGGCCCATTGAGTTCAATTGCTTAGAGCAGCCATTTTCAACCACTGTGCTGTGACACACTAGTGTGCCACGAGTGGTCCACAGGTGTGCCACAGGAATTTGGGGAAAGATAATTTATTAGTAGAGCCAATGGGGATGTGAACCCCCCACTGACAGCATGGTGTGCCTTGTCAATTGTCAAAAGCCTGATGGTGTGCCTTGACAATTTTAGTTCCTTGTCAGTGTGCCATGAGCTGAAAAAGGTTGAAAATTGCTGGCTTAGAGCAAGCAGTCTTCATTTATTCTCTCTTTTATAACTTTCCTAAATTTGTACATTTGAAAACCAGTTAGATGCAATTAAGAATCAGGATGTAGCTGTACCATATTAAACTCTTGTTAGTTTATACTCGTAACATTGCAAAAGCTTTTCCTGAGCATAACACTACCAAAAGCAAGTACTGTTAAATAGTTTAAGAGTTTAAAAAAACAAAAAAAACCTGTGAAAGAATATTATGGAATTTCTTCAAGTATCACACCATGCCCGAGTAGAGAGTAGAAAACAATTCCTATCCAAATGGACTTTTAGAAGCATTTTTACACATACAGACTTATGGTTGCTTATTTTAATGCTGGAAAGTAGTTTAATAGGTATCTTTTTGAACCCTGCCTAGTGCTGAAAGTGGGTCTTTAGGTTTTTTAATTTTTTATTGTAGTAATTCATACCTTCAGATTTTATTTTTTATTATTATTATTATTATTATTATTATTATTATTATTATTATTATTTTAATTTCCACTGGTCAGTTAATGGGAAGAGGCTTGTTCTGTGTTCAACAAAGCTAAAGAAAATTCCAAAAAGGTATGGATTTGGGCAGTGGTTTTCAAACTCTCAGGGAGGGTTTGAACTGCAGTAAGTTCTTGCAGGGGGAGGCCAGGATCACAACACTAAAGGGCTGCAGGAACTGGGATGCACTCACCAGTCCCTGCAGCAGCCTGTCAGGGTTGCGGGGAGCCCTGCACGAGTGACTGCAGGGCTCTCCGCAGCTTAAAAAGTGAAAGTGGAGCAATCGCGCCCTGCCTCCACAAAACCAGAAGTGGAGAGTGATCGCTGTGCTTTCACTTTTTAAGCTTCGGGGAGCCCTGCAGAAGGTCGCACAGGGCTCCCTGCACCCCTGACAGGCTGGTGCAGGGACTGGTGAGTGCATCCCAGTCCCTCCAGCCCCCTTAGCAACGCAATCCTGGGGATTGTGTTGCTAACTCCCCCCTTGCCCCTGCCCCTTAAGGGGAAAGTGGCTAGGGCTCTCTGGCTGGGGTGTCGCAATGCCCCAGTTTGAAAAGCCCCGGATTGGGGAAATATAGGTTGATAATTTTAATAGTCTTATAAACCTTAATATTCTTAATGTTAATATTTATTAATAGTCTAAGATCCAGGTAGCCCATTGTGCAAGCTGTTACATTTGGATAAGCATCATTACTGAGAGCAAATGTCCCCCAGATCAGCAGGATTTAGAGATTTCTTCATACATATTTCTTCTGTGGAATGTGCAGTGAGGTCCCTAAGTTAAAAATTGTCCTGCTTGATGTCACTTCCAGTCATGATGTCACTTCTGATGAGTTCTTACAGATTCTCATTCTAAAAAGTAGGTCCCAGTGCAAAACGTTTGAGCCCTTCTGTTTATTTCAGTGTCTTCTGTCTTCCCATTTAAATAACAAGCAGATTCTTTCGCTGTCCACCACCATACCACTGTAGTTTAGGCTTCAATCACAACACAGACTCACCTGCCTGCTCTCCCTCACCCAAGAACCTGTGCAAGGCATCCCACCTGAGCGCCAGGACTGCAGGCAGAGGAGTGCATGCTGGGATCCCAGGGAAGGAGGCTCCACTTGCGGGCTTGCAACTTGCTTGCTAAGATTGCAGGAGGGATGCTTGACTTTTGCAAACCTCTTGCCTGCTCAGATGCCCCTTGAGGAAGAGGAGGAGGGACATGTGCCTCTCTCTCTCTCTCTCTTTCTCTCTCTCTCTCTGTAGGCGGCTGGCTGGAAAATTGGTAGACACGGCCGTTCCCATGATCCTTGCCAGGAGGAAGAAGGGGACATGCCTGCCTGACTCCCCACCCAGCTATGCAATTTTCCTTACATGCCCCCAGTGTTTGCAAACTGCCCACTCAGCCTTTTCATAGTGTCTAGGCTTCTCCTGCCTGGTTGTGTGCATGCATCTTCTCTCTTTTCATTCTCTCTGATTTATTCTGCCAAGAGACAGAGGTCTTCTGTGTGAAGTAAGCCTTTGGTGGTCAGAAGATCTGACAGATCTTTAAACAGATCTGATCCAGAGCACTTTGCCTCTTCAAGTGGCTGCACTACCATTTTAGACTCCAGCTCCAAATCAAGATGATCAATAAACCTACTACAATCAAGTAACAGAACCTCAAATCTCTGAAATGCTGGGTGAGATCGAAAACTTTAAAAAACAAACTTGTGCACCACTTAACATGTGCGCCACTTAACGCCAGGGATATTCCAATCCCTGTCGTTATGCAGTTAGGTCATTATGTGAACACTCAGTCTAATCTATTGCCTTTGTTGTGTAAACAGAGCTTCCCTGCCAGACACTGGCTGGTTGCACAGGCTACTGGAGATAGACTGCCTTTTCTTTGCATTAAGAGCCTCTCTATTATGTAAACAGACACTCTGCTGCAGGCTATGGGAGATGCAATTACCTCATTAAGAGCATCTTTATTGTGCTTTGACCACCATCATATATGCAGTCTTTCCTTAAGCGAATGGTTGTTAAGCAGCTCACGCCTGCAGTTGCTAACACAACAGTAATTTTCTGTCTTAAAAAGATGGGATTGTTCGCTTCAGACACAATGGAGGAAATAGACACTGCAAGGGACATAGAATCCTGACTTGAACGTCTGTCAGAAGAAGAATACAGCAGAGCCAGGCTAGCAATTATTAGAGAGCTGAATGGGGCTGAGCCTGCAAATCATCCAAGATTTTTCTGGTCCGTTTTTGCAATGAATGGCATAGTGGTGTTTGGGAAATGACTGCAATCTGTCCAGTGTCTGGGATTTTATATGCAGTATCACTGGGATTGCAAACACCCGAGAGAGATGCATGTCCCCCAAAGAGAACTATGTTCAGGAATTATTATGCAATTATTATATTATTTAAAAAATTATCTTAATTTTTTTACCAGCAGTGAAGCTGCTGGTAAGGTTAACATGTGGCATCTCCAGCAGGGAAATGAAGTGTCACCTTTTGAATGTCAATACAGTTTATCACGCAACCATTAAAGGCACAGCAAATATGGCAGAGTAATCCTAGACCTATGTGACAGAAACTAACTTTTTTTCTGAGAACACCATTGCCAGAAGTGGAAGATCCAATAAGCCCAGAAAAAAATTCTTTGGATCTCCCAGGAACTGTGAGTCACTTAGGGCCCAATCCTAGCCAACTTCCTAGCATTGGTGCAGCCGCAATGCAGCCCCCAGGTAAGGGAACAAGTGTTCCTATAACTTAAGGAGGCCTCTGTGACTGCCGAACACCACAGGATATAGTGTGTGCCCCATTGGCTTGGCTGCACTGGCACTGGAAAATTGGATAGGATTGGGCCCTAAGTGATGCCTGATGAAGTGCGCCAAATGCTTCCCCCCTTGTGATGTTCCAAACTCTGCTCCTCCCACTCTAGCTCTCCTCCCCTCCACATTTCATTTTCCTGTCTGCCTTCCTTTGCTACTCCAAGGAGTGGCAGGAGGAGCAGTGGGGGCAAGTAGGTGGATATGAATGGGCACCCCCCACCTCGGCTGCCTGAGGCAACCATTTCAGTTGGCCTCTTGGATGGGCTGACCCTATTAATATGTGAAAGAGAACAAGGAACGAGTCATTCAAATGCACAGTACTCAGGTAGTACAGCTCTCTCATGTGACCATACACTTCAGCATTTGTATTAAGTGAAAAGTGCGGAAGAGTTTCGCAAACATTTTATTCCCTCTCAGAAAATGCCCCCATGATTTAAAAAAATGGAGTGGGTGGGTGGGTTTGAAAATGTACAAATATTTTTGTGCCTGGTTTTCAGTATACAGTCAGTTCTTGGTATTCACAGAGTTTAGGTTCCTGGAAACCCCAAATCCACGGAGAGAGAGTCATTGATCAATAAGGGTTTAGGAGGGAGATGTCAGCAGGATACCTGCTACTAACTAACCTGCCAGCAGGAGACCCTCAGGATCACAGCTGAAATCTTCAAAATGGCACCCACGAGTAGCACGGAAAAGTTTGCACATTTGAATTGGTTCCAAGTTCTCAGAGTGTGGTTCTGAGCAAATTGTTGTATTTCAGTGTTATTAAATGTTGAACAGTGCAATCTTATGCATGCATACTCAGAAGTAAGTCCCACTGGGTTCAATGGAACTTACTCTCAGGAAAGTGTGTCCAGGAATGCAGCTTAAATGTGAACTTTACATATATAATGTACCTTTTTAAAGTTCTGCTTAAGAAGGCATATGAGAGGTTTGTCACAAGAACAAATACATAAGCTACATTATTTTATTGGCATTATTGTTGAGCTGTGTATTTATCAGGAATGGGAACTCCAGTTAGGTGACTTGAATTTGAGTTACAAAAACACGTGTTTTTCACTGACTCATGCAGACTCGAGTCACCTGCATCGATGACTCGGGCATTGACTCAAGTCTGAGGCCACTGACTCGGCACTCGGTTCCCACGCATGCAAACTCGAGTCTGTCCGTGCTTGCTTACTTTTTTTGTGGCATGAAAGACCTCGTGGGGCCATCATTCAAAATGGGCAAGCAGCAGGGAAGTTCTAGCCAGGAGGCAGGCAAGGGTTAATGTTTTTGGTTATGCATTTGGGGGATGGTGGGAGCGGGCTCTCCTGTCCATCTCTGAAGGAACTGATGATCATTGGAAGAAGGATGGGCAGTTTGATTTTTTTCTTTGAATGAGGTAGGGCAGGAGGAGGAGCCCAAGGGGGTTCTTAGAATTGACTGGAGAACCAGGGAGGGGGAGAAAGGGAATTGGGAAAGCAGGGAAGGCAGTTTGTAGCAATCCCACTTTTCAACCACAAGGTTCCTCATGGCTCTGTTGTTTCTTGGGAGAAGGAAGTCTCATTGAATGATCTGTGCAAATGGGACTACTTCAAAGTGGAGCTGAAAAGGATCAGGTCATACTGGTAAGCCTCCCAGCTGCTGTGCATGACCCTTCTCCCTCTTGCTGCTTCTGTCCCTGCTCTCACACAGTCCATCCCACCCCCTCCCACCTTGTTTATAGATGGGATGGGGACAGTAGGGAACTGTTTAAAGAGAATGTGGAAACACACACACACACACACACACACACACACACACACACCCCTCAACAGCAGCTCTTTTTTTCCCCCATGGAGCCACAGCTGATTTTTTAAAGGGGAAAGATCAGTGACTCAAATCTTTTCGAGTTGCCAGACTACTCTGGGTGACTTGGAAAATCTGCCCATTATGGCTCATTTTTGAGTCAAGTCATGGGGGTAGAGACCCATGACTCTACTTGACTCAAACCACGCTTGATTCGACCATCCCTGGTATTTATTAACTGCTGCTGCCAGTGGTCACCTTATCTTACATAACAACAACAACAACAACAACAACAACAGGTATTTATATACCGCCTTTCTTGGTCTTTATTCCAGACTTTATTCAAGGTGGTTTACATAGGCAGGCTTTATTAAATCCCTTATTAAATAGGGATTTTTACAATTTCAAAGAAGGTTCTTTCTTTCAAGAACCACTACATTCAAGGTGTTTCATTTCGATCTGACTTCACATTCTGGCCTCCATCCTCCCACGCTCAGAGCAGATGGAATTGCTCGGCTTCAGCTTGTCAGCTGCTTTAAGGTCGCACGGTGCCGGTGGCCTCAAACTGGCGACCTTGTGGATGTTATCTTCAGGCAGATGGAGGCTCTACCCTCTAGACCAGACCTCCTGCCCTAACAGAATTACATGTTATGAATTCTGATAGACCTCCTTTATAACATTGATTAGCAGTTAATATGCCATAATCATTGGTTGATTTAATCAATGATAGCATCAATTAAACCAAGTGGTCTGATAGTTGGTGATCTCTGTTGAGTATTTTGAATGAGACAGTCCGTGGAGAAGATGACACTTCTCAAGGCTTGGGGAGAGCCAGAGAAATTGACAGACAAGACATCCTGTACTTTTTTCAAATTTATGTTAAGGCTCATTCATGCAGTCAGTTTCCATTAATTATCAGCAGCCACAGTTCATCTGCAATCATCTATACCCAGATGATCACATAGGAAAATAACACCATTGCTTCCCCCAGTTACAGTCACTGGGAAAAATGCTGCAACACTTTTGAAAACTAGTCAATTCTGTGTATGACCCAGGTCACATAAATGTTGCAGCTATGACCTATGTGCCCAGGAGTAGGGTGGGATTGGCAATGGGTTCCCAGCCTCATACTTTTATTTTATTTATTTATTGGGGTTGTAGCACAAAAAACGGTTGAAGACCACTAGAGAATCTGACAGTGTGACCCAGCTCATAGAAAGCTACTCGTGGTAATGTACTGTACTGTATTGTTTGTTTGTTTGAAAAAGTTGTGTTCTGCCCTTCTCCCAAGATTCAGGATGATCTACAATTGTATTGTACAATACAATGCTGGATCCACCCCCTCTGCTTTCAGTTCCTCCCCAACATGCCCCATTATTCACCCTCCCTGCCCTGACCACTGATAACTCCCCGGTGCCTCTCAGAGCTGCTGCTGCATGTGCTGCATGTCCTCTTATCATTTACAGTAGTGTCCCAGCAGTGCACAACAGCAGCCCCTGCAAATCACCTTGTACTACTGCAATGTTAGTCTGGCAGCAGAAGATCTCAATAGGATTGGGGTGCTAGAGTTGTTGTTTCTGGCAGGATCATGCTCCATATATGTATAATAATAAAATATTTAATTTATTTCATAGCATGATAATTAATTGCTCCTCATAACTGAGTTTAAAGGCACCTTTTAAAGTTGTGGTTCTTGAATATTTAGCAGGGCTGGAGCAAACTGTTCCTGTTCACCCCAGTGTAGTATCTTCTCCAGTGTCTATTTCCTGGTGACTCCTTTGTCCTTTATTTTGATTATAAGGCCCTTTAGGACATGGAACCATCTTCTCAGTCCTTGTGCTATGTGTTTGAGAACTTTTTTGTTGAAATGTTTGTATAAATAGTCTCTCAAAATAATCATAATAATAATTAACAGTGTTTTTTATTTCAAGGGAAGAGTTATGCAGTTATGCAAAATCTATCTAAATTTTCAGCCCTAGTGTAGCCATGCCAATGGGGTGTGTGCTGCATCCTTTAGATATAGGCTTTAGATATAGGCTGCAAACTTTAGATATAGGCTGATGGGTTCTGAGCTGTCTGTGACAGATCAGGAGAGAGATCTTGGGGTGGTGGTGGACAGGTCGATGAAAGTGTCGACCCAATGTGCGGCGGCAGTGAAGAAGGCCAATTCTATGCTTGGGATCATTAGGAAGGGTATTGAGAACAAAACGGCTAGTATTATAATGCCGTTGTACAAATCTATGGTAAGGCCACACCTGGAGTATTGTGTCCAGTTCTGGTCGCCACATCTCAAAAAAGACATAGTGGAAATGGAAAAGGTGCAAAAGAGAGCGACTAAGATGATTACGGGGCTGGGGCACCTTCCTTATGAGGAAAGGCTACGGCGTTTGGGCCTCTTCAGCCTAGAAAAGAGACGCCTGAGGGGGGACATGATTGAGACATACAAAATTATGCAGGGGATGGACAGAGTGGATAGGGAGATGCTCTTTACACTCTCACATAATACCAGAACCAGGGGACATCCACTAAAATTGAGTGTTGGGCGGGTTAGGACAGACAAAAGAAAATATTTCTTTACTCAGCATGTGGTCGGTCTGTGGAACTCCTTGCCACAGGATGTGGTGCTGGCGTCTAGCCTAGACGCCTTTAAAAGGGGATTGGACAAGTTTCTGGAGGAAAAATCCATTATGGGGTACAAGCCATGATGTGTATGCGCAACCTCCTGATTTTAGAAATGGGTTAAGTCAGAATGCCAGCTGTAGGGGAGGGCACCAGGATGAGGTCTCTTGTTATCTGGTGTGCTCCCTGGGGCATTTGGTGGGCCGCTGTGAGATACAGGAAGCTGGACTAGCTGGGCCTATGGCCTGATCCAGTGGGGCTGTTCTTATGTTCTTATGTTATCCTGTGGTGGGAGGGTAGTTATGGAAGCTTCCACAAGATAAGGGAACGTTGGTTCCCTTGCTTTGCAAGGTTGCATTGCAGCTGCACCAATGCTGGAAAGTTGGATAGGATTGGACCCTCAGTCTGCTATAGCATATGGTTTTGAAAACTGAAGTAGCAACAAAATAGGAAGGTTGTTAAAACTTTCACACTTCATTACACATTTCTAAAAAGATAGAGAAGAATTGAAAATTGGGGGGGGGGGAAACCCCAGTATTTTGAAAAGTGGCATTTTCAGTTTGGAAATGGCAAAATCATAGAAGGGGATCTACAGATAGAATCATGATGGTGGTTTTCCTTCATCACTAGCTGAACTTGATTTCTCCTGTTTGGCTTTCTTCACTGGTCATTATATACCAGTGGCCAGAATCCACCGCAGAGGCAGTGTATTGACAACACAACCTTATGCATGTCTACTCAGAAATAAGCTCCATTGTGTTAAGTTGGGCTTACTCCCAGAAAAGTGTGCATAGGATTGCAACTTTAAGCATGCCTAACTTGGGGGGAGGGGCAGGACTATGGTCATTTACCGCACTTCCTGGTTCCTCAGCAAGATTGATTTTTTCCTCAGTGAAACACACGAGGACTGTATGCACATCTAGTATAGGTGGACCTAGTATCACCTAGCCTACCACCAATCCCTAGATGCATATTTATTTTCGAATTGGATTATATTAGCTGATTGTTTTTACAGCAGTAAGATTAATTTTTTTACTTTCGTCTACAAGGAAACCTTCCATTTCTTGCCATGTGCGCCACTTTCCATTCCAGAATGTTCCAGAAGTGCACAATTTTAAGCGCTGTCAAAGCACCATTTATGACATCTGTAAAGCAGCTACCACTGCCAGAATGCTAGCTCCAGCAATGGTAGAGCCCAAGCTGTAAAAGACTCTACTACATATGGTACATACTACTACTAACATATGGTAAATGTTGATTGAGGGTAGTGTCCATGGTCGATGCAAGGTACCATTTAGTACCTAGTACTGGTACTGCTCTGCAAACATGGGAAATGGATAGTACTCAGCTGAAAGATAGGTTAGTCCCACCTTTGCGGTGTGTGTATATCATAGTAGATCTGAGTCACAAACAGAGATGTCATAGGCTGCCTGTCTTAAGGTTAGGCTTCCTATACAATCCTATAAGCATTAACTCAAAAGTAATCCCCACTGATCTCAATGGGACTTACCTCTAGGTAAGGATAGGTGCATAGCAGTGGTTCCCAACTTTTTTGACTGGCAGTTCCCCTGACCTACTGGGCCATTGGCTGTGGCTCCCCATTAAGGTTACAATTATACATACATTATACAGGGTGGTGGTTTTTCACGAGGATTCTGTGGCTCCCAGGGAGTCATGGCTCACAGTTTGAGAACCAGTGGCGTATAGGATTCCATCCTTTGTTGCCTCTACATTTTGAGAGAGATCCAGAAGTAACTGGTCTGCATAGATGAATTTGTTTCTTATCACATTCAAAACTGGTACGTACCTTGAATGGCATAATGTTGCTGCCCTGTCTCTTCCTTAATTAAATCATTCAAGCAAACTGAAAATTAACATCGCAAAGAATATTCATTTGCTATTTTGGCAGCTGTGTGACCTTGGGACAGGCATTTCTAAAGGTCCTGTGGGCTCTTAGCTGAAATTTTACTGCTCTTGGAAAGGATGTACTCATCTTTGATCTGCTGGGATATGTAGGATGCCAAGGTCTGCAAAAAGAGAACATTGACAGGGGATTGAATTTGAATGGTGGGAGCAAAGAATATCAAGTTTTGATTCTACAACTCTAGCTGATTTTTTTGTTTATTACTTTAAGAACTGCATATGGTAAAGCAACACTTAAACTAGTGGTTTTTCATTTGTTTTTGTTTTTTTATGAAGGTCTCTGACTTTGGTCCAGTGCTTTGATTCATTCATTATTGCTCCATCCCCAAATTTAAGAACTTTAAAAATCCAAAGTTTTTAAAACGCACAGCAAAAAATTCTATCTATATATAAAATTCTATCTACTTGTAAATTATGCAGCATCCATCACATTTAATGTGTTGAGTCCTGTGTTGTTGTTTTCTTTGAAAATTATTTTACCATTTGGCTGCATTCCCATTCTTTGTCCCACTTTATCTAAAGCAAATTCTTGTGACAAAGCAAACAAATACAGTCATTTGCACTGAGCACTTGTATGGGAGCATTTGTATGTGACACCAAAAAAATGTGAGAGCAATTTAAATGTTCTCCTTAAGTGTCGCATATGAAACACTTCATCCTGTCTTTTTTTATATAGTTGGTGGAATTAGGACCACTCAAAAATCAAAATACTTTCAGCAGTGTTTTAAAAGGCCCAAGGGTAAGATTTTCTGACATAAACCTTTTTAGCAGTATGTAAAGAATGCATAAGAAGCCATTTCAGATTTCTGGACCAATTTTTAGCTTATGGAAGTAGTGGTGTAGCTGAGGCCCAGGGTCACTGAAAATTTGGCGCCCCCCCACAACAAAATCAAAACCAATTAGTAATTAATAATTGTTATATTAATCAATGAATAATACTAATCCATTAATGTATCATTAATTAATATACAGCATTAATTCATCTATATTATTAAGAAGCAGTAATACATTATCAATCTCTTGCTATGAAATTCAGCATGTACTAACCTCATAATTTAGACAAGAAGTGAAACAATATCAACATGAAAATAAAACTGTTGAGAGAGGGAGATGAATTAATAAACAAATGAATAAAACTAGTAAATAAGACAACTTTTTATAAACATTTCCAAACAAAACTGAATAAATTTGGGCAGTGGATTGTAAGCAATAAATCAGCAATGATAGATTTTAAACATTGGAGTGGAAGAAATGTATAAAAACAAAATGGTTGAACTTGCTAGACTAGCTACACTGGAAAGGAGTTTGAACATCACCAATTTAATGCAGTACTGATGGGAAAACATCAAATGTCATTTGGGGTTACATTAGCAGACACACTGAGTACATGCCAAGGGATAATACTGCCTGCCCCTCTTTTTAAACACAGATCAAGCCTCAATTCAAAGAGTATTAAAAATGTTATTTACCAGGATTCCATCCAGTGGCATGATTCTGTGTTGTGAAAAGTCAACCCCTTTTTGCTTTGCAGCTATAAAACTAGTTCACTGACTATTTTTGTATGGTTCAAATGAATTACCTTGATACCGTTATTTTCTGCATCAACTTTCCTATAATTTTAATGCTGCCTTCATTCCAGTTATTGGACAATGGGAATATATTACTCTGGGGCACAAAGGTGTTTCATAAAAGGAAACGTGGCAGAAAATTGAAATCCAGCACATTTTAAGGGAAAAAAAAATCACTGAATAAATAACAGAAATGTCCATTTGCCTGTCCCTTTTAATCCTACATCACACTCAAACTATTGGGCACGTAACTGAATATCACAACTGTACCCGAAGAAATAATGGAGTGTCTTTACAGTAAAATATAACAGCAGTAAACTGATGAGTTTAACTCTGCCGATAGAGAGGCTGTAAACATGACAATTGACTGTGACTGATTTCAGGCTAAGGGCACAATCCTGAACCACCCTTGGGCTGGCACAAGTGCTTTACAAGTGTCACACCACCCCAGGAGTTGGGAGGCTGAATCCAGCACCATTGCGCCAGGACAGCAATGAGTTCTGCTGGCCGAGTCAGGCCAGCTGGAGGTCTGGGGAGAGCAGAACGGGGGCATTTCAGGATGGGAGAGGGCTGGCAGTGGGCAGGCTCATGAGTAACCCAGGGCTGGGTGGGAGGTGAGCCCAGGATCCAGCATTTAGGCTGGATTCTAACCCCACTCCTGGGCAACCCTGTGCAGCGCTGGGCTGCTGCTGTGTTACCTGGGGTAAGGGGGATTAATCCCCCTTGCCTTGGACTGAACCGCAGCCAGCCCCAACCCTGTGCTGGATGCCTTGGAGGCTCGGATTGGACTGTTAATTACTCTGCACTGAGTTCTACAGCACTGTGCAGGAGACCTTAAAGGTAGAGAGATCAGCAAAGTATTGGAACTCTGATTTGACTTTTAATAACTCTTAATTACCCTTAAGGGCTTCCGTAGCTTTGTTTAAAACTTAGGAGAGCTTCAGAAGCTTGGAGTATGTAACTGATTTACGGCAACAGTTGCACAAATCAGCAAAATGGACAAGATAAGAGGTGGTGTGGTTGCTGCTGATGCTGGGGGGGGGCACTGCCACCTGGTATTACAGGATACCCCAAGCCCTGTGGGAGCTGTGCCAGTATGTGGAAGTAGATCAACAGATATGCTGTCACATTAAATCTGTTGATATACTTTGCCATGAGCACCTGTTTTATTAATACATGAAACTAGAATATCAGAATTCTTCTAGAACTATGATCAAATTTTGTTGATTAACTACTGAGTAATTTCAAAACAAAGAAAAACAGATTCAACCAAATAGGACTGATGCTCCCTCAAGTTCAGTTTCTTCTCTGGAAAAAACCTTAGTGTCATTTGAAGTGGCCTGACATACTGCAAGGTGCAAAAAGCCTGATAATATTGTTGAGGGAATAGTGATGCTAGCAGCAGTGCAAGGGTGAAAACTGTGGAATAGATGCTGTCAAGAAGAGAGAAACAGTACTACAGGTGGACCCACGTTATCTGCGAAGGCTCCATTTCACGTAAAGCCTCCAGTGGGCCTCAGAAAGACCTCCGGTGGTCCTAGAAGGGCACTGCCTAGAAGAGTTGCCTCCAGAGGCTTCAAGTTGGGCCGAAATTGGTTTAATGGGGGTCCAGAGGACCCGTGTTGAACTAAATCTGTGGATTCAAAATCCAGGGATAAGTAGGCTCAACCTGTACTTTCTAACAGCATCAAACAACCAATTGTTAGAGAATATTTTGGATCAACGTCTTACGGTGCTACCATTTCTTTCAAATTTTAGTTGCAAATGGATGAATCTGTGGATATAATAGGTCATCTTCAATTCAAGGTTTTTTTGTGAGATACAAAGGAGAAGAGCACTCCAGCAAAATTTCTGCAATGCCTTACCAACTACCAACCAGTACAGAAGACATCCTTAATATGGTGAACATTTCCCCTTCCCCCCCCCCCCAAGAAATATTGCCTTCTCTAGTTGGACTGTTTGGCTGTGTGCACTGATGGAGCTTGGTGAAAGTTTCAATATGGATTACATAGCTAAGAACCAGGTAGCATTCTGGTTGCAAACATTAGGAAGCCATGATGACCAAGGTTAGGGCTTTAAATTCCTGTATTTTCAATAAAATGTGTGAAGAGAAGGGATCACATCAGCAGGACTCATTGTTCCACTCTGATTTCCGTTGGCTGCCTCGAGAAAAAATTCTTGGACGAGTTGCTGAATTTAAAACTGAAATTGAAATTTTCCTACAGGAGAAGAAGCATACATTGCCTGACTGCTTTGGAGATGTTGCTTGGCTGGCAAAGTTGGTTTATTTGACTGACATCTTCAGGCACTTGAATGAACTGAATGCAGACATCAAACCATCATGGACATCAGTGAAAAAAAATTACTTCACAAAAAAACTTGAATTGTGGAGAGAAAAAATGACTAAAAGACAAAATGGCTGATTTCCCAGAACTGAGTGCTGTGCTAGAAGATTTGTCACAAATAGTGCTCAGTGATATTTAAGTTTTTCCGAAGATCATTTGCAGAAGCTTGAGGAAGAAATGAACAGATATATGCGTGAAAATTTGACATCATGCAAGATAGCTGGGTCAGGAATGTATTCTATGTGAATGAAGGCTGAGAAGATACCCCAGGAATTCAAAAAGAACTGACAGTCTCCAGGGAAATAAAATGCAGAATGAACTTTTTGAAAGCCTTTCGTATTCAAAATTTTGGACTCTGCTCAGAATAAGCCCATTTTGACATGAGAAACTGAAAGAGCTCTTCTCCTGTTTCCCACAATCTGTAAACAAACAAAAGGTTTGAGTCTTTCCTCAAAAGGGAGTTCTATGGGCCACTTACAGCAGTGGATCTAGCAGATTGCCTGCTAGAAGGCTGCTGGGGGAAGCAAGAGAGTTCAGGAGTTAACCTGGAAGATTCAGGTTCAAATTCCCCTTCAACCAGGAAGCTTCCTGGGTGACCTTGGGCCAGGCACTATCTCTCAGCCTCTCCTGCCTCACAGGGATGTTGTGAGAATGAAAAGAAGGTATTTGTATACCACCTTGAGCTTCACCTTGAGTGGAAGGGCAGTGTAAAACTGTGAAAAATATATGGGCAATACAAAATGAAAACTTCAGAGTAAACTAGACATGATATTTTCTGTTTTGTGACTGGATGTCTGGGGGGACTCCGCACAAGGGAACTCCGCACAAGAGCTGAGTTTGGTGGAGTTTGGTGGAGGCGGTTTAAGCAGGGAAGCAGCTCAAACCGCTATCAGCTGCAAGGAGAAAACCGTATGAGCACAAAAATTACACTGTGTAATACAAAAATTGATTGTGTTGAATTTTTAGTATTTTTTTAACAACTCATAGGCAACAACTCCAACAGCAATCTTATTTTTTTTGTATCATCAAAACTTTTTTTTAGTTAACCTAAATTTTGTGTTGTTATTTATCTTGTTGCCTAATGCATTGTAACATACGTATTATACAACTGATTAGTGTTATTTGTGGCTAAACTATTGATGCTATGCCCAAAAATAGCAGCATTTTTACATCCACACACTAAAATTAATAAACATTGAAATACTCAGATAAACACAAAATTTTGTTAAAGTGTTATGCATATAAGGATAGCCCCCCCCCATAGTAGTTTATTTAACTGATTTATATCCTGCCTTTTCCTCTGAATAAAAAGAACACTCAAGGCGGCATACAACACAGAGGGGGGGAAATAGTAAAATGTCAAAATAGGAATGAAATACAAAGCGCAATAATAATAAGAATAAGAAGAATAAACAATAGTACAAATTAAATTTAAAAATATAACCATAATTTGAGGGGGCTATCTTGAACCATACCACCATTTATACTGCCCTCTCCCTCGCAGGGCAGAGGCAGGAAGTCTTGAGCAGCCGATTGGCTGGCTGGCTGGCTGGGAAGGGGGTAAGGTATGACTGCTTGCTGGGCAGACTGGTGTGCTCAGCAGCAGCTCAGTGCTGATTTCAAGCCGCTCCCACCTGCCCCATGTACTGAGATTAGCTAGTTGCTACAGAAACTACACAGCTAGGCTAATCAGCAGCACTAATCACTCTTCCTAATGAGTATATTTACTAAGAAGCTGTCTGTTGGATTGCATGACTCCGGAACAGCTAGATGACATGAGTTTGGTATATGTTCTGAACGGCAACCAGACAGCAGACATTGATAAATAGGTGGCTTTTTAAATATTATGCAAGGACATTATCCTTGTATTGCAAAATTCATGTAACCTCACTGACAGCCCAATCCTATGCACGTCTACTCATTATAGTCCCATTATTGTCAATAGGACTTACTCCCAGGTAAGTGTGGATAGGATTGCCTTAATCTCTGCAAATGCAATGACAATTTGTTAGTCTCTCTGTGTACTATGAAAGTGTAGAGCAAATCTAGATGATCTTGTAAATTCCAGCATCATATTGACATGGTCTAAAGTTCCATGGTCTAAAGCTCTCATAAGTTCCATTAATTTAAATAAGGGAGTTAGGTTTGTGATTTTTATCTATTTCACAAAAATCAGAGACCCTGGATCAAACTAGATGTCACCTTAAACATGTGAATAGAGATTTCCCCCAGACAAACAGCAGGCCAGATTGACACAAGAGTGGGAGGAGAAAGGGTTAAAACTGTCTTCTTCCATGCCACGGTCCTGATTTGAAGCAGGCCCGATCCTGATGTTCTAATATTTACTGGACAAAGAATGGTTGCCCCAATCACATGCTTAAAGTTACATCTAGTTTGATCAAGGAAACCACACTTTCCACAGAACAAAATAGGAACTTTCTTCTGAGTAGACCTGGTTAGGATTGTGCCCCAAGTCAGAAATGCTCAATCACTTAAATCTTGAATAGACTCAAAATTAAATTGCAAAAAACCCTTGTGTTTATGCCACTCTGCCGCAGAAGGTGATGTCCCTTCCCAACCTTCAAGAAAATTTTTGATGTGTCGTTATATTGCTAGGATAAGCAGATGTACATTGATTATGTTTTTTCTAGAGCTGCACTTCTGCCTCTCATTGTCTGTTTTACTGTTTGGGTGGTTGTCATGAAAGAGGAAGGGGGTCTCTCAGTATCTTCAAGCTAAATCCAGGATGGTAGGATCTAGTGGTTAGCATGCTCATTCCAGTCCTGCTCCCAGGGCCTCTGAGAGGAATTTTGTCAGGGGGTACAAAGTTTCTTTTGGGCCCCTTCCCAAAGGGGGAAGGGGCAATGGGAGCAGGCAGAATGGGAGACAAAGTAAGGCGGGGGGGGGGGGGTGCTGACAGCCAGAATAGTCTTTAAAGCCCAGGTCTACCAGGCTTCTTGATGTGGAGCCCAGGTCTACCCAACCATGCAGCATTGGCGGCTAGATAAAGTAATATGGAAAACCAAACACACTCCTTTATCTCTCTAAAATATTTGAAGTTTAGCAAATCATTGCAGAAAATTAGCATTACTGTAGTTAGAGTCACACTAGAATGGACAGTGTCCTGTGTGCACCAAAATAAACTTCTGCAGCAGCTATAGACCTGCAGCTGGGTCCCTGAGCTCCGATACAGTCCTTCATGGTTATTGGGTCCACAAGGCAAAGAGCTATGGTAGCAGGTCAGTTTCCTCCCAGATGTGATACGGTGTTAATGAGGGTCATGGATGCATTCCTGGGCCCAGTGTGCATGGCTTGCAGCAGCAGTTGCCACTGCATGCCCACCATTGTGCCCCCAACATCATGCTCAGGCAGCAAGTTCAGGCGAGTTAGGAAAATGTCAGATCCCAGGAACTTTCTGGACCCCCTCCTTTGACTCCTGGGCCCAGGTACAAATTACCCCCTTTACTACCCTCTCCTAGGCCCTGCCTGCTCCCTCTCCCCCACAGCTGAGTGGGAAAAAGACTTGGTAGACTGTATCTGCTGCCACCAGCTCAGGAGCCAATGATCAGTCTCATTCCTACCTCAAGTAGGAATTCTGATTCCTGAAAGAGAAGGTTCGTCCCTCACCGTGGCTTTTGACTTATTGTTTCCAGTGAGTAAGATATAACTTTCTGAACACAATGGGCAGGATGTGGTGACGGCATCTGGCCTGGATGCCCTTAAAAGGGGATTGGACAAGTTTCTAGAGGAAAAATCCATTACGGGTGACAAGCCATGATGTGAATGTGCAACCTCCTGATTTTAGAAATGGGCTATGTCAGATGCAAGGGAGGGCACCAAGATGAGGTCTCTTGTTATCTGGTGTGCTCCCTGGGGCATTTGGTGGGCCGCTGTGAGATACAAGAAGCTGGACTAGATAGGCCTATGGCCTGATCCAGTGGGGCTGTTCTTATGGCTTACTTCTGAGTAAAGTAAATAACACCATTTTCAAACACCTCTGCTTATGGCATTGTACAAAACAAAGGAACAATGCCTGCAAGCCTGCTGCTCCCAGAGGCTGAATGCACAGAAGCTGCTAATGAGTTAAACTTACCGAAAACATGGAAATACATGTATTTTGTATTGAAAGCAAATACACAGGAAAACAGGGGAACTTGGGGAAACTGATTCATCACAGGTTTTATTTGACTTTAGTACAGGGGAGCATGACACCCCCCCCCATTTAAGTGGCGCCCCTAACCAAATTCACTCTTTCTGGCCCTCCACTGTGTTTCTCTGCAACCTTCTTTTGACTACAGCAGCCCTGAGAGAAGTGATGCCATTACCTCTTATGTCTTCTATTTGACACTTTTGTTAATGCAACCCCAGAACGGCATTTCCTTTCCCCTTTGTGTATCAGTGTGTCATATTGTGACCTTAGGAAAAGAAAGGAAGAGTCAAAAAGAACAGCATTGGAATGCATCCAATACTAATCTGTTTATTTTTCTTTCTTTTTCCCTAGTCTGTCCAGTTTTGGAGACTGAAGTGAAGCTGAAATGTATCCATGTTTGTGGCTTGTGAAACCTTAATAACCTCAAGAGAACTGGTCTAAAAGAACCACTTGACTTCCCTGGCTTTGAACTCTTGCAGAGCATTTAGAGGGAACAGAAACACAGGACCAAAGCTAATGGGTCTGAAATGTTGCAACATCTCTCTCCCCAAGAGACTAAACTAAAACACAAAGAGACTATTCAAGATTGTATTTGCTGGAGCTTTTGCTTGTGTGTGTGCTTGTTACATTTTTTTTTTTTTTTTTAGAGAAAACATTAATTCAGGAACACATAAATGAGAAATCCTTGGGTTTGGATTTCATTTTCCTCTTTGTGTTTTTTGTGTGTATAGTTTAATTAAAATCATGTTGTATAAAGTAATGTCAAAAACTGGACCAAGGCTCTTAGAAAAAGCAAACGTTCCCAAGTTCTGCACAATTTCTTTTTCTCATTATGGATGCCTGGAATTCAGATTCTTCTTTCTAAATACCCTTCATGACTTAACTAATCGATTAGCTAGGCTTTAGCTAGCCTCTCTCTTTTGAAAGATGTACTGTACCAGCGGGTAAGTTTATTATTTGTTTTATTTATTAAGACTTTTTAAAAAATAAAAGACTGTAAAGGTTCTGGCGTACACTGCTTCTCTAGTTCATAAAAATAAAAAAAATGCAGTTTACAGAGAGGCATTTGATTTGTCAATTTCATTTAAAAAGTACATGAAAAAAATCTGAAACAAATATAAAATTTGTTTTACTGACTGAACCATAAACTGCGGGCAAGCAAAATGAAGCACTTTGCAGTGCCATGGATTTCAAAAGAGGGCAGTTAACTGATAGAGCTGAGCCAAACATTTTCCAGGTTAGCATTTCAGGCAGAAAGTTCCAATTGGTTCTTAACCACCTTTCTTACAACTGTTTGCTACTAAGCCAGGTTTTGCTCCTACATGGCTTGTTCACTGCTGTTTTATGGGAAAAAAAGAAAAAAAAAAGCTGTTAGAAGTGCCCTATCAGTAATTAGCACTGCCCAGGATGGTCTGCATATATAGGAGAACTAATCCACCATACTAGTTACCAGTTGGACTGAGCTTCCCAGAATAAATCATATGTCAATAAAAATTACTTTTGGCTTCCCATCAGGTTGTATAACCATGCTGAGCACAAGAGATGCTATCTCTGGCAGCTTCATCTTGAGGAGGACGAATAGGGACTCGGAAGAGAGAAAGAATCACAATGTCCATACCAGTTTGATATGTGTGAGTGTCAGCAAATACACAAACAAATTCACAAAGGTGTGCCCATCAGAAGGGAGTCATATGAATTACAACAGAAGAATTTGGATTCACCTTTCAGAATGCTAATTCCATCATGCAATACCGGCCACAAAATGGGGGTGGGGGTTCAAAGGCAAAGCATTCACTAGAACTTGAAAAGGTTAGTGGTCATTTACCTTACAAATCTAGGCGGGTCCATAGCTTGCTGATACTCATAAAGTAAACAGGTGGACACATTTCTTCCAGATTAAAAAAAAAAAAATCTGACCTCAACATGGAAACATAACTACTTTTTAAAGCTTTGCAGGCTTAGATACAGAACAAACATTCAAAACCCCATGTGGAAATGGTTTTCTCATCCATGAGGTTTTTTTCCACAGAATAAACCTTTTCTATCTGCAAGTTTGCAATCAACCAAGTGGGTTTTGAATGTTTGGCAGGAAACTCATGATTAGCTGACATCTGTGACTTTAGAGTCCTCAGAGAAGGTGTGATGAACAGCACTGAGGGAGGGGTTAGTGTGGCCTTCTCCACAGATAAATTCGTGTGAATGCAAATTCCACGTGGGTTGATGCTCATGGATGCAATTTCCCACAGATGTGATTTGGACCTTACTGAAAGGAGGGGCTGATAGAGGAGGACATGTCCAATCAGCTTCTAAGAAGTGAAGATTGCTTCCTGTTGAATGATCAATGAAGGAAAATTTCCCTACAGCCAGGTGACAGCACCAGTATCTGCATTTGTAGTAGCCGCTTCTTAAAATTGGAGAAAACCCCTTGGGCACGGAGACAGGAAGACACATTGGGCCAAAGCAGTCAGAAGTAGTTAACTAAACAAAAGGGGAACATGTGCATAGAGGGAGTTTCATGGAGAGAAGTCTGTGTAACTCTTACTCATAGATATCCAGAGGCCAAGCAGGGCGTATTTGCAAGCATCCATGCTGTGGAAGTGAAGTGGGAGTATTCTGCTTAATCCAGTCACGGTCTCTTGGACAAACCAATCACACTCTCATCCTCAGTTCTCCAAACTGAAATATGTATGGCAGGTAGGCACAGGTTGTTGCCTGGATGAAAGAGAGAATTAATTGCCTTTCAAACAAACATGCTAAATAGTGAATAACAATGCCTGCATTTATTGTAACAGACAAGATAACAGTTAAACAACTGCTGTGAACCCAATATCCAGAACATGATCAGGCATTATCTCACCAGTTCTTCAACTATTGGGTACAGTTCAAACTAGTGAGCACCCAAAAATCCCAGTCCAAACATCTGGTGGGCTGTGACACCACTGATGATAATAGTAATAAAATAATTCAATGTGTCCATTTCAGGTCTTTCTCTTCTTCAAAGCAATACCCTTCCAGCTAGCCTGAGTCCCTCTGGAGCAGCTGGGGAATGCTGCTGACAGCGAGGGGGAGCTGGAGGAGGAGGAGGACATCCGAGTTACAAGCTTAGAGATGTTTGTAAGCTTATAACTCTTGGGGCCACCCAAGTACTATTTCTGTACAGAATAACTTGCATTAAACTGTATCATGAACCCAAGGATCAATTCTCATGTTTGCAGTGAAAGAAAAACTGCTTGTTTTATTAAGATCCTGCAGAGTTCAGATTATAGACTTTGACCAGGCAATGTTTAGTGCACTCCAAACATCATGAAATGCTATTCAAAAGGATAAAGTAGCCCTATACATGGTCAAAGTAATGTACAGTGAAAACATGCTTGTAGGTGTATGCATACCTACAAAAATTGAGCTGAGTGTCCCTGTGGAGTTCATGTACATCCATGTGGCCTGCCAAGTAATCTGGGAACAATGCCTTTCCATGGATGTCAGTTAAATGTTGGAATGAGCCCTACATACATTACAGTGTACATATGTAGCCTTTATATCAGGGATGTCCAAACGCTGGCCCTGGGGCCACTTGTGGCCCTCGAGGCCTCCCAATCCAGCCCTCAAGGAGCCCCCAGTCTCCAATGAGCCTCTGGCTCTCTCGAGACTTGCTAGAGCCTGCGCTGGCCTGATGCAACTGCTCTCAGCTCTCAGTCAACTATTTGATGTCTTGCGTGAGCAGAGTGACGAGGGCTCCCTCCACAGCTTGCTGTTTCACATCTGTGATGCAGCAGTAGCAGCAAAGGAAAGGCTGGCTTTGTGCAAGGCCCTGAGCCCTGAGCTATAGGCCCTGAGCTATTGCAAGACCATCATTCATTCATATAAGTTCCATCTCTAATACATTTGTTTATGTAAATTTATTCAAATTTGAAATGTAAATTAATTCTTTTTTTCCCCGGCCCCCGACACAGTGTCAGAGAGATGATGTGGCCCTCCAACTGAAAAGTTTGGACACCCCTGCTGTATATAGACTAATACTAATACAGTCAGGTCACATGTTACACAAGGGTTAGGTTCTGAAGTCAACATATAAGGGGAAAATCATGTATAGTCAGAACTACCTTAAATCCAAAAAATACATACTGTCTCTTTAAAAACTAAAATCACACTAGAAAGCCTGCACATAACTAAAATATACTTGTCCTCAATTCAAAGAATTGTGTGACATGATTCTGGCAGCTATAGCAGATCCAGTTTTTTTCCCCCCCACAAACAGCACCCTAATTTTCAGTCCAAATAGAGAATGACAGAGGCTTGAGAGGTTGCCACCTTGCCACAATCATGTGCAAGTCACCCAGGACCCTGAGAGAAGGTGGCACAATTGTCTCAATGTTAGATGCTCACATTTTCTAAACCAAAAGGAATTATATCCTCGACTAAAGTTAGAATTAAAAACAAAAAGAGAGAGTTTGATATAATCATCCATTGTCAACAGGAAGAAACTCTGGGAATTGTGGTTTTTCATTCCTCACAAACAGTGACTAAAGAGAACATAAGAACAGCCCCACTGGATCAGGCCATAGGCTCATCTAGTCCAGCTTCCTGTATCTCACAGTGGCCCATCAAATGCCCCAGGGAGCACAGCAGATAACAAGAGACCTGCATCCTGGTGCCCTCCCTTCCATGTGGCATTCTGACATAGCCCATTTCTAAAATCAGGAAGTTGCACATACACATCATGGCTTGTAACCCATAATGGATTTTTCCTCCAGAAACTTGTCCAATTCCCTTTTAAAGGTGTCCAGGCCAGATGCCGTCACCACATCCTGCGGCAAGGAGCTCCACAGACCGACCACACGCTGAGTAAAGAAATATTTTCTTTTGTCTGTCCTAACCCTCCCAACACTCAATTTTAGTGGATGTCCCCTGGTTCTGGTGTTATGTGAGACTGTAAAGAGCATCTCTCTATCCACTTTATCCTTCCCATGCATAATTTTATATGTCGCAATCATATCCCCCCTCTTTTCTAGGCTGAAGAGGCCCAAACGCCGTAACCTTTCTTCATAAGGAAGGTGCCCCAGCCAAGTAATCATCTTAAAGGTGCTCTCATTTGCACCTTTTCCATTTCCACTATGTCCTTTTTGAGATGTGGTGACCAGAACTGGACACAATACTCCAGGTGTGACCTTACCATCAATTTGTACAACGGCAGTATAATATTAGCCGTTTTGTTCTCAATACCTTTCCTAATGATCCCAAGCATAGAATTGGCCTCCTTCACTTCCGCTGCACATTGGGTCGACACTTTCATCGACCTGTCCACCACCACCCCAAGATCTCTCTCCTGATCTGTCACAGACAGCTCAGAAGCCATTAGCCTATATGTGAAGTTTTGATTTTTTGCCCCAATGTGCATGACTTTACACTTACTTACATTGAAATGCAGAGAGTCACACTTTCCAGAGTGCTTGACAGGAGGCACAGCTTAGAAACAGTTTCTTGCTTAAGCTTGGTTGGTTTTCTTGGAGAAGTGTAGGAAAGAGAGAAGTGATGGGAGAACAGCAGACTAGAACAGGGTTGTCCAAATTTTTTGGCAGGAGGGCCACATCATCTCTCTGACACTATGTCAAGGGCTGGGGGAAAAAGAATTAATTTACATTTCAAATTTGAATAAATTTACATAAATGAATATATTAGAGATGGAACTTATATGAATGAATGAAGGTCTTGCAATAGCTCAAGGCCTATAAAAGGCCTTGCACAAAGCAAGGCCAGCCTTTCCTTTGCTGCCGCTGCTGCATCACAGATGTGAAACAGCAAGTAGTGGAGGGAGCCCTCATCCCACAGCTCATGCAAGTGGTCCGTCACAGTTGGCCGTCACTTTGAGAGCAGTCGCATCAGATAAGCACAGGCTCCAGCAAGTCTCTGGAAGGCCAGAGGCTCATTGGAGACTGGGGGCTCCCTGAGGGCCAGATTGGGAGTCCTTGAGGGCCACAAGTGGCCCCAGGGTGGGGGTTTGGGCACCCCTGGAATAGGAAATTTGTGCACAGCAGAGGTAAAATTCAAAGAGCCGAGTGGTTGCACACATTCGCAATAGCTTAGGGATTTCTGAACTGAGGAAGTGGGTTTTTGAAGCCTTCCAGTTTGAAAAAATTCAATCCATCCCTAATTGTATTTCTGTTAAAAGAAGAAAAGGGGTTGCAATGAAAATGCTGTTTGGTATTCTAACTATGTTGTCATTCTAAGGGGCTTTGAATTTATGTCTCCACTGAGAACTAGCCATGATCTCATCTGTTCTGGAAGAAGAGAGACAGTTTGTGAATATAGGGAATCTATCTAGAGCTCAGCATGCTGTGGTCACAAAATAACATTGGAACAGGTTATGAACTTTGTTACCTTTAAAAAGCCAGGAAAAAGTACAGTTACTTAGCTTAGTTTCCTACGTTTTGAGTGATGGAATATGATTTCATATTTCTTCTATGAAAAAGGAAGATGACCAGTAGCTCTGTTCCTTCAAAGTGATGGACAGCATAGCTGAACTTGTTCTGAAAATTGTAATAAATGTTGTTAGTCTTCTGAATCAATCATATCACAGATTTTCTAATTGCTTCATTATGGCATTAACATGTAAACATGTTATATCATGTAATATCATACTGGAACAAACAGAGTTTTACTCACTTCAGCAACTTTTGCAGAGAAATCACATCAAGAATGCACTTAGATTCACTTTTCCCTTCTAAGTAAGTCATACATAAAACAGGGGTGGGGCATGGCAGCCAAGTGCTGTGGAGGGCCTATGGCAGCAGATTTCAAGAGGAGATCGCCAAAGATGCACTGCTGTTGTATGTAATGGGATCGCCAGTTCCGGGATGCCACGCCAGATCAGGTAATGTGGTGAAAGGGGGGAGGGGGAGAGTCTCAGCAGCAGGAGTGTACACCTAGATCCTATCCCCCTTCCCATCCCACCCCCAGGGATCCCCTTGGACTTTCATCAGCAAAATATTTGGCATAGGTTCGAGGAAACCCATTGGTGCCCAGGCCTCGCTGGCCATCTTGTTGCCCCCCTCACCACAGCATGCAGCACATGCATGGTATAAACTGATGGGGGATAAGATTGTGTGCCGTGTGCATCCATATGTCTACAGCCACCAATTTTCCCCAGAATACTGCATCAATCTCTCTGGAAAGGGAGCGCAACTGCTATGGAAGATACTCTAGCTCCTGTAAACCAAACAGAACTAGGTTTCAGCAGTAGACAGAGATCTGTAGCTGTTGCATCAAGTTTAGCTTTGTAACTGCACAAATAATTTAAATGAGTATTTCTCATCAGTATGCTCCCTGTGATATGTGGTGTGACCTTTCCATTCAGCTTCTTCTTTTACCTGATACTAGCAGTAAACTCATGGTGGAAGCAGCAGGCTAAAACTTAATGTATTTCTGTGATGTAGGTCTTCTGCATCATCTGCTTTCCGTGACAGAATGCGATTGCTGTCAGCTGTTTTCCATGCTGACCTTGAGCTGGCATCAGATGTGAAAAATACATACTTGGCAGTAAGTCCTCCTGAAATCGTAAGACTTGCTTTCAAATAAATATGTTCAACATCAGGATATTAATCTGCTGCCTCCTTGATTTTTATGGCTGCAGTCCAAAATCCAAACAATTAGAAGCAAATTCTATACAAATTTGTTGGGGAAAGGGTTCTATGGATGCAACTTACATTCATAGAGTGGAAGAGCATTTCCCCCATTGCTCCCCACCACTAGTTTGCTGCTCACAGTAAAACAGGAGTAAAAAGGTCTCAAATAAATTTTATTTTACTTACAGTTCACAAACATGTTGGCTATACAGGTCCTAGACTTTTGAAAGGGAATCCTACTGCTATTATCTTTGCATGGGTGCATAAGACCTCATGGCATGCAGCTGGCAGACCACATGGAGGCAGGTCCTGCACCCTAAAAGGAGGAGAAGGAAGCCAGCCAGCCATGGATCAAAGAAGACAAGAGTAAAAGTCTCAGATAATTCCAAGAAAATCAGTGGGAAATTTCCAAAGAAACTGATTAGGATCAGGCTGTTCCATTAGCCCAGCTCATGGTTTTTCACTTCAGAGGCTGGGACTTGTGGTTAGTAATTACTGTACGTCCCTTCTTCCTTGCAGGACAAGTCCCAGAGTATTTGAACATGAACTGGAGTTGGCTAGATTATTATAAGCAGTTGTTTCTTCCACATCTGAAATTTAGATTATACGCTTCTCAGGTCAGAGACTTCTCTTTCTGTTTGTTACTCTGTAAAGCACCATGCACGTGGATGGAACTGTGTAAGCAATAGATAATTATGATTATCCCATGTATCATTTTATGCCAATTGAATGTCAGCCAACAAAGGTTGGGGCATCACTGAAATTCAAACTACACATGATGTTCAGTTGCAAAATTCATTCCTTTGATTTTTTTAGTTATTCAAGACACCTTGAAAGCTGCAATATAGAGCAGGGGTGTCAAACATAAGGCTCGGGGGCCAGATGCAACTCCCTGAAACTTTTATCCGGCCCTCAGGCTCTCAGCTGCTGAGGTGTTACCACTGAAACAGCAACCAACATGAAAATTGGGCTTTCCCAAATCTTGAAATATGATCAAGATTTGCGTATTTTCTCTTCTGTCATTTGCAGTTAATGAGTTTCTATATGAGAACAAGGTCTGATTTCTGGCCAATAGCTGCTTAATGATGTCAGTTTTGCTTAATGACATCACTTGCGGCCCTCAGCAAGAGCCCTGAATGCTAACTTCGGCCCTCTGTATGAAATGCGTTTACCCCTGATATAGAGTAAGAGATGAGGGAAGGTGAAGAGCTGCATAACCCTCTCCTTCCATCCATTTTCTACTCAGAATCACCCTACAACACACATGTTCAGAGCAGCTTTCCTGCGTGTGCTGGAGAAGACACAGGGACCCAGTATCTTTTTCTTCATGAGGCCACACATGTATGGAGTGATTTGTTTTTTTGTGGACAGTAGTAGGAAAGGAAAGGGTTAAGCAACCCTTCTTTCTTTGCTCACATTTTCAAAAAATGTCTGCTGTGATTACTTGGAATTTAACACACACACACACACACACACACACACACACAGAGAGAGAGTAAAGTAATGAGAAAATATGGGAAAGCATAATGAAATACATTAACATGGACAAACTACCCATTACAATACATGATCAGCTCCAGTGTGCTTGATTTTTCTTTCATAAATAGTGACCACTGTAGGAAGGGACAACCCAGATGAGGAATGTGGCATGGGGGAGGGCTTTAATGCTTTGTTCCCACCATAGTCCAGATCATGGTTCGTATCAGGAGCATAGTTTGAGGGAGTGGCACTTTAACCCCTTCCTCCTGCCATGGTTCTGATTCAATCATCCTTCCCTTCCATAGCTGCAATTTCCCTTGGGATGGAAGCTCCTATTGGCATCAATGGCATCTTCCCTTCCAGGGCAAAATAGCTGACATGAGGAGGCAGATGATTCCATCTGGTCATGTCCGGGAGGCCTTCTGAGACCCAGGGAGGAAGCACGCAGCCACTCTGAGCAGCTGGCCGCTTTTTTCACCTCACTTATGCTGTCAGGGTGAGGTTGGCACCCTCTCAAGGTGTGGTGCCCAAGGCAGTGTACCCCCTGCCCTGCTTAGCTACACCACTACTTGTCAGATGCCCAGTGACAAAATCTTAATGTCAATTCTTTTTTAATCTCAACGCTGCATACAGTTTGAGTCCCAGGCAATGAAGAAGCCAGCATATCTGACCAGTTTCAACCTGGAGGTTTAAGATACTTAGCAACATCTACTGCAGGTATCTGTTGCCCCCTCTCCCCTTTTCCTACAACGATGTCAGGGGAAAGCACTTTCTGAGAACCAATTTATACTACACTTGTGTCAACACCTTTTACTGTGGAATAGTCCTGTCCCCCAGCATGATTCATAGCTGGATTCCTCCTTGATAAAAAAAAAGAAGAAGAAGAAGCCACATCTGGACCAAGTATGCTTTGTTATATAACAGCCAGTTGAGAATCTGAATACACAACAAGAAAGTATTCACTTGGTGCTATATGTATATCAACCTCTAATGACTCTGATCCACAGCTAGTTGTGTGCAACTGTTGTGTTGTCTATCATGAGCAGGCAAAACACTAAGCAGGGGGTGTATCTTTACATCCACATTACAAAATATGTGAAAATACACAACTCTATGCCCTTTCTAAAATACAAAAGGGAACTGCATTGAAAACTTCACATCCTGGATGATCCTGATGATGAACCTTGCTGAAGGTCTTCCTTGCTGAAGACAAGGTCTTCCTTATCCAACATCCTTTTTCCCATGATCATCACCAGATGCATTCAGGAAGTCCACAATTAAGGAATGAAAGTAAAAATTATCATTATTTTTTATTATTGATAAAAATGTTTATCTAACACTTTACATAGCAAAATAAATGAAGACATTGTTCCCTATCCCAGATGATCTCACAATCTTAAAAGATACAAAAGAGGTACCAGCAAAGGGCCACTGGCAAAGATGCAATAACCTTCTCCTCTTACTTGACCTGTAAGCAATTGATCTTCAGGGATACACTGTCTCTGACCATGGAGGTTCTATTTAGCCATCACAGCTCACAATCCCTGATAGACCTATTGGTATTTGAATGTAATCTATAGAAGGTGCTAGCTGCTAATCTAGCAAGGGAATCTGCATGCAGCGTCCATGTTCAAACCTGAACAAACCTGCTCAAGTCCATGAGCAAACCTGTCCCCCACCCCAAGACATTTTGCCTGATCTATTCTTTTGGCTTCCCTTGAAATTCCTCAGATGAAGCTCCTGAGAAGGAATCTCCAAACAAGCTTGGGTGAAATCCAATGACAGCTCACAATGCACAATCCTCCCTCCCAAATCACTCTCCTCTGAGAACATTCATCTCTCTTATTGAAACATGCTTTGGCTTCTCTTAAAATTCCTCATACGTTCAGCTTCAGGAGCGATTCTTAAATCCAAATTCCAGTTTAGATGAAGTTAGGTGGCAAGGGTATTTTGCCATTCAAGTCCATCACAAACAAATTGATACTCTCACCAACTTTATTAAAGGGAGACTGAGAGTTGAGATGGGACAGATTCCTTTCTATCATATTAGAAACTAGAGTGAACAAGAAAAGGGTGGAGGGCTAGAGAGGGACTCAAATTGTCCTCGTGCCAGTGGAAGAAAAATTTGGCCAGATAATCATTTTTTCTGCTTTGAAACGTGTAAGATCTACTTGGATTAATTTTAGTAGGCTATACTAAAGCTGTACTTACGAGTCCCAGTGTGCTAATTAATAAGAGGTGGACAGTGACTCATGCTGGAAAGAGCCCAGCACTGAGAAGAATATCGATATTCAAGCAGATGAAAATGTTCCAAAATGAGATGACCTTGAGCTAATGGGATGGGAGTGGGGGAAGGAAGGTCAGGATGGTCTGAGAGAGTTGTAAGGATTTCATATTTCTGTTCTAGCCTCTCTCTTAAGGATCAGTAACATTTGCCAAAAAGCCAATATAAATAAACAGCAAAGACAGCCCCCTTCCCATCTATCCCCAATGAGGAAATCCCTGCCAAATTTTTAAAATTAGTCTTTCTTGTTGCTTGAGCTTGGGCTTTGGCAAACCTCTGGAGGAAGCATGTGCAAAATTTGGGAGCGGCAGCAATAAAGAGATCTCTGTCTTGTCTTTTGCTTTTGATGTATCCAGAGGGTACTATCAAGAAGGTGAAGAAAAACATAAGCCTCACGTACTATGATGCTCACTTGTACCTGGACATGCTTTGCGCACAGAAGGTCTCACATTCAAAAATTCTCATCATCTTCAATTAAAAGATCTTGTGTAGAAGAACTGAGAAACATCATGACCTGAGACCTCGGAGAACCACTGAGCAATGGCCATTCTCTGGCATTTTCCTTTTAGAAAGTACTGCTCTCAGATAACTCCGTGCTTTCCTATGGCCATGCAGAAGGAATCAAATGCATTTCAATTGCTATTCACTTTTATTCATTTTAGCATGTCACAAGAGCCACCACCAGTTAAACTCCAGCCTGTATATAATCTTATGAGCAGCAGTTCTTCAAGGTCTTTTTCTGCTTTCTCTGTTCAATTGGATCTGAGTGACTTTGGCAGATATAGCCTAACAGGAATGGACATGGACAGCCCAGTCCTATCCTGCCCTGGAATGGGGAGGTCGGCTGTCCTGCCCCATATCCAATGTGGGATTGGGGCTGGTTGCAGCTCAGCCAGGGACAAGGGGAATTCCTTCTCCTTACCCCAGGTAAAGCTGCATGAGCCTCAATGGGGCTACTTGGATCTGTGCTACTTCAAGAGCTGCTCTGCGCCTCATAAGTGTCAGATCCTGGCCCATTCTTTGCTCCACCACTGCCTGTCCATGGGCCTGTCTGCCACCCACCCTCCCTTTGCCCCAAAACACCTTCCTCCCACCCTCCTGCTACCCACAGACCCTCATACTGGCCTGACTCAGCTGGCGTGGGCTTCCTTAAACACCAGCCTGGCATAGATTGGGCTGGCCTCCAAGCTTAATCAGTGGCGTGAAAGTGCTTTATGGCACTTTCGTGACACCGTTGGGCAAGGGACATGCACTGGCCCATTTATTGTCTTGTATTGCTCCCTTAAATATATTAGAACACCATGGAACTTCTGCATAACAGTTGAAAGTCTCTCACGCATTCGTTTAACAGTGCACAACACCACACAAACACACAGCACTACCTGAATTTGTAGGCAGAAGCTCTCCATTCCTGATTCCAAATTACAAATCATTGCTTCCTATAGCATTCAAACATAGACTGAGACTAAATCTAAAAAAAAGTTGAATCCTGAATCTTGCTGATTTGTCTCCCCTTCCATTCACAATTCCCTCCCTAAGACTGCTTTGGGGACAGAAAGAGCCTATCAAAGTGTTCAATGGAGTGCTCATTGTGTTCAATGGAGCAAGGTAAGGTATGCATTGGTGCATGAGAAGAAGTATGCTTGCAAACACAGTACAGTGAATGCTAACTGCTTATTATGTATCATTTGTTGTGTACCACATGCTTGTCATTACGCATGCTAAGAAATTGCAGCCACTTCTGACTAACTTGTACCTGCACAATACACGTATTTGGACTACACATCTGTAATAAGCAGGAATCACATTCGTATGAAGTGACGTCATGTTTCTTGTATCCCTATGCTAATTAAAATTGTCAATAGGAAGTGTATCTCACACTCTGGAGATGTCTACGTAATGTCACCTTTACTAATAGCATCATGGAGACAAAGTCCTATGCAATTCTTATCTTCACCTCTCTGAGCAGGGGATCAATCCCTTGTCTTACCGGTGAGAACAGGACCAGCACCAGCAGGTAGGTCTACCTGGAATCATGCCAGGAACCCCTGATCCCCTGAGGGTTCAAGGCTGTGGCTACCCCCTATAAAGATCCTTTGGAAAATTGCATGGTGACTCTAAAAGTACTTAACTCTATGCTGGTCACCACAGCTTGAGGTTTTCTTAAATTAACTTGAAGCTGCTGTGATTACTGATGTGGTCAATGGCCAATAAAGGACCCCTCTAGTGCCCTCTGGGATGCTCCCAGCAGCAGTGGGACATCTGTAGTGCTCAGAGAATGCTAGGGTAGGAACAACAATCTGTGTGTGTGTTGGGGGGGGGTCAGTCTTGTACCTATTTGGATACATCTAATACCTATTCAAAGACGAGCCATTGTCTTGCTTGAAAAGCTAAGCAGGATCAGCTTGGGTCTTGCCTTGGATGGGTTAGCGGAAGCTGCTGGCTAGAGACAAAGGAATGTGGACTGGCAAGAAATGGATCACAACCTGAAAATCAACCTGAGGTGTGTTTTGCAGCTGCCTGTGGAAGCTTGGAAAGCACAAGAACTGTGCAGCCAGGATGACGATCACCCTATGATGGAAAACATCTGAAGAAATCAAGACTTTTATGAATTTCTCTTGTAGAATAACACTTGCAAAAACCCCATTTGAAAAAGAGGAGGGATTATGGTCAGTCTGCGTATGTAAACTGCCCTGAGTCTATGAGAAAGGCGGTATATAAATACAGTAAATAATAAATAAATTGATGTCAGTGTGTAGCTGCCTGTGACAATCACAGCCCACACAGTAGTCTGGGCCAGGGATTCTCCAAGCTATGTGTGACCAAGCCTCATTGGTGGCTCAGAGCATGAAGGAAGGTACAGCTGACTGATGGGAAGCAGGCAGGCCAGCAGAAGGGTGAGGGAAGAAATAAAAGGAGAGAGGGGGAACAGAGGGAGTGGTGGATGAAGAGAAGGAGTGGAGAAGGGAAATAGATGGGGAAGGAGGGAGACAGGTAGAGGATGCATGGGAGGAGGAGGCTTAGCTTCTAAAACAGAAGATGGAAGAGGGTAAAACCTGGGAAGTAGAATGGGGGAGGTAGATGGAAGGAGGAGACCTTCTGATAGCAGAAGAGGCAGCACAGCAGGACCAAGTGGAGATGAGAAAGAGAAGACATGAACAGAGAGAAGGACTGAAGAAAGGATCTCCTCCTCCCACATTTTTTATTCATTATTTTTCTTTCCCCTTCCTGGTTTATGTTCTCACATTATAATAAAGGACAATATAGACTCTGACACCAAGCAACATTGCCACGGATGCCACAGATGTTAGTTAGCTGCAACTTGCAGAGATGACAGCAAAACAGATCAGAGCTACACAATTTAATACAAGTGTCTAATAAGAACATATTTTAGATGATTGGTGAAGAGGAAGTCAAAAGTCACACAAAAAGTACTGCTTATTTTAATAAATAATAGTATTCTGTTACTTGTCCTTTGGAAGGAAACAAGAGTAGACAGACACTGTCACATGTCATAGAGGGCAAAACTAAAGGTCTGATGGCTCAAACCTATATACTGAGTTACAGTAGCGGAACAGAGTTCCACTGTCATGATGGGCTATATAGCAGTGAGCACAGTGGGCCATGGCAGCCATTTTGGGGCCACCACCACAAATGGCCCATTGCCTCATAGCAAGTAAGCAATCTGCTCTAGAGCAAGTAGGGTGCACAAGGGTGCAGATCATGAGTTAGGAGGGGGGTGGAACCAGGCATTCCAGTGGAGGAACCCGGGGAATGAGGAGGGGGTAGAAGGGGTGGATCCAGTGGCAATAGTGGATGCTGGATCTTATCCCTGCATTCAGAAACCTCCTGCCACTTTTTCTTCCTTCAACATACACCACCAAAATAGGTGGTCCCTGTTATGTATATAATCAAAATCCTGCATAACTGATTGGCCCAGACTTATGGCTGGCCAATCGGGTGATGGATCAAAATCCTACCATCAATTGACCCCCCAGTTAATGTTTCAACTGCACCAATCATGGGGAGTCTGGGCGGAACTAAAGGGTTTAAAAGCCAGGGGTGTTTGCCTTGTGTTCTCATTGCCAGTTCTGTTCTGAAGATGGAATAAATGTATTGAGCTGTTAGCTCTAAGCCTTCCTTTATTCGCATGGACCCACTATATAACAGTCCCCCAAATGTCCCAAAAGTTAAAAATTTTTACTTACCTCCCATTTGCCTTTGGGTTTGTACCCACCATAGGCTGCAGCATGTGCCTCTTGGGGACGGCTGCATTAGCTTCTTGGCATGGGATAGAATTGGTAGTCTCTGCGCCATCTGCCACCTGGACAATACACCAGTGTCCTGCAGACTGTGCTGTAACCATTTCTCAGCAGCTGTCTCCCAGCCTGTTTCATTCTTGCTCATTTGAACTTCTCTAGCACTTCTGAGAAAAACAAACCCTCATCCAGTTCCCTCCCATCATTCCCATGGTTCTCATCCAGGAAAAAGTTCACTTCCAAACCCAGCATCACACCCATCACACCCACCTTACAAGGTCTATTTTTTACTATCCCACATCCCAAATTAATCTGTTTGCAACCTAAACCCACTCCTGCCTTGCAACCTATTTTGAAAGTGACAGTGCTGTACACCAGGTACAGACACCACCAACATGAACAACTGCACAACCAAACACCACATATAGAGGCAGTACGGGGAAACTCACATCACATAAATTTTTAACAATTCTAGGCTGCAATCCTATGTACACTTACCCTGGAGTAAGCCCCATTAACTATCACGTTAAAAACATATACATAGTAGCCTGTTAAAAGCACAGATCTCCCCAAATGCAGTCACATCCCATGGTAGCATCAAGTCTAATATATTAAAAATAAAATATTGAAATGAATGGGGACCCACCTGAAATTGGTTCGTGACCCACCTAGTGGGTCCCAACCCACAGTTTGAGAAACACTGCTCTAGTGAGTCTCCTGGATGTAAAACATTCGAGTTTTTCTTTGAGCCCATTGGTTGTCAATTTAAAAAAAGATTTCATAGCTCACAAAACCTTTGACATTCAGTGATTACTGAGAAACCTCCATATTCTTTGTGGGTGGTTCTAGTTTGGCAACACAACCATTGGCACGAGGGGGAGGACTTTAGAAATAGGGACAGGAACAAGAGATATGTCAGTGCTGATGAGGCATGAAAGCACCGTATAACCTTCAGAAGTGCCCTTCTGAAGATCTATTACTAGCAGGGAACAAACAATGGGGGAGACCATTGCACCTGGGTAACTACATAGATAGAAACAGGATAATGGATTGGAAAACTCCTTGTTGTTGTGCAGTCAATTGCTTCCTCTTTATTAAAGAGGAAAAAACTTTCCGTTTTTATCATCTGAAATCCGTATGATTCATAAGAATTGGTACACACTTTGACCATTTGTCATTATGAGATCATTATCAGTGCATTCTTTGTAAGAGCCTCCACCCACGATTTTGTTCTCTTCTTGGCTGCTGACTCAGTGTTGATGTCCTTTCAGTTAGTTCCCTGTGTCTCTGGTTGGAAGTAGGACAACCTTTTACTGAGACTGAATCATCTACCTGCTGGCATCGCACTGCTAGCAACCTCAGAACACAAAACAACTCAAAACTACATTATATATATATATATATATATATATATATATATATATATATATATATATATATATATATATATATATATATATATATATATATATATCCCTTTGGGGAGAAGGGCGGGATAAAAATAAAGTTTATTATTATTATTTTATACACACACACACACACACACACACACACACACACACACATCCCTTTGGGATATATATATATATATATATATATATATATATATATATATATATATATATATAATATCTTATATATATATATATATATATATATATATATATATATATATATATATATATATATAAGATCTAATGATATTATATATATCATTAGATCATATATACATATGATCATTAGATCATAATATATATTTATTTATATATTTATAAATAAAATATATATATCCCTTTGGGGAGAAGGGCGGGATAAAAATAAAGTTTATTATTATTATTTTATATATATATATATAGTACCAGAGGTACTTTATGGTGCATCATCAGAAAATGAATCTGTAGTCTCTCATTTCGTAAGCAACATTAAAAGGCAATTTCTTACTTCAGTTAGACACAGAAAACCAAGTGCCTGGGTTGGACAATGAGAAATGAAGGGGTTAAAGTGATACTGCCTGATGCAGAGCCATGTATTCTCTTGTGGAGAGCACTCTTTTGCGACAGCCACATTGGCTTCTGGTCTGTTTCCAAGCAAAACTCAAAGTGCTGGTTTTAAACTATTTTGGGATCAAGATGCTTCTTAAAGTAAAAAGCAGATCATTCCCCTACTTACCATGTTCCTTGTGCACTGCTGTGAAACCTGAAAGTGCAGAACTTCTGGGTTTCATGGCAGTGTGCAAGGAGAATGGTAAAATGGTTTTTTTGGGGGGGGTTGGTTGGTTTTGTTTTGTTTGGTAACCCAGAGGTGGCAGACCCAAGATGGCATCAGGTAGCATTTTGGGTCACACCTCTCGCGGTTGATGCTGCAATTCAATCTTTCCATTTGCTTCTAGATTAATCTACAAGGCAGTTTGACATATTTTAATTGCTTCCTTAATTTGAAGTATGGAATTCCAGTGTATATTTGTAAACCACCTTGGGTGGTCCTTTTGGAAGGTGAGAGGTAGGATTAAAATTCTTTAATAAATAACTTGCTAATAGAAAATGTCAGCAATTAAGGCTAAAATCCTATACACACTTATCTTGAGTCCCATTGAACTCAGCGAGACATACTTTTTTTAAGTAGACATGCCTAGGACTGCTGAAGTTCTCTGACATATACTTTGTAGATAAGTATGAAACACAAACACGGACTGCATTGCAAATAAGTTGAAGTGTTTTATAAGTCACTTAAAAATAGCATACAATTTCTAGATGCTATTAGATCATGAAGCCCTCCAAGAACTTCATCATCTAATGACCGGTAGGCTCAGTAATTAATCTATTTTTGCCAAACTGCAGCCCTATTCAGCAATGAAGCAAACCAGATTTCTGTTGTATTCTACTTAATTTGTTTCTTATCTTTCACAGTCCTGTTTGGTTCTTGTTTCCTAATTTGTATTTCAGTTGTGAAAGATCAGCTGGACTAATATGAGCAACCCTCACTACCAGCGGATAAGTGAATCCGCGGGGAGCACAACTGCCACTTACATTGTTGTAGTCTTTTGTTGGCTATCTGTGGCATTCTTAAAGTCTCCACATCTTCCACAAGCATCCTGAAGCTATTCACAGCAACATTTTCAAGGTCTCTGCACTATTTGCAGGCACCATTTTAAAGTTATCCATGCCATTTTGAAGGTCTCCGCTGCATTCAGAACATCAGTGGAGACATTCAGAAAGCAGCAGAGATCTACAAAACACAGCCCATGAATACTGTGGGTGGCTTTAAAATCGCCGTGGGCATCCCCAGGATGGTGTTGCTAATAGGGGTGAAAGGGGGTGATTTTACTTGCTGCAGGAGTTGCGAGGAGCCACACGCAGCCCTCCGCAGAGCTCCCCGAGGCTTGGAATGCTGAAAAGAATTCACAAAGCAAATAGATTTTATTTTCCAGACTTTATAGAGAAGCAGTAGAAATACCTAAACATCCCCAAAAAATGAACAGAAACTCTACACATTAGCAATACCTGACTTCCAGTCCTAAAAAGAACAGATATTAAAGGACCTTGTAAGGAAGAGGTCCCAGCAGAGATGGAATACTGTGACTAGGCTGCGTTTGCTTTAAGAGTCAGCAAAATGGGACTCTACAGCCAAGCAATTAACTCCTCATTAAGCACCTAGAGGGTGCTGCTTCTTAACTGCTGTTTCTGACCTCCTCTCTAGCAACATGTCGTATCTAGGCTCGTTCCCCGACGAAGTTCTGAAAAAGTTACAGAACAAAACATTG